>NC_081186.1:94937907-95263741 GCF_029867415.1 Vicia villosa | reverse complement strand
AAGAGATTTTATATTTAAAGACAAATATAGTATATGTATTATGGAGAAAAAAATTAGGTCGATTGGGTTAAATAATCACGATTTTATTAGAGTTGTCTTTAAGTCGAGGAAAAAAAAAAGAACATGCAGATGATTATAATACTCATTATATGAGTTATTGTGTGAATGATAAGTTTCAATTCCAATCAACACTTTGATACGTGGGAGCAAAGAATAATGACAAGCAAACAAATGACCTCAAACAATAAAAACAATAGTATGCAAGAACAATTTTTTTTTTACCCAGTTGGGTCAAATAATCTACGTCTGGGGAGAGGGCAACTCTCAAATTTACTATATTCAGAAAGTTGTTACAAGAGATTACAAATGAGTTACAAGAAAATATTATTCACTTTCAGAGTTCCCAAGAATAAATCCAAGGCTACCAAATATCTATGATAATCCAAAAAGGCTACAAAATCCCTAAAATATAACTCTAAGAATTTTATCCTCTGCGTTCTCAATAAGATTTTTACCTTATGTAACTTCTCCCTAACAAATGAGAGAAAACTCATATTTATAACTAACAAAATACTAATGGGCCCAAGATACCCATTAACAAACAGATCCACAAACAAGTTCAAAATTGTCAGTACTAAAATATGTCTATTTTCTTTCTCTTTTTTCACTTTAGGTTTTAAGGCATATTACAACAACTCTCCACGTTGACTTTAAACTGATGGTGATGCTAATTTAACCACCAACCACCTTGCTGCTCTCCTCAAAGCTTGAATCTCTCTTCAATCAATTTGATCAAGTCCAAGCAATGCTTGAACCTTGATCTTGACTCTATCATGTCCCTTATAAAGTGTAAACGAGTGTCGATGTGTTTTGTCCTCTCGTGATAAATTTGATGATTGGCCAGGTGAATGACACATTGACTGTCACAATTTATCTTCACACATTCTTGAGTAATCCATAACTCCCCAATCATGCCTTTAAGCCATATGACAACCACTGATTATCGATTTTCCTTCAAACTTTTAGTTGTCCCAAACAATGTAAACACAAACTTGATAAGGATTTTCTAGTGTCCACAATACCTGCATAGTTTTCTAGTGTCCACATTACTTGCATAATCAGAATCTACAAAATCCTCCAAAGCGTCATCCTTTTAAGTTGACCTTGGGTATTTTAAATCACCTTTTAGCGTATCATCCAAATACCTCAGCATCCACTTCAAATCTTCTCAATGAACCTGATCATGATTTTCCATAAATCAACTCAATATGCTGACTGCACATGCTAAGTTTGGTATACTACAAACCATACCATACATAATGCTTTCAATGTCACTTGCAAAGGGATTACTCTCCATCATCTTTTTATCTTCGTCAGTTTGAGGACATTATTTAACCGAAAGCTTTGTGTGATGATCTAAAGGAGTGTTGACGATTTTAGCATATTAAATTCTAAATCGCTCCACCACTTTCTTTGAATAACTCGATTTAGATAAGAAAAATTCACTCTTCTTGCAGCTTCTCATGATATCTGATCGTACCTGATCAGACGGATCTCCGTGGCCTGCAAAGAACTAGGCTTCTGTGAACTGGGGGGTGTACCTGTATGGTACTCCGATGCTAAAGTAAGTCTTAGAGCAAGGAGAGCAAATACAGTAGAGATGGGTTAGAGTAAATAATGAATACCTGATCCTCTAGTGAAAGATAGTATTTATAGCCCCCGACACTGGGTCAAGATTTCCTAATTGGGTCAAATCCATTGGAGGCCCACGTGTTAGGAAACTGCCAGAACCTTATGAAGTAAGACCGAGTCAACAATTGATTCATATTCTGGATAAATGGAGCGTAGGATTCAGAGCAAGCTTCGCGAATTCTTTGCTAGTGGGTTTGACCACGTGCTCTTTGTATGCACGTGGAATTGATATTCGTAATGGTTAATGTGTGCGTGTGTTGGACCCGGTACATAATTGAGCATGTTCGGCCAAGCTAAAGGGCTGGGCCTATTCGGCCATAACTTAAATAATGGGTCTGCTCGGCTCAAACAAGAACAATATTCATACCCACTATTCTTTTAGCTTCACCAAGATCTTTCATCTCAAATTCACTATTCAAGATCTCCTTGAGCTTGCCGATCTCGTTTTTGCTAGAGCTAGCCATCAAAATATCATCAACATATAGAAGGAGGTAGATAATGACTTTCTTGTTCCTCTTCAATATGCATACACAACTATCATAATTATTTCTTACAAAACCATGTTTAAGAAGAAATTCATCAAACCGATGATACTACTGTCTTGGGCTTTGTTTTCATTCATACAAAGATTTCTTCAACAAACATACCTTAGCCTTATCTTTTACGAAAACTTCAGGTTGTTCCACGTAGATTGTCTCTTCAAGGTCTCCATGTAAGAAAGCTGTTTTGACTTTCATCTGTTCTAACTCAAGATTATATTGATTTACAATTGCCATAAATCAAGTTTGTCTTGTTTAATATGAGAAATCGCTAAGGCTCCAAAAATCTTCAAATTTAAGTAGTCTACCGGTTTCCTACTCCAAACTTCCACATGTTTCTTGAAGTTTATTCTTGTGGATGGACATCTGTTAATCAAGTAAGTTGTTATAGCAATAGCTTCACCCAGAAATTCTTTAGTAACCCTGCTCCCAACAACATACACTTGATTTAGTTAAAATAGTTATATTCATGTGTTCTGCTAAACCATTTTGTTGAGGTGTTTCGCAACGAATTTATGCCTCTTGATACCATATTTCCTGCAAAATTAATTAAATTGCTCTAAAACATACTCCAGGTCATTGTCAGTTTTTAATACATTTGATTTAGTTTTCTATAAAAAATAAATTTTTTTAAAATAAAGAAACACAATTTTTTAATTAATATTTAAAAAATTATTAATTAATGTTTAAATGTCTGATGTAATGAAAATAGAATTTGATTTTATAATGCAATTTTATCAAACACATAATAAAAATAAAAAACATGTAAATAAAAGTGTCTTACCTAATTTACAGTGTCTTACCTAATTTATCATTATAGTCACACGCTCGTGGTGGAAGGTAGCATACTTACTTTCACCCTCTATTTTACCATGGCTAATTAGCCATGATGATATTACTCTTCCAAATGTGATGAAAGAGCCTCTTCTAAATGGAAATTTCCATTTCTTTTAGAAAATGGAGAGGATTATATTAGGGTAAATTTAGAGTTGTGATTAGTCACCGTCTTACCATCTTTTATCATTATTTTAGCAATATATTCTGTGTTATAACATGCATATCATTTATACGTTTTTATAGACTTTATCATGGTAAGAGAGTTTCAATGTTTTATCACTATTTTAATACTTTTTTTTTTCTTTCTAGAATAACATACAATTAAAACGGAAGAAATATTAGTATAACTCAAGTCATTTAATCTCTTTCTTAAAAAGTGTGTGTGTTTCAGTTTTGAATAAAGATAACATTTATTACAACACACACCACCGACAAGCTTATAAATTCACTCAAAATAAAAGATGCTACTCTAACTTTCCTATCCTATACTTTCCACACTTTAAATCAAAACAAAAAAGCTAGAGAAAATTATTCTACCAAAGAACATAGAGTTTACAATGGCAGAAACTCCACAGAAAAAAGGCCACATAGTGATGACACCCTTCATGGCACATGGTCATCTAATTCCCTTCCTAGCACTAGCAAGAAAAATCCAAGAAACAGCACCATCCACCTTCACAATCACCATAGCCACCACTCCTCTCAACATTCAATATCTCAAATCTGCAATTTCCACCACCTTTTCTGATGTCTCAATCCATCTTGCAGATCTACCTTTCAACCATAGCCAATATGGTTTACCACCAAACATAGAGAACACTGAGAAGCTTCCTTTGACTGATATCATCAAACTCTTTCATGCATCAACAAGCCTTGAAGCTCCTCTTAGCTCTTTGATATCAAACATCACAGAACAAGAGGGTCAACCTCCGGTTTGTGTTATATCAGATGTGTTTCTTGGTTGGGTTACCAATGTTGCAAAGAGGTTAGGTACTAGGAGTATAACTTTCACAACTTGTGGTGCTTATGGAACTTTGGCTTATATCTCTATTTGGTCTAATCTACCTCATAGGAAAACAGATTCTGATGAGTTTTGGACTCCAGGGTTCCCTCAACACTACAGATTTCATAGAACTCAGCTGCATAGGTATCTAAGAGAAGCTGATGGAACTGATAGTTGGTCGAAATTCTTCCCTCCACAGATAGCATTTTCTATGAAATCTGATGGGTGGATTTGCAACACTGTTGAAGAGGTTGAGACTTTAGGGCTGCAACTATTGAAGAACTATCTTCAACTTCCTGTTTGGAGTGTTGGTCCCCTTCTTCCGTCAAAGGGTTCGAATTCGAAGTACCGTGCGGGAAAAGAATCTGGGGTAGCTCTTGAAGAATGCATGGAGTGGCTTGATTTGAAAGATGAGAATTCTGTTCTTTACATTTCTTTTGGATCACAGAACACAGTAAGTGCTTCACAGATGATGGCTTTAGCTGAAGGGTTGGAAGAAAGTGAGATTTTTTTCATTTGGGTCATTAGACCGCCTTTCGGTTTCGATATTAATGCAGAGTTTAAGGCAGAATGGTTACCAGAAGGATTTGAAGAGAGAATGAAACTTAGCAAAAGGGGTTTGTTGGTGCATAAGTGGGGACCTCAGTTGGAGATTCTGTCACACAAATCAACAGGAGCATTTCTAAGTCATTGTGGATGGAATTCTGTTTTGGAGAGTCTTAGTCAAGGAGTGCCAATTATCAGTTGGCCACTTGCAGCAGAGCAAGGATACAATGCAAAGATGTTGGTGGAAGAAATGTGTGTGGGTGTGGAATTGACAAGAACTGTGGAAAGTGTGATTTCTAAGGATGATGTGAAGAGGGTTATAAAAATAGTTATGGATCAAGAAGGGAAGGGAAAAGAGATGAAGGAGAAGGCAAAACAGATTGCATTACACATGAAAGAGGCAACAGTAGAAAGAGGTGATGAAAAGGGGTCTTCATTGAGAGCAATTGATGATTTTGTTAGAACCATTTTACAAATATAAGGTTCTATGTATTGTTGCATTTGAATTTGACAAATACTTGTCATAAATTGCTCAATAAACTTCTCACATAAATTTCTCAATTTTGATTGCTTGACACAAATTTTGCAGCACCAAATAGCACATTATATTATTAGTTTAGCACTTTTATAGTCAGATATTACTTATTACGATTTTTTTGTGAATAGTTATCATGTCATCAAACTGAGATATGACATGCCTCTTGAAATAACACTGAACAATAATTGTACCATCTTTTCTCTTTTCTTGTTTTCTGGACATTCTTGGATGCAGGGTAGAGGATTCTCCAAATACTTCCTATCAAACAAGTCTGCTGCCTACGATATGATACATATACAATATATGCAAGACAACAAATTTACGTAGAGAACACGAAAAAGAAAAAAACTACATTTCCTAATTCATTTGTGTATGATGTAGCCACCACCCTGCCATCAAAATGATACATACTCACATAACCACCTTGGTATCAAATAAAACTTTGATGCTTCAGGTTCTATGCTTTTTTGACATAGGTTCTGATCCCTGCAAAAAAAATTCATGCAAACGAAATATTAATATCCATGGTGAAAACAATATTGAAATAAGAGATTTTAGATTAAAACTAAGTTGAATTTTAGTAACAATATAGATATAAGTTGATATATCATTCTCAAATTACATTGTAAATTGTAACATAGAACTCTAGACTAGATTTTGACATGATTATTACGTGTCCAAATGGAAAACTAGTTAGTTTTCTTGTAATATATTAGACATTGGAAGGTTAACACCTTGCTTTTGAAAAAAAATTGATTTGTATTGGATTATTGGTGACACATATTTAAGTAACAGGAAAACTTACAGCGCAAGAAAGTTGCTCGCGGATATAAGACATTGATCGCAGTACAGCACCCAATGCATCTCTGGACACTTGAAACTTAACTTCAGACTCACCAGAAGCCTGGGCATCCTCAAGCTGAAACAGCTTAAACAATTTCAACAAACTTACAATATTGAAAGTAAATAAAGCTTTTTCAGAAAGTATCATTCCTACAATAACTAAAATAGGAACCATTATTTCTCCCATAATAATATAATACCATTATTTTCTTTACGTTTCCTTTTATTCTTTACCATATTTGGGTGCTGGAAGAATATAAAAATGAATGTAATCTTATTTGATTGGGTGGAAAAGTGGGGGAAAATTGAATGTAATCTTATTTGGTTGGATGGAAAAGTGGGGAAAAATTGAATGCAACCAATGTAATGTCTTTTTCACCTTGATAAAATAGGAAATAAATAGACCCCACATTAAACGAGAGACAGATACATTCGTAAAATTAAAAAGAGTATCGTGTCTGCTTGAAATTGTATTCTCTCCACATGAGAGAAAACTTTAATGTGGCCCCCACATCAACTTCTTTACTTCTACTCTATATTCTTTCCATAATCAAATGAGAGAAAATGAGACATTACAGTAGCGGGGAGACCCGGGTCGGTCAAAGAGAGAAGATGAATACTAGACCTAGCAATGAACAGGTCTTACATAATATTGCACATTTCACCCACAACCAAAGAATCTGAAACATCTTATTGTCAAAAAAAAAGAAAAGAATTTGAGACATCCACTATTGACAACTATTACTCCACATACATTCTATTTGCATCAAAATATGGCTTCCAAATTAGAATGACAATTCTTTTTCAGTCTTGCAATGCAAAGGAATGAAGCCCAATATTTATTTTATTCCCTTCTTTTCTGTTGTCAATCTATTTTTAAGTTAAAATCTTCTTAGTACAAAAAGAAGTGCATTGATATACGAGTTTCATTCCAGTAGTAGAAGAATAAAGCAACAAAGCAAGCTGACAGGGCATATTAGAGAATGGCAAGTCTTAAGAACAAAATAACATACCTTTAGATTTACTACAGCAACCTTATTAGCTGTTGTTGAAAGTTGTTCGCTGACTTCAGCCATAGACTTCAAAACAGGTCCCACAGTACCTCGAGAGAGATGGAACTTAACTTCATATTCTGCTGATGGACCCTTGCTGTAATCTTGCAACTGCAATTGAAGTGTGTTAAATGACTTGCAATCCTCACTAGTAGTGGGTTAAAATGTTGCAAAAGAGGATAAAGGCAGAGTAGACTACAACAATTAAATGTTAAAGAGAACTTTATACCCAAAAAAGAGCAATGGTCGATGGTTAACCGATTGGCAGAAGTTTCTCGAGTGAAGCTTTTAAATTAAATTAGGAATAATATTGGCATTTTTTCGTTGTCAAGATTGTTGTGAGCATACCTTGAGATTGATAACAGCTACTTTGTTCTCTGGGGTTGAGGTTTTGTTCTCCATTACCCATGTCATTGACTTCAGACATGGAAGAACCACCTACATGACAGAATAAAAGGGCTAGCTTAATGCAATGCAGTGTGTTCCAATCTCAAGAACATAATTTAAAAAAAAAACAACAAAAACAAAGGTTTTTCTTGACCTACCTTGTTTTCAGGTGGACCATCATCTTGCTGAAGAAGCAGAGGAGGTGGATGATCATCTCGCTGACTAGACATCGGGGGTGGACCATCAACTCGCCTACGAGGCACTGGCCGTGGACCATCAACTCTCTGACGAGGCCCTGGGGATGGACCATCAACTCGCTGACGATGCACTGTGGGTGGAACATCAACTCGCTTATGTGGTGTTGAGGTTATTTGAGGTAAATTCAGATCAGCAACTGGTTGAACAGGAGTACCGGCATCGTTAAGATTAAACCTTGTTGTTTCACCGTTTAGTGGCCATAAAATAGGGGTTGTTCTTGTATCTGATGTTGAAATATGGGTTTTCTTGTCAGTGCAAGCATTCTCACTGACTCGATGATTAGTTGGTGAAACTTTGGCAATATTCCTCTTCATGACAGCAATTTTCTTTCCACCTTCTCTAAGAGCACCCATTGCAGCATCATAAGTTTCCATTGCTACAGCCCCTTCCTCAGCATATTGGATGGCTTCCCGGCATAGATTGGTATACCGTGATGTCAAAGATTCATGTGCATGTAATTCACCACCACATTCATCCAATACAACACTGCTTTTTGCATCCCTTGTCCACCGTTTTAAGATGTAGTGGGATGGTATGGTGAATACATTAGACACAGTGAAAACAGTTAAAACATGCCTGCAAAGAATGCCTGAATACTCAAACATTTGGCAACTACAGTTAGCTTTCAACTCGGAATGGTTTAATGTGACAGTATACGACTTATGGACATCATCAAATTTTGCAACTCTAAATATGCTATTTGCCCCATCCTCTTCGATTCTGTTGGCAGTATAAGCAAAAGTTTCAACTAGCTCTTCTTGAAACTTCAAAAATATTTTCCGTGTATAAAGCTTAGCAACTTGATTCTCCATTGGGGAAGGTGTCTTTAGAACTGGTGTCGCACTAAGTGTCTCAAAATCTGATTCTATTTCCTTTTCAAACCACCTCTCCAAAGCTAGTTCATACTGCCTAAAGAACATTGGTAATGTTGTATGCTGGTTTACAAAACCGTCAAAAAAAGAACCATCAAATCCTTGATTAGGAGATAATACAGCGAAAAATGAATCACGGAAATATGCTGGTACCCATTGATCACGAGCACTATACAAGGACTGAAGCCAATCATGCCCTCTGAGTCCATATTTGTCCATGATAGAATTCCAAGAAAATTCAAACTCCTCAATCGTTTCTGTCAGATTAATACAATTATAAAGTTCAAAATGAAAATGTGGATGCATGCGACATAGATGGCCCAACTTTTCGTGGCCTTCTCGCAAGACATACCGCTTATTTATACAGTGACGTGCTTGGCGGAAAACTTGTGAAACTGCCGTTTGTATGGATCTGTCCTGATCGGTAGTTATAGAGAGAGGGTGACGGTCGTTCATAGCGGCTAGAAATGTCTTGAAGAGCCAACCAAAAGAAGCCTCGGAATCATCAAAAATGAGTGCACAACCAAACAAAATCATCTGACCATGATGGTTAATCCCAGTGAATGGAGCAAATGGCACATTATATTGATTCGCTCTATGTGTTGTGTCCAGAGTAACTGCATCACCAAAATGACTGTAAGCCGTCCTTGATCTTGCATCTGCCCAAAACACATTAGACACACGATTATCTTCATCAAGTTGTATTGCATAGAAGAAACCAGGGTTTTCAGCCTGCACTTTCTTAAAATACTCCAGCAGGCTCTGAGCATCCCTCCCTAATGTCTTCTTTTGAATAGGTTGCCTCACAGTATAACTCTTCAATGGGGAATTTTTAGCTGGATGACTTGTTTTGGCAGCAGCACCAGCAGGATAATTCCTACTCTTGTGACTATTCTTGGAGGAAACATGATTCCCATCAATAGATATATACATGACACCAGTGGGAACAAGCCCCACTCCTTTGTAAGTTTCAGGCATGGTTCTTCCAACACTAGAGAAATGCTTCAGTGGTCGAAGTTTTTCCACCTTATCAGTTACCGCCGTAGAATGACTATGTTCCTTCACAAACTTCGTAACAACCCACTTATTTTGACCCTTTTGCTCTATCCTAATCATCGCCTCACAACTTTCAGTCATCTTCCTTTTCAAACCCTCCCTGCTACACACAAACTCCCTAAACATATTCGTCCCATCCGCATTAAACTGACCATGCAACCCAGCTCTGGAACTAAAACCCGACCGTCTAGCATACTCACTATAAAAAGTTTTCGCAGAGTCCTCAGAATCAAATTCCATACCCAAATACGGCTCAAAAACCATACCCTCACCATGTGACCCAGAGTTTCCAACATTATTAACTTCACCAATTTCACCATCCCCGCCATTCTCCATACCTCGATCACCACTTCCTTCTCCAATAGGTATCACATGAACATCCATTACAAACAATTTATACTGCTAAATCATTGAGTCCCTATTTATACTTAGCAAGAGCTTCACCAGTTGCATGTATAGTCTAAACTTCTATCAGCCACCATGCATACCCAAAATCAAACAATATAGCTTATGAAGATTATCACAGTACTCACAATAAAATTTCAACAAAGCACCACTCTTTATTCTTCTCCAAGCATATTAAATTAATTCCACCTTGAATATTCCTAATAATGAAAAATGTAGCAAAATAAATAAATAAACCACAAAAGTGATCTTTATAATAATTTCAAAAAACACAAACATTACTTACACAATTTGATTGATCAAAACCAATTTCACCAGAGGAAAATAATAATAATTCAATAAACACAGTACCAATTACAGAATTGAATGAAGAAATTAACATGAAAAATTGGAAACCCTAACTTACAGTAATACAAAAATTAAGCGCGTGGTGAGCTAGTTTCAGAAGCTTCCGATTGCGGAAAAGCACGCGATTGAGCAATGCGGGGATAAAACGACGGCGTTTTGGGAGGAGTTAGGGTTTATGGTGGTGAAGCTCCACCGTTGCAGAGTCGGAGAAGACCGTGAAAGAGTGTCGTGTGTCATAGCATAGCGTGGATTTTCGATATGAAACACGTTAAGTACACCCACGTGTTGGTTACCGTTGGATGAAATCTAACGGCTGATATTTGTTTTGGTTCGTAAACATTCACATTCGGTGCTTGATTTAATTAATTAATTAATTTTTTGTTTTTAGTGTTGGGATCTATCAAGAGTAGTACAGTGTACTGTACCTTTCATTTTTGTTGTTTTTATTGATAAATGTGTAAATGATAATACTAATTCATTTTTGTTATTATTAATATTATTCTATTAGAGTAGTTGTTTTCATTTTTTTTCTTTTCTTTTTTGCTTTTCTTTTTATTTGAGGATTATTTTTATTTTGAAGTAAGTTTTTTTTTAGTGTTGGTTATGAATTTATGAATATGATGATGAATGGTATATCAAAGGTTTGTGTAAAAATAAATAGATTCCTTAAATATATGGAAAATCAAGTTTGACTATAAAATTTGAATTATTGTAATTAATGGAAAGATATCTTTAAAATAAAATTGAATTATTTGAATTATTCTAATATGTCCCCTTTCATAACTATTGTATTTAATATTTTTATATTTTCAAATATTGTATTTAATAATTAAAATCTTACAATTAAATAACACATTAATTTAATTTTAAAATCTTCCAATTATTGTGTTTAATCTAAAAGATGTTGATAGTAAATTTACATTTAATTAGAAAGAGTATTATCCAACAAAAAATATTGTAAAATTTCAATCATGATTAATTTAATTTTTTTATGCAAATCAATCCGTTTATGATGTTTGTACATAGACTTTATTATTAAAAATAAATATTTTAGTCATTGACTAAAGTTTTATTTAAGTTTTTCTTTTTAAAATTTAGTAATACATTAACTATAATTAAAACTACTATTAAAATATAATCAATTATATTAAAATTTCAGTTTATCAAAAAATTGTTAGTTTTTTCTATGATAAAAGTATCATTTATACTAAAAAATGATATAAATATTTATATATGATAAAAGAACATGAGACAATTATGATAAAAACATACATAAATTTATTATGAAAAATAGAAAATTGTCATTCTTTTTAGATTTCTACAATTATACATTATCATTTTATTTAATTAGTACACATAATATAAAGTTATCACCGCATCAAAAATAAGTTTTGCATGTAAAAAATAAAATACATTAATTGTGATAATTTTAATTATTATAATAACACGTTAAACATAGAAATTTTTAAGCATTTGACGGGAGCTGTCATACATTTTAGGTTTGAAAAAGTGAGCTAATATCTCAAATAGGTTTAATAAATTTTATTCTCTAACTATGATTAGTTTCTTAATTAAAATTATATAGTTTTAAACTTATAAATTATATTTTTTATATTATAATAATATACATTAAATGTAGAAACTTTTAAGCATTTGAAGGGAGCTGTCATACATTTTACGTTTGGGAAAATGGGCTAATATCTTAAATAGGTTTAAATTTTTTTAGAATTAACTCATTTGGATTCAACTGAGGTTTCTTAACTCATCTGAATTGACGGGTAGATGTGAACGTATCTATGAGATACAATTATTCACAGATCATTTTAATGTCTATATTTTAACTATTTTTTTTGTTACTGTTTTATAAAATTGAAGTTATAAAAAAAATTGACGGGTAGATGTGAACGTATATATGAGATACCAGTTATTGATGGATCATTTTAGTGTCTATCTTTTAACTATTTCTTTTGTTACTGTTTTATAAAATTGAAGTTATAAAAATAATTGTACGATTTATTATAAATATGAATTTGATACATATTATTAATATATAATTGAAATTACGTGAATATTTATGAACGACAAAATAAGTTATATTATGTTTGATATTTCAAACACATGAATTAAAATTTGATAAATGATTATAAGTTATAAATATATTAATGTTACCCATTCTTTGTATCTATATATGTCACACACTTTATTTATTTTTTTCCAAAGTTTTGATAAATAGAAATATTATTTTATGCATTTTACTATGCAGGTATATGATGCAGGCTTTGTTACTGATTGGTTCTGATGTATTATTAACACTTTCGTTGTTAACTATTAAGTTTTTGGGATTGACATGACTAAGTTTGAGTTGCATTTTGGTTATATATATATATATATATATATATATATATATATATATATATATATATATATATATATATATATATATATATATATATATATATATATATATATATATATATATATATATATATATAAAGGAACTTTTCAAATCATACTTAGGTACATGTAATGTGAAGTCCCGACGCACGGGTTTCCTACTAGTTCTTACTAATAATGTTTTCCATCTAAAACACTTCCTTAAAGTATTTTAATTTGTAAGAACACTTGTTACAAATTATTTTTCTTACTAAAACACTTGTTTGTTGAGGTATTAATTTAAGATACAAGTGTTCTTACTAATAATGGTATTCATATAATTTTCCTAAAACACTTTCTGTAATTAGTATTGTAGATGTCAACTGAAGTTTACTTAATAAATCTTTGAAGTAGGTTAAATGATGTGTTTTGATGAAGATATTAGCAGTTTAGTCCGTAAAACAAATAGAAATTAAACCTATGTTGGTATTAGTAACATGATGACATATGATGCGACAATCAATTTTATTGTATTTTATGCGTTCATGAAAAACTTTATTATGAGAAATTTGAGTAGCACTTTTATCGTCACAATGAAGTATAGTAGTAGAAGAATGTGAAACACTAATATCAATTAAAAATGATCATAACTAGAATAACTCATCAGTAGAATCAGCAAGAGCATGATATTCATATTATGTGCTCGAATGAGCAACAATTGTTTGCTTTTTTTTCTACACAAAGAAAATATAGTACCATATTTTTGAACAAATATTTGTTAGGTCACCTGTCTAATCGACATTAGACTATTCAAATAAGATCAAGGATGAACTAGTAGAGAAATGCTAACCATAAAAATGAGATGATTGAGGAATAAACATAAATTGACGGAATGTATGAATGACATATGCAATGTCATGGCAAGTAATAATGAAATGAAAAGACTACCAATAAGTTGTCGATACAAGATGGCATTTTCAAGGTGAGTTTTGTCAAGTGGTGTGCGCTTTTAGTTGACTTCCAAGGGGGGTGATTTAATATTAGTGTCTACGATACATGCTCGAGTAAGCAAGTCAAAGACATACTTAGTATGGGAGAGAAAATAGCCTAATGAATATTGAAAAACTTCAAGACCAAAAAAACTAAAGGAACCAAGGTTTTTTGTTTCAAAATGTTCACTTAGATAATGCTGTAGACTGTAGTGTTGAAATTACAAACTCATCATCTTTTATTATGATCATGTTATAGTTCCTTTTGATTTGATGCATTAAGTAAAATAACATATGTACAAGATGTATTTTATACAGAGGCAACATGTGGAACAAGATGATCCAACATATTTTCTAGCATCTAGCCTCAGTCTATTAGCTAGATTTCATGAAGAAATCTGAGTGTGAATGTGTTTGTTTCCAAGAAATTTTGCTTAGTTCGAGGTTCTGTTAAAGTGCTTAATAGAACTAGTTAAGCTAGATGTTTAACATATAGCTAATGTGTTTTACAGAACTAGTTAAGCAAGAGGTTCAACATATAGCTAAAGTGCTTGGCAGTACTTATTAAGCAAGAGGTCTAACATGGGATTGTCTAACATATTGGCATAAGAATTGAGTTTAGACTATCTTCGGATTTTCTTTAGAAAAGTTGTGGTGTTGACTTCTTCAGAAGATACAAAAGTTTACTGTTGGAAGAAGTTTTTCAATTCAAATTAATTTGGAGAAAATTTTATTAACTTATGAATATGGAGAATATGATTAAATTTAAAGATTTGGTTTTGATTCAATTAAATAAGTTTTGATTGGATGTATTTTGAAGGAAGACGTGGTCCAAGATTTACTATACAATGAAGATTTATATGAAAAGAGTTATTTTGGATGTTTGGGTGCAACATGTGGAATACGTTGTTCCAGCATATGGCAACATCTGGCCCTGGTTCAGTAGGCCAATGTTATTGCATTTTTGGAGCAAAATTCTTGATGAGGTTCAATCAGATTTGTTGCTATATTTTTGCAATGCGTTTGTGTGATTTGTTTGACAGTTGTTGAAGGTCAATTAATTTATATGGAGATTTAAATTTGAATTTGAATTAATAACAAATCATATCTTTTGTTGGAAATTTTTATGGAGAAAATCAAATCCAAAAATATATGATATTAATCTAGGCGAAATTAAATCAAATATCTAAAGGAGACCAACTCATAATGCATTTCTATTTAAGGAGACTCAAACCTTATGTTTGAGGTGTGCATCTTTTGAGGATACCTTGTGTTAGGGTTTATCTTTTGAGTATTTTTTTGTGATATCTTTGTGCACAACTCTAGCGCCTTCATTCATATCTTAGGGTATAGAGTTTGGTTTGTCAGTTGAGTTGTAAAACTTAGTTCTAAGATACTAATTCTATAAGCACGATAACAGAGTATTTTTTGTACAGCACACTATTGTTTCAGTAACTTGGCATAATTGTTGGTTTGTCTTAGTTGAGTTGTACATTTAACAAGCATTGTGTTAATGATTAAGTTGATCACCTATAATTAGTGATTGAGAGAAAGTGATAGGGGTTCTCATATTTAGGGGGAGTCTTAAATATAAAGTTACTAGGATTAGGAAAAGGTATTAAATATCATGGGGTTAGTCTTCTTATAAGACTAATTCTACTAATTCAAAGAAGTGAATTTCCTTTTTTTGAATAGAGTGCCCTTCAGATGTAGGTGTGGTTTCACCGAACTGTGTTCTTTTCCTCTTTTTTGTTTCATCATCTTGTATAAGTTAAGTTCTTATAACTTGGTAGTAAAACTGGTTTTCTGGTGCACAATGTCCCTGACATCGTGTCTGACCTTTGTCCCTTCAGATACAAAATTTCACATGTCATCGACATAAAGAAGCAGAACTAAAATACAATATCACTTCTCTAAGTAAATAAAGCAAAACCATGTATAATATATAGAAATCCACATTGTGTAAGAGTATAACTAAACCTAGAAAATCATGCCATATGAGCTTTTTTCAAACCATATAATGATTCCCACCATGTGTGTTACCTCTAAAAATCCCAAGATAACTTAAGGGAAACTCCTCCTCAGGAGGGAACGAAAAAACATTGTAGGAATAAATATACCATTGATTAAAAAATTTCATATTTAAAAATCATTTGCTTTAATAAGATTTCAAATCTCGCTTTCCATGATTCAAAATTTTCATCATGAAATAATGAAGGTGTTCTAGACTGGGCCGAGCAGGCCCAACACTTACTTTTGGACCGAGCAGGCCCAAGTTCCTTGGCTAGCCGAGCAGGCCCAATCTGCTTGGGCCCATTTCCCAATTACCATTACGAACTGGTCACGCGCAAAGACCACGTGGGTAACGCTTCAACAAAGGATTCGGTCAATCACCTCCGAACCCTACGCCACGCTCACCCAAAATGTGAGCCACCTGTTGACTCAGCCCTAGCAAAGGGTGTTCTGGCAGTTTCCTAGCATGTGGGCCTCCAATTGGATTTGGCCCAATTAGGAAACCTTGGCCCAGCGTCGGGGGCTAAAATACCCTTTTTCACTAGAGGGTCAGGTATTCATTCTTTACTTCCTAAACTCTTACTTGCTCTTTCTCTGATTGCTGCTTACTTTGGCATCGGAGAACCCTGCAGGTACCCCCCCCATTCTGTCCTACTTGCCAGATCCAGCCGTCGTGACGATCCATTCTAATCAGGTTAGATCAGGAGGTATATTTAAAAAACAGATTCATGCTTTAAGGGATTGTCCCAAAGCAAAGCAACTTTGGATTCACAAGGTCCCTGACAGAATTAAGATAGGTTTCTTTTATATGGAGTCAGCTGACTTGATTGACCTCAATCTTAGTATGAATCATAACTGGGCCAGCTATTGGGCGATTGGATGTCATAGTAATTAGTTTTGGAGGAACTAGGTGAGTCATGATAACAGTTATAATAGACCCGACTCTCTGGGGATGTTGGTCCAATGTAGAATGGGTGATTTTGATATAATCATGAAGAATAATAAGATAATGTCTAGCAAGGAAAACTTTACGATCATGGTGGGCCGGAAACCCCCGTAGAGAGGTTGAGTGAAGCTAAATATGGATGAGTCTTATAGGAATGAAAGTGTGTTAGGCTGTAGAGGCATTATCAATGGCATGCTTGGAGAGTGTAAGGGAGAGTTTTCCAAATTTTTAGGAAATTGTAGTGCAGCAAAAGCGGAGCTTTGGGGAATTTTAAAAGGGCTCTCGATTGCTAAAGATTATGGATGTTTTAAAATGGAGTTGATTATCGATTCTACTATAATCATCAAAATGATTAATTCAGACATAGCAACGAATATGGATAATTCATCTTTTGTGAAATAGATTTTGCGGATTGTGAAGATGTTTAAGAGGTGAAGGTGACTCACATTTATAGAGAAGCAAACTTTTGTGTGGATGCTTTAGCTAAAGTTTAAGCCACAAATGGGGATTCCATGATATTTTGAGAAGATATTATAGATTTATCAGGCACCGAGTGAATTTTGATGCTTTTAGAACTTCCATTTTGAGGAGAATTTTGTTGTAGTTTTTTCTTTTGGGCTTAGGCCCTCCCTATCACCAAACAAAATAAATAAATAAATGTGTTTGCAGTTATCATACTACATCTTGAGACGATAAGTCTTATAATAGGAATTAGACTATGATGTCACTTGTTGGACAATTGACTCCCAACACAAAAAAGAGATGAATTGTATTACATTGAAAAATGGTATTTCAATTAAAAAACATTTTATAAAAGTAATTGTGTAAACAATTTAAAAAAATGTAAGCAGCGAAATGAATAAATAAAATAAAATTAAAGTTAAATTTTTTTAAACGCAACTGAAATAAAGTAGCAATGAAAAAAAATACACAAGATATTTTTATTGTTTTGATTTTTTTTTAATTTTTGACAATTTTAAAATACATTTTTCTCTTTCATCATTACTCTGAAATTTTAATATATATCTATAATTTAATTTATTGAACTTTTCAATTTAACAAAATAATATAGAATAACTATATAAAAGTCCTTCCTTTATGTTTTAATGTGGTTTGCTGATTTTGAAAATTACATCATCTATTTGTATCAATCACATTAAAATAATCTATATTTTCCAATTTAATGAATTATCTAAATTATAAATTATTTGTATACTGTCTATCTTAATATAACTATTTTTTTAAAGCAAGATATACTATAAGAGAGAACAATGGGTTTTTCAACCCAGTTATAAGAAAAAGCGATCAATCCCGATAAAAAGGAAAAACCATTTACATTTACGAAATGAAAAACAACACATCCTTAAAAAACTCATAAAAAAAAAATTAGAATGTGTAATTTTTCTACAAAACAACCCCTTCCAAACAATCAATTCCAAACAGGCATCTTCATATTCCAAACTTAATATAACTATCTTAATCACATCAAATTTAGACTAAACCCATATAACTCGTGCATCTAGACCGGTGTCCAAATTGAAACACATGTAACAACAAATCTGATTTTACTTTAGAAATAGAGAGACTAATTAAAATTTTAATTTAGAAAATTTAGAGATATGAAAAGTACATTGAAACCATTTATAGTTATATATCTTCTTGCATTTTGTTTCATACGGGAACAATGGAGGAGAACGCTAAAGAAAACGAATGGCAAAGGGTGGGCAAAAGCAGGTTCAAAAATCTACATCCCCGTTGGGATGTGTTTCCGGTTGGAAGTAAGGCACATGAGGACAACGGGAACTCATTCACCACGGTTTTCTTCTCGGAAATACCGGAAAGAATCTCCTCTAAGGAGATGTTTGAGTTGTTTGGATGTGTGGGAGATGTCGTGGAAGTAGTCATAGCCCCAAGGAAGAACAAGTATGGAAAACAGTTTGGTTTTGCACGCTTTGAGGAGGTAGAAGATGGAAGACTTCTTGCCGTAAAGCTTGATAACATAATGGTGGATGGCAAAAAGATCCATGCTAATTTACCTCGCTTTTCGAGAAGGGAGTTTAATATGAAGACAGGCTCAGGGGTCAGGGTCATCGGTGAAGGCATGGAGCACAGAAGTCACTCGCGAAGGGAACATCTTCGTCAGGAGCAGGGAAATGGTTATCGGCCGGAAGGAATAAGAGGAAACTCCTCTTTTGCCGACGTTGTAAGGGGGGAGAAGAATACGAAGCAGGTGTGTTTTCTGAATTTCACCACTGGTCAGGAGTCTTTGGAAAGATTTAAGAAAGCTTTTGTTGGAGTGATGGTGAACCCAGGGATGTCTTACAATATTCAAACAAGTTTTGAAGTGGAAGGTTATTTCTCCAGTAGGGTAACCCCTCTGGGAGCAAATTTATGCTTGTTGGAAGATTTAGAGGAGGGTGCTACGCTGGACTTGGTTATGGAAGGGAGGAGTTGGTGGTCTCAGTGGTTTTCAGAGATTAGAGGTTGGAAGGAGGAGGACGTTGATACAGAGAGAGCAACTTGGTTAAGGATTTATGGGATCCCATGTCACGCATGGAACTATGACTTCTTCGTGTTGCTTGCAAACATGGTCGGAAAGTATGTTTGTTGTGACGATAATACAACTAAAGGGGAGCATATGGACATAGCTAGGATTTTGGTCAGAACTAATTGCGCTACTGTGTTGAATGAATCATTTAGTGTGAAGATTAATGGAACAGTTTTTAGAATCAAAATGTCTGAGGATACTCATGGTCCTTTGCGTATCGATCTAAAACAGTCAGCGAGGAAGAAAGATTTCTCAGATAGTTCGTCCGATTCCGAGTTGAGATGGAGCAACCTGGATGTTGGCAATCTTGAAGAAGGAGAGCTGTCAGCTTCTCCTATTCTCTCAGAAATGCCAAAGGAGAAGGACACAGCTATCGAGGAGAGAGGAAAAGATGTTACTGTGCCGGAAGACCTTGCGAAGGAAGAGACTCTGGGGAAACGTGTGTCAGAAGGGACAGAGAACAACAGGAGCCTTTCTTTTGATACAGCTCTTAGGGCGGCTAGGGAGGAGAAAGTAGGTAACACAGTCAGGATTGCTCCCTCTAAGTTAGTTCTTTCTAACGAGGTTGTTGGAGATGAATCCTCGGTTGATACTTTTTTCAAAAAGTTGGCAAAAGGAGTGGGTGAGCCAGAGTCTAAGGCTAATGCAAAAAAGGCTTTGAAAATTAAGGCCTTAGTTGGGCCGAGGGTAGGAAAGGCCATTAGGCCCAAGAAGCGTTCTCTTGCTTTTTTGGAGGATACAAACTCTAGCTTTAAAGTTGGGCCGTCTGAACTCTCTTCTCTTCGGAAGCCCAACTTTACCCAAAGGTTGTCTCAAATCTCAGAATCGTCTTGTTCGTCAAGCTCTAAAAAGGAGGAAAGCATCTTTTCCGGAGGATCCATTCTGTGTTGTGAACAGATTACCGATTCAGATGTTGCTAGAGGAAATTCTAGATTCTGGAATCAAATAGAATCTAAAGTCGGCGAAAGATTGATGAATATAATTTCAAAGTTTGGAGCAGAATTAGTGGGAGGCGAGAAGAATTTAAGAAAAAAGATCTTAGAACTTGAAGAGGTTGATAGTAAAAGTAAGCAGGGGAAGAAGGCGAATTCAATCGAGGAACAATGATTATAGGTTCTTTCAACATTAGAGGAGGCGGTAGTCTGATTAAGAGGAAAAGGATTGCTCACATCGTAAAGAATGGGAAGGCTGATATTTTCTTGATTCAAGAATCCAAATTGGAATCAGTGGATTCGGGTATTGTCAACAGCTTGTGGCCTAATGAGAAGGTGGGGTGGTCTTACTTGGGTTCCAACGGAGCTTCTGGAGGATTGATTACTATGTGGAAGGAAGATGTTTGTGAGGTGTTGTTTTCTTTCAAAGGGGAAGGGTTTCTAGGGATTAAAGTTATTCAGAAGGGGGTGTCTTTCTATGTCGTGAATGTCTATTCTCCCTGTTCTACTCAGTTAAAGAGGAAGTTGTGGAAGGATCTGCTGGAGTGCAAATCTCTTTATTCTGATGGGGAGTGGTGTTTAGCTGGGGATTTCAATGCGGTGGTTGATAAGAGGGAAAGAAGAGGGCAAGGTACCAGTAGTAGGAAGTCAGAGATGAAGGATTTCGCTGAGTTCATTTACAGTTCCAACCTTATCGATGTGCAGTGCAAAGGTAAGCGTTTTAGCTGGTTCAGTGGTGATGGCCTTTCTATGAGCAGAATAGATAGGTTCCTTATATCCGATTCTTTGATAGAGGCGTGGGGCATTTCTGGTCAGCGTATTGACAATCGTGACGTCTCAGACCATTGTCCAATATGGTTAATATCCGACCACTCTGACTGGGGACCGAAACCTTTCAGAGTAAATGATTGTTGGTTCGATAACCCTTCTTTCTTGCCGTTTGTGGAAAATGAGTGGAGGAAGATAGAGGTAGAGGGAAGGAGTGATTTCATCCTGAAAGAAAAGCTGAAGATTTTGAAAGTTAGCCTTCGAGCTTGGAATGAGGAGCAGTTTGGCAAAATCGATCTTGATATCAGGGAGGGAATTCAAAAGATCAACTTTGCGGATGATCTGCTCGCGTCTTGTCAGGAGGATTTGATCAAGGAGGTGGTGGTTGAGAGAAGTGCTGCTATTGGAGAGATGTGGAAGAAGATGAATCTTAAAGAGAACATTTTGAGGCAAAAAAGTAGGTTGAAGTGGGATAATTTTGGTGATTCGAACAGTAAGTTCTTCCATAGTTGTGTGAAGGAGAGGAATCGTAGAAACCAAATTTGTTCCATTTTAGGGGAGAATAGGTTGTTGGTCAAAGTTGAGGACGTTAAGGAGGAATGCAGAAATTTTTTCTCTCGGTTATACACTGAACATGACTCTTCTCGTCCTATTATGTCGGGAGTCCACTTTAGATCTATTTCGGTAGAGGAAGCAGCTCATTTAGAATCTCCTTTCCTGGAATCTGAGATCAGGGATGCAGTGTGGGGGTGCGAGGGTTCCAAAAGCCCTGGGCCGGATGGATATAATATCAACTTCATAAAGAGATGCTGGAGCTTTATTCAACAGGACTTTTACAATTTGTTTAGGGATTTCCATAATCATGGCAGGCTCTCAAAGGTCATTAGTTCCTCTTTTATTACTCTTATTCCGAAGTGCGACAATCCTTTGAGTTTAGGAGAATACAGGCCCATTTGTCTTGTGGGATGCGTTTACAAGATCATGGCTAAGCTGCTCGCATCTAGGCTGAAAAGGGTTTTAGGTTCTGTGGTGTCAGCTCATCAGAGTGCATTCGTTCCGGGCAGACTCTTATTGGATGGCGTTCTGGTAGCTAACGAAGTGGTTGATCACGCGAAGAAGTCAAAACAGAAGTGCCTTCTTTTCAAAGTCGACTTTGAGAAAGCCTACGATACGGTTAGTTGGAACTATATTAAAAGCGTGATGTGTAGGATGGGTTTCGAGAGACGTTGGATGCAGTGGATGGATGCAACAGTGTTCACTAGTTGGATGTCTGTTTTAGTTAACGGCAGTGCAACCAGAGATTTCAAGGTGGAAAGAGGGCTTCGCCAAGGAGACCCTCTGTCGCCCTTTCTCTTCGTTCTGGCAGCGGAAGGGCTATCGGGCTTAGTCTCTAAAGCCTTAGAAGCTGAAGAATTCTGTGGGTACAGGATAGGCTCTGAGTGTGTAGTGGATCTTTTGCAGTTTGCCGATGACACTCTTATGTTGGGAGCTGCATCCTGGAAGCAAGTGTGGGCGTTAAAGGCTATTCTTAGAGTTTTCGAAGCAGCGTCCGGTCTGAGGGTAAATTACAACAAATGCAGGATTATTGGGATCAATACGGATCCTCGTTTTCTGGAGGCAGCCGCGTGCTTCTTATCTTGCAGGATTGAGGCTAGTTCTTTTCGCTTTCTCGGTATCCCGATAGGATGTAATCCGGGGCTTTGCACCACTTGGGATCCTTTGATATCAAAAATGAAGTCGAAACTGAACAACTGGAAAAACAGATTTTTGAGCTTTGGGGGTAGAATCACCTTGCTGAAATCGGTTCTTTCTAGTTTAGCCATTTTTCAATTGTCTTTCTATCAAGCTCCAATGAAAGTTTGGAAGGAAATTCAACGTATTCAATCGGGTTTTCTGTGGGGAGATAGAGACACAAGCAGGAAAGTTCATTGGGTGTCTTGGGAGCGTATTTGTCAACCAATTGAAAGAGGAGGATTAGGGGTGAGGCAGGTCTGTGTTTTCAACAAGGCGCTTTTGCATAAGTGGAGCTGGAGGATTTTCAATCGAGAGAACGCGTTATGGATGAAGGTGCTTGAAGCTAGGTATGGTTCTGTCCAGAGGGTTCTGTGTGAAGGTGTTGTTGGGGGTGGCAGCCGTGCCTCTTCGTCCTGGTGGAAAAACCTTGTAAGTTTAGATGCTGGAAATCCGGTAACAGCTTTTTCTCGGAGTCTCTCTTACCGGCTGGGTTGCGGTAGCGCCATCTTCTTTTGGGAGTCATTATGGCTGGGTGATACCATTCTCAAGGAAGCTTTTCCTGCTTTATTTTCTGCTTGTTCGAAGAAGGGAGAGATGGTGTGCGAGTTTGGAAAGTGGATTAGCGATGTTTGGTCATGGGATAATTTAGGTATATGCTTGGATATGCTGTCTGTTTCTTCCTTGGCTGAATATCAGTGTCTTATCCACACCATTGGGACTGTCGCGCCGGTTAGGGATGAACCGGATGTTCTGTTTTGGAAGCCTGATAGGGACCGTGGTTATAGCGTGAAAACTGGTTATGATAGGCTGATGGGTAGCACGGATGTGGAGCTCTTCGAGGATGAGCCTGCTATAGCTTTTCGAAAGATGTGGGATGCTGAGGTGCCGTTTAATATCAAGGGTTTCGTCTGGAGATGTTTCTTAAACAGGCTTCCAACCAAGGAGCAGCTGGCCCGGAGAGGCATCCAGCTAACAAACTCTGATACGTTCTGTGTTTTTTGCGCAGGGGAGGTCGAATCTTTATCTCATATCTTCTTCTCTTGCATAATTGCGAGGCGGGTGTGGAAAAATATTGCTCTTTGGACAGGTTTGGATCTGGTTAATGAGGAGATCCCGTGGAAAAATTTTCTGCAGTGGGTCGGTAAAGCGAGATTGTCGAAAGTTCATAAAAAGAAGGAGGGGCTGATTTGGATGGCAGTGGTTAGGGGCCTTTGGATGAAAAGGAACGATATCATTTTTAATAGTGGGTTGTGTAACGTTAGTGACATATCTTGGGAGATCAAGTTGAAGATATGGAGATGGTCGTTTTTCGGCGAAATTGCTTATTCCAAGTGTAATTTCTACGACTTTTGTAAAAATCCGCTATTTTACCTAACGTAGAATTCAGTTGGTCTGAAATTTCCTTGTTCCGAGCTGTGTGCTCCTGTTTTGTAAGCGGGTTCGAGTACCCCTAGTACTCGTCTTAATCTAATCCTTGCTTATAAAAAAAAAAAAAAAAAATCATGCTGACATTGATTCTTATCGTTAACCTTTCTTGCTTTACATTTAATTAGTTGATTGAACTTGATACAACCTCTACTAATATCATAAATGGATCAGATTCACACTCCCTGAGAGAAAACTATTTCTATAAAATGGATCCTTGGAAATTTTTACCATATTATTGGCAGTGAAAATTGAGAAATGTCAAGATTATAAATGTTATTACAAAGAGAAAAAAAAGTGAGAACACCCTGATCTAAAGACTAATAACATCAGTCTTAGGTGGTTCAGTTGGATCAAAATCATCAACAACAACATTCTTAGAAAGCCTCAACAAGCTCCTCATAGGCAAAATAGCTTTTGGATTCACATCATGCATTGCCCTAGCAAACAAACACCTACATGCTTCACTTGCTGCTTCAAACAACATCGTATCCTTGTTATCAGGACCCAACAAACAATGTCCCAATATTCTTAACACCGGTTGCAACAACTCCCATGGCATTGAAACCCTACCCCTCTTATTAACACCAACTTTCTCTCTCTTCTCTTCTCCAACAACTTCAACATCTTCCCTTTCATCATCATCATCATCATTAGCATCATCTTCAAGATCATCGTCTTCGAAATCCTTATACATGTCACCATCTTCACCGGCCCATATTTTACAAAATTTACAAAAATCAATCTTCGACGCGATTGTGAAATGAGAGATCTTGCTGTAGAATAACTCGAGTGCAACACCGACGATTCGAGCTCTTCGCGTGGATCGGACAGTGCCGTGTGGCTCAAGCGACGGGGATAAAACAGCGACGTTTAGATCAGTTGCATTGTTTTTATTTATAGTTGATTTTGATTCATGATATACGCTAGGGTGAGACATGTCGGGGATGGTAACGGTAACAGATTCACCTGCACGTGAGGTTGTTTCGTAGGCATAGAGAGCTAAGAGAACGGCTTCGAAACCGGCTTGCGGTTTTCTATCGGCGACGCGGGAGAGGTAAACGCCGGCGATGATAGGGAGGAAGCGGAGGACGTTGAGTTGGAGATCGGGGACGTTGGATTGGAAAGTATCGTAGAGCCAACGGCAGAGATTGTTGTCGCCGGAGCCGGAGTTGGGGTTACGGAGGAGGGTGGCGATTTGGGAGTAGATTTCGGGTTCGTTGAGGATGGAGAGAGGGGTGGTGGAGGGGGTGATGGTGAGGGAGGGGTTGACGATGGAGGAGAGAGATTGGACGGCGGATTGGATTTTTTCGGAGGTGTTTGGGATGAAGGTGACAGAGGGGGTGGTGGGGGTGGTGGTGGAGGTGGGAGTTTCTTCGTCGGACATTGTGGGTAAGATAAGGAAAATGGGGGTTTGAGAGAGGGAAGGTGGCGGTGGTGGTAAGAATGAATGAATTGTGTTGTTTTTGTGTTAGTGTTAATGAGAGAGAGAAGGCGTAAGGTGTGGACTCAAAATAGGATCTTAGTTTTGTGTTAATATCACTTGGAAAGAATGCAAAAATCTTTCAAAAAATGAGGAAGAGTTTGCTACATTTTATATGTTATTTTAATAGGATATCCTTATTTCAAATTATATATTATTATACAATATTAATGTTTAACTTTTATTAACTATAATTTTTTTATTTTAGTTTAAGATTATTTTTACTCTCAACCAATATACTAATGAAGCATTATTAACTTTAGTTTAAGATTATTTTTATTCTCTCAACCAATATACTAAATCTATTTTATTATTTCTCTTATGTTAAAATTTTCTAAAATTAAGTAAATGATAAATGTGTAAATAAATTGAAAATTATGATTCATTCTACACACTTATTCATTTAAGAAAAATTTTAAACTTACCCGCTCCAATTATCCTGCACAAAATCATGTAGACTACTCTTACTGGCAGCGTCAGGATAAACTGATTTTACATGCCATTATTTACTCAATAGATCCAAGTATTATCACCATGTCTAGAAGTGTCAAAACTTCCAAAGACGCATGGGATACCATCCACAACATGTTTGCAAACAAAACTCGCTCTCGCATTATGCATCTTAAAGAACACTTATCGTGGTTTAACAAAGGTTCATTGTGAGTGACATATTACCTTCACACAATCAAATCAATGGTTGATGAACTTGCTGTCATCAACTCTCCATTAGATAATGTTGATATAATCATTCATACTTTGAACAGACTTGGAATTGAATTCAAAGAAATTTCCACTGCCCTTCGTGCTCGTGAAAATCCGATTGAATTTGATGCACTTCTTGACTTGCTGATTGACTATAAAAGTCATCTTAAAAGAGAAGAAGGCCCAACTCCTATACCCTATATAAACTCCATGGCTACCTACCCAAGCACAACACTGGCCCCTCTGGTCACCATGCTCGAGAAAATTCATCTGCAAATTCCATAAATTGGATTTTGGATTCGGGAGCCACACATCATATCACCAAATCATCATTAGTTATGGATCTAAATCCCAATAGAACATACATGTAAGGCTATTATTTCCACAAAAATGTATAACTTACACCTTCCTAAAGTTCTTCATGTTCCTAATATTTCACAAAATTTATTGTCTGTTACATCTTTATGCCAAACTAATCTCACTTCTATTGAATTTTTCTCTAATCATTTCTTGGGGAAAGATCTGAAAAACAAAGGAACCTCTTCTAAAAGGATTGCATAAAAATAGACTTTACCACATGCCACCACTCACAATCCCCCATACAACCTTCGTCACCACCATCTCTTCATCTCTTCCTTGGCATCATATCTTTGGCCACCTTTGTGAAAGAACAATGAGACATATTTTCTCAAAGCATAAAATATAATGGTTATCTTTTGCAGCAACTAACCATTGATGTAGAATTGGAAAGATCCCGAGCGATGAACAAACAAGAACATAATGCCTTCAATATCAATACTAGCTGTTATAAATAAAGACTTCGAGAACAAAAGCGCGACTAGAATTTCAAATTTTGAATTTTGGTCAAGCAAAAAATACTTTAACATAAGGGTTCTATTTCTAGAACCACCTGTGAGAGCAATAAGATGAACAAGTCCAGTAAGCATGTTGTATCTTATGCATTATGGTGTACTGTATTTAACTTAAGTGAATCGTATCTCACGGCATTACATATTTATTTTAGTACATCGTACCTTACGTTGATCCTTATTTCACTTAACTACATTGTACCTCATGTGATATGACAAAATCTTTCTGTAATAATGTTTATGTGTGTAATTACCATTTGTCCCTCATGTTTATACTAAACACAAAGCATAAACTGTGTCACCTTTGTCTAATTCAATATTGGACCTTTATACATTTATCATATTATGCAAGATGAGCAAATTTCATATAGGTCACTCATGTCCTTCAATATGATTTGTGGAATATCCATCAACCATCTTTATGGTCATCCTATTAGAATAATGTTTGATCAATAACAAAGTACTCAATTCAACATATAAGATTCATAGTGATATCAGATCGAAAGGCGATATATATCAATATCACATGGAGAATAACTTATGACACTTGCATTATATTCTATGTAGTATTTTAATGGCGGGCCAATCTAGTATAAATATTCCTCCTAGTATTTATAAATCTCTCAAGATTTGATAGTTCTTTATTCATGATATGTGAGATGTGATCATTGATCTATCCATAGAATAGTCTCAATGCTTTAATGTTATCATGTTTCACAATAAAGTTGTTTACGAATAATGTCCTTGTGTTTAGGGACTTTATTACTTTGAAAAGAAAAACATGATAAAAAAATCTCTTATGATTATTAGTAGATAACTCGATACAAGTATCAAACTTTAATAAAACTATTTACTTATAAGACTTACACCAGCAAAGTAGCAAAGTACTTGTTATGGGTTGGACAAAGGCTCAATAAGAGGACCCAAGTGCTAAGCCCAATGACACAAATTCCATTAAAATTATTTATTATATATAATTGTCAAACATAACATAAGATACATTTTGTGATTTCATACTATGCGTCACCCATTTTGAACTCTTAATTAACTTAGAAGTTGAAATGTTAACCTTGTAGGTTCACCTTTGTGCCACCGCACCACTGTATCAAGAGTCCATCACCACGAATCAATAATCAATCACAACTTTGGATTTTAGAAAAACTAGATCTATGGCCCGTGCGTTGCACGGGTTTAATTAAAATATGTTTTAAAAATATTTTCTGAATTTTAAAACATCAATTTAAGTAAATATGAATTTACATAAATAATTTTTTAAATATAAAACTGTTTTCATATTTAATATTAATTTATTATAGAAAATAAATTTTCTTATATCATTTATAGCCTTATAGGTATTAAAATTATATAAATTTTTTTAAATATAGTGGTTTAGTGATAAATTAAAATTATAATGCTAAAGATATTGAGTTTAAATTTTTTTGTTCAATTAGTAAAAGAGACATTTTTTCAATTTTTTAAAATAAATAAAAGTAAAAATAATTTAAGATGATTTTTAATATTCAATCAAGTTTAAATATCATATCATATTTTATTTTAATAGTGCTGTCAGATAATATTTTTTTTGGAATAAATATATAATTATTATCAAAAATAGTTAAAACAACCGTTCCGAAGATCCAGGTGATGTACTATGCATCCACAATCCTTAAGGAGATATATACAATATATCTATAATTATACATAGTTTTTTAAGTTTAAAAATATATTCATTCGATTATATTTTCACTAATCTTATCAAATTTTATTTTAATAGTGCTATTAGTTGATATTTTATCCACATATGATTGAATATTTTTATATCATTTATATTTATTTTTTTGTTATATATGATTTGTAAATAACAACTCATTTATATTATAATATTTTTTATTACTCACTCATGCCATAGTACATAGTTTTTTAAGTTTAAGAATATACTCATTCAATTATATTTTCATTAATATTCTTTTTATGAATTTTTTCATCGTCATTTTTCTATACATTTTCAACAATTACATTTATCTTTTATTTTTTTATATCAAATTTTAAGTTTATCAAATATTGTTTAAGTGTCACTCTCGAGACTATTGTTGGTAAATAAATTATTTTGAATTTTTAATGGTCTCTATTTAAATGCACCATCAATTGACATGGAATTGAATAAAATAACTCTTCAATTTTAAAAAATTGAGAAAACTTCAAGGTTAAGATTTTTTTATTAGTTGAATATTTATTTTAAAATAAGATAAATATTTCATTTAAGTTTATTTTATTTACTATGATTTGATTTATGCTAAAAAAAATTATTCAACTTATTTTATTTGTTAATAGATAATATTATTTAGTAATATTTAAATATCATTTTTCATTTTTAATTATAAGCAATTCATTTTTAAATATTCTAACTGTTCAAATCACTTGTAAGGTGTAATTAAAATGATGAATGAAAAGAAAGACAATAAAAAAAATCTTAAAATTTCACACCTTTTTTATTTTTCCGGTTAATTATAGTAAAGAGAAAGTAAACAAAAATAATATAGTAATTGTTCAAATCACATATATGATATAATAAGAATGAAGAATGAAAAAGATAAGAAAATGAAAAATCTTCAAAATTACATTCCTTTCTTGTTCTTCCGAAATAAACTCAAACAATATATTAGCAATTTCCAAATATATTTATTTCATTAAAAAAATCTTATATATGATTTTTTTAATAAAACGAATAAATATATTAAAGATATTGAAAACAAAATGATAAAAATAAATATAATTAAAAAAATATAATTATCATCAACATATTAGTATATTTTAACTTTACAATTTAAGTATCATCTCCTATATTTAAAAATTCTTAAGTCAAATTTTATAATTTCAAATTTAGTCTACGCAATTAAAATGGTTAGAGACAAACTTATCTCTAAGAGATCACTTGTCATCGATTTCTTGAACACTAAAGATGCAATTGAAATAACAATATGAAGATAAGATCAAATTAATGGAGTTAGTATCATACAACATTAACTAAGGAATAGTCAAAATAAAGATTAAGAAAGATAAACAAAAAGTTACAATACAAAATTAAAATCCTGCGACAAAATTACTACTAAAAAGTGATTACAAATCAAAATCAAACATTAACTAATGAAGAGTCAAGATAATATGAAGATTAAGAAAGATAAACAAAAATAACAATACAAAATTAAAAAGCTACTAAATCAAAATTAAAAACAACATCTATATTCAACATTTAGTATATATACATGATTGGATGTATATTTCTTGAAATAGACAATCTTGAGAACAAATTTAAAAAGAGAAATGGAAAACAATTGAGATTGAAGGCCATTTTTTGAGGTATTTATAATGAATACATAGAATTCAAAGAGAGGATAATTGAAAAGTAAAAAAATTGTAACGCACGTATATTCAATAAAAAAAGTTACAGCAATATTTTTTTTTTAGAATAAATTAAAATGTAGAAGATGGAAAGTTTTTATTCTCTCTTTAGAAATCTTTAATTCATTATTATTGCACTTAATAGAATTAAAAAAATCAATGAAAAATGTTTAACCGTTACATTCAAATTCATTCTTATTAAATGTTTTTGTAGAATTCATTTTTATTAAACTTCTATGTGACCGTTAAATGTTATATATTCTAACTGTTAAATATTAAATTTATTCTTAAATAAACATGTAACCGTTGTATTACTTTTTTATATTCTTTATTATTGCAATAAGTATGAATTAAAAGAAAGTTTAATCAATTTATTGATATTGCATCATCACAAAGTTTCTCATTTTAAACTTACTCTCTAATAGATTGACCGTATTATTTTAATAATCATTATAAAATAATCTTTAATCAATAATTTATTTATAAAATTATAATTATTTATCTATTAGCCCTATCATGATAATAATTCTAATTTTTTTGTTGACATTGCATCATAAATAAAAATTGACAATTATTTATAAAATTAGAATTATTCATCTATTAGCCCTATCATGATCATATACTATTTATTTTATTTCTTCTTGACTATAAATTATTTATACAAAATATTTTTTTATATAAATTAATATTTATTTTGTTTAATATTTATTTATTTATTTATTCTTAATTAATATATATTAAAATTGTAATCAGATTTTTTTTATATTTTCTACTATTGCAAAATAGATAAGTAATTATAATTTTTACAAATAATGTAATTTTTAATCATAGTAGCTGAATATTATATTATATTATATTATATGTTATTTATTTAGAAATAAAAAGTTCATATTTATTTTGAGAAAAAATATAATATTTTTGAAAAGAGACAATTGTATTGACTCTAATCAACTTTTAGAGTTAATTAGTAATATAAAATGAAAAATTAGTCAAAGTATTTTCAATATGAATTTTTATTAAAATTAAATTCATTATTAGAATAATCTAAATTCAATTATTCATTTAGTGTTTAATCTATAGATTAAAAAAAAAATTATTCAATGTCAAGTCCAAAAAAAAAATTTAAATCATATTTTCTCTAAATTTTTTTATTTTTTAAAATCATATTATTTTACTAATATTATTAGCTAGATATTATATTATTATTATTAATAGTGGTGGTGGTTTAATATTATTATTATTTTTTATTTTAATATCATTAGTAATTATAGTATTGAATTGGAGTTTGTGTTTGTGTGAATAATTAAAAAAAGAGTGATAGAAATTCTAAATTCTAATATAATGCCACATAAGCATTAGAATTATAAGATGCTGCCACATTGGATTTAGGGTTAGATTTGTGTTCAAGGTTGTCATCATGACAACCTTGGATTTATATAAAAAAAGAGTGATAGAAATTCTAAATTCTAATATAATGCCACATAAGCATTAGAATTATAAGATGCTGCCACATTGGATTTAGGGTTAGATTTGTGTTCAAGGTTGTCATCATGACAACCTTGGATTTATATTAAGTAGATATACATAGGCATGTAGTTCACTTAATAATTGATTAGATCAAATTAATTATTTATTTTTTATTGATTCAATTTATTTCCAAAATATAAATTAAACCAATCCATTATATTTTGGGTTAAATATATTTTTCTCTTTATAAATATCTCAAATTTTATTTTTAGTCTCTATTAAAAATATAATATATTTTAATCCCCACAAAATTTTTATGCATGCAATTTTAATTCCTAATTTTTTTTACAATTTTAAAAATTGTTTAATTATGTTTTAACTTTTAAATTTTTGATTAACTTTTTTCATACATGTATGTACCGTAAAATATTTGCTTATAGAATTTTAGTTTTTTATAATGAAAAAAATTAAATATGAATTTTTTAAATTTCAAAAGATAATGATAAAAGTAATGAAAATCTCAACTTATAAATCAATTTTTGAATTTTTTTTTTAAAGATTTTTTTATAACGCTATAAAAATGTCTACAAAATAATCATTCAAAAATATAAATTAACAACATGATTAAAATTACGTGCATAATGATGTTGTAGGATCAAAATATGTCTTTTCTCATAAAGGACCAAAATCAAAATTTATAATTTATAAATTGTATTATTATTATTATTATTATTATTATTATTATTATTATTATTATAATAATAATAATAATAATTATTATTATTATTATTATTATTATTATTATTATTATTATATTCAAAATTTTAAATTTAGAAAATAGTATTGAGTTGAATTACCTTGTAACTGTTGTAAGTCCAGCCAGAAGGGATATACGCTTATTCCTCAGCCAACCAGTTTTGGATCTCTCATCAATTCTTTGACCTAACTAACCACACAAACCCTTTCACCATTCTTTCCCATTCGTCTCCATTCTCTTCACCACCCATTTCAATTCTCAGGTATTTCCATACTCCATTTTTACCCTCTAATTTCGTTTAACTTTTTTTTTTTTTTTTAAATTATTCTTATTTAATTGTAATTTTTTTTTCAAAATTAGGGTTTCAATTATTTCCCAATTCATTGTCTAGGGTTTGAACAATTTTCAACCCCTTTCATTCATAGCTTAGGATCCTTTTACTTTTATGGAATTTGATTGCCTGCAGAGTACTGAATTTTCTCAAAATTTGATTAAAAAATCAGCCATAGGTATAGATATAGTTGATCCAAATCCAAAATCTAATTCCAAGGAAATTTCAAATCCTGATTTTGTTACAAATACCAAATCTGAATTTGGAAAAGGTGAGAATTTTAAGGGAAAGTTGAAGTTGAAATTGAAGAAAGGAATCAAAGCCTCTGCCACTGGTTTGAATCAATCATCGGGTTCCGGTGATGTGGTTGATGTGGTTCGTCGGTCGATTACCGACCTTCCTCCTGCATTGATATCTGAGATTCTCAATTGCCTTGATCCCAAAGATCTTGGAATTGTTTCGTGTGTTTCGTTGATTCTCCGTGGTCTTGCTTCCGAGCATCATGCTTGGAAGGGGTTCTATGATGAAAGGTGGGGGCTTCCGGAAGCTCATGTGGCCGCGTTGGAATCTGGGGCTGGGGACAGAGTTACAGATGATAAGTCATGGAAGGAGATTTTTGTGGAAAGGGAGTTTAGGAGTAAGACTTTTATGGGAAGGTATAGTATGGACGTGTTGTATGGCCATACCGAGGCGGTTAGGACTGTTTTCTTGTTGGCTTCTGCAAAGCTCATATTTACCTCTGGGTATGACACTGTTGTGAGAATGTGGAACATGGAAGATGGGTTGTCGATTGCGTCGTGTAGACCTCTTGGTTGCACCATTCGTGCAGTTGCAGCAGATAGGAGACTACTGGTTGCTGGTGGTACAGATGGGTTCATTCATTGCTGGAGGGCTGCTGAAGACCTGCCCCATCTGTTTGATCTTAAAGGCTCGCGAAACCAGAATACCGAGGTTCGACTTTGGGGTCATGATGGTCCGGTTACTTCACTTGCTTTAGATTTGACGAGGATTTATAGTGGCTCTTGGGACACGACTGTTCGCGTGTGGGACCGTCACTCGATGAAATGTACTGTGGTGTTGAGGCATAGTGACTGGGTTTGGGGACTTGTTCCTCACGATACTACAGTTGTCAGCACATCGGGATCCGATTTGTATGTTTGGGATACTAATAGTGGTACTTTGGAGAGCATTGTTCCAAATGCTCATGTTGGTAATGCTTATGCTTTGGCAAGAAGCCATTCAGGGGATTTTGCTTTCACCGGAGGCGAAGATGGTTCTATACATATGTACGAGATTGTTCGTGATAGCTATATGATCGAAGCGTTGCATGTTGCTACATGGGATCCGCACTCTGGTCCTGTGCATTCCCTTGCCTTTGAGTTTCCTTGGCTTGTTTCTGCGTCAAGTGATGGCAAACTGGCTCTAATAGATGTGAGGAAGTTAGTGCAGACGAGCGAGCGTGTTCTACGGAAGAGAGCTTCAAAGGCAAATAATTCGGGAAAAGTTAATGCAGAGCCTCCACAGAGGATGTTACATGGATATAAGAACAATCTTTACTCTGTAGATATAGGAGCTGATCGAATTGTTTGCGGAGGTGAAGAAGGTGTAGTCAGGATTTGGAATTTCACAGAAGCTCTTGAAATTGAACGCAGAGTCCGTGCATCGAGAGGAGTGCGATTAGAGAACAGAATGAGACGGCGTAAGCTTCAAACTGAGCTCAACAGTAAAGGTGGTAGGAGTGATCAATGTTCTGTTGCGGCCAAGAAGAATTCAGTGCCTTGTATTTGGCCGAGGGGTGGAAAGACGAAGGCGTAGCAATTGCTGACATCAACCGTTTGTCTCTAAGCGCCAGTTATCTATCTTTTATGTTTCTGCAAAATTGATCAATACTGTATTTTGGTTTTAAGCAGGTAAACTGACCAACTGAAGTTTTTTTTTTCTTTTAGTATTATGATTTAATTACCAGTATTAATAGTAGCAAACTAGCAATCAGATGAAAGCAAGTTCATTAAATATTTCACTCAAATAATTTTCAAATGATTGGTTCTGTGTGAGAACTCTTTTACATAAGTAGTTGGCATTTATGGTTTTATTAGTTGTTGATGTGATGACTTGGTTAATAGATAAAGGTAAATATTTTTATCAGCGTTTTAGAGTTTTAAGATTTTTGTTAGCAACTTTAACGGATAAAAAAAGAAAGAAAGAGGAAACAACATTTGGGAAGTAGGATTAATGTTTGTTCAGCGTGTTTAAATCTTTGTCAAAGCCAAATACAAAGAAGTTTAAGTATCACATTTTAACAAATTATTTGTTCCAATATAAGGGTCGCCTTTACTATCCAAAGCAATTTTCATTTTCTTTTTTCAATTGTACCCATCAATTAATACTACCTACATCAGGATAATTTGATAAAATTGATATTGTCTCTTTCATTTATTATATTTTCTTAATCGGCTGCGACTCTTAATTTGAGACGGAGGGAAATATTTTCTTAATCGGCTGCGACTCTTAATTTGAGACGGAGGGAGTTAAAATAAGAAGGGAGACTCTAGAGAAAGCTTATTGCCAATGGCAAATAGCAAAATAGCAAAAGTGTAGATTTAGAAAAGATGATAACCAATGTGCCGATTGGTTGGCCAAATTTGGTACTACTATATTGTTTTTCTCTCACAATTGAATATGGTTCTTCTTGCATGTACCTCTAGGGTGTATAGGCAGCTAATAACTTAGTCTTTCTTTGTTCTTTATTTTCCTCCTAATTAAAAATACTGGATAACCAACAAATTTACAAAAATAATCTTCATTCTTTTTTTACTTGTCAAGTTTCTTTTATTTGAAAAAAATCATTCTTACATATTTACTTTATTTCTAACATTAATTTTTTTTATGTTACTAATCGTCTACCCATACAATATACGATATGTTCTATTGAATTATTATTTTATTAAACTATATTTTATTTATTATAATTTTAAAATATAATTTTCATTAAATTGATACGAATGAAAAATTTTATATTTGAAGGGCTTTGTTTAAAATATATATAATTTGTTATAATGTTTTGAAATATTATATGACCACTTAAAATAAAATCTACATGAAACTAATAAATAAATAAAATAGACCATTTATATGTTATATATCTCATTCTAAATAAAAAAACAAGTAAAATATAACATAGTTAAAATTATAAAGAAAAAGAAGAAAATGGTATAATTGTATCGTTAAAGAAAATGGTAAAGATTACCTGGAAAGGTCATAGTTTTTATCACCTCTTATTTGCGGATGATTGTCTCCTCTTCACTGAAGCTAAGAGCTCCCAAGTAAAATTGGTATGGGATGTTCAAAGTTTATGACATCTTCAAATGTCCCTCGGCCTAAAAAGAAAATTTGAATCTCTTTTTCAATTTAACCATACTTCTCATCTGGGTAAGTACTTTGGTTTTTCCATGTTGTTTGGTAGAGTTAAAAATTCAAATTTCCACTATATGTTAGACAAGATGAATGAGAGGCTGACAGGTTGGAAACTGAGCCTTCTGAGTAGATCAGGCCGAGTCACTTTAGCCAAAAGTGTTGTTACTATTATGCCTTTTTACACTATGCATAACCTTTGGCTTCCTTCTAGAATTTGTGAGAATATTGATGCTATTGTTCGTTCTTTTATACTGGGGAAGAACTCTTGTCATTGGGTTAATTTGAAGAGCTTAACTAAGGCTAAATCTCATTGGGGTTTGGGTATTCGCACGGCTAGGAACTCAAATATATCTTTTCTTAGCAAACTCATTTGAGATATTTTGCATTAACTGTAAAAGCTTTTGATTCATATGCTGAGGAAAAAATATTTGTTTGAGACTCATATTCTGCACACTCCTTATAAGCCTGGAGATACTTGCATGTGGTGGGCTATCGTGAAGGCATTGGAAATCTTAGGGTCGACTTTTATTTGCATAGTTGGGAGAGGTCATATATCAGTTTGGTATGATAAATGGATCAATGATATATATATATATATATATATATATATATATATATATATATATATATATATATATATATGGGGGCGACTCAAGTGAGAACACTTGGTTATTATGAGAAATGAGAACAATGAATCACGACCATTAAATTTAATTTTAATGGACTGGATTGGTTTCTCTTTCTAAGATCCAGTCCATTAAATATTAAGGATCTTAGAAAGAGAAACCAATCCAATCCATTAAAATCAAATTTAATGGTCGTGATTCATTGTTCTCATTTCTCATAATAACCAAGTGTTCTCACTTGAGTCGTCCCCTATATATATATATATATATATATATATATATATATATATATATATATATATATATATATATATATATATATATATATATATATAATGTTGTCCTTTATGTTGACATCAATGATGCTTATCTTTGACTTTGTGACTTGAGAGAGAATGAGGATTGGAACTTCAACAAACTATATACTCAACTCCCTACTTTTTACCAAGGTTGTATTCGTAGCATTAAAATTCATCATGATACTGATGACAAACTCATTTGGAATGACTCCCCTAATGATATATATTTAGCAAGCCATGGTTATAGGTGGTTGGATAAACGTTCAACTCAACATGTTGCGCCTAATACTTCTTGGAAATGGATTTGGTGACTACCAATTTCTAAGAACCTAAGGCATTTTTTTGGCTAGTGATGCGTGGAAGTCTCCCCACCTATGTTTTTAGAGGTTACCGCCATCTTACCATAAATACTTCATGTCATAGGTGTGGTGCAAGCATGGAAAACTATATGCATACTCTCCGTAATTATGCTAGTGCAATGTCTATCTGGACTTATTTGCGTCCCACTCATCCTAATGATTTTTACATGTAAGATTGTCAAATTTGGTTCAAACACCATGCTACCACTGAAGCAAGCATTATGTTCATAGTAACTTGTTTTTAGATTTGGCGGAATAGAAAAAAAGACATTTTCCAGAATGTGAAAAAAGATATTTGGGATTCAGTCAACAATATATTATCGTATCATTCCTCCATGGTTCATACCCTTGATCCCACAAAAAGCAACACGTGATTCGTCATGTTCGTTGGCATCCCCCTTCTGAAGGCTTTATTAAAGTCAATATGGATGGATCCTCTTTTGGCAACCTTGGTAATGCCGTTTTTGGAGGCCTTTTGAGAAATGATGGTAGATTTATGTTTTTTTTATCTTGTGACCGAATTTCTAATTTATTGGATGAACATTAAGCTATTTTGAAAAGTATATAATTGTCTTGGGATCTTGGTTATAGATATATCATCATCGAATCTGACTCTCAGACATCTTTGGACTTAATTGTTGACACCGAGCATAATGACTTTCATACCCATGCAACTTTACTCTCTCCCTCTCTCTCTCTCTCTCATTAGGAATTTCACTTCTCTTCCTTGAACGGTCTCCTTTGATTATTGTGTCATTCTGTTTTTAGCATATATTATTTTACTAATTATTTGGTTTATTAATTATATTGAAGCATGATGATTAATTAAATTATGTTTTGTAAATTATTTGGGTTATATGTGGTTTTGGTTAGAAGTGAGAAAATGAGAAAATAATAAATTGGGCCTATGTTGGGTTAGTATGAGAAATAAGGGGGTGTTATTGTTAAGCCCAATAGATAACTAAAGAGATACTGAGATTTTTACAAAATAAGAAAAATAGAAAGATAGTGAGAAATAGAAGAAAAGAGGAAAAGAAGAGAGATGAGGAGAAAGAGAAGAGAAATAGAGAAGAAGGAGGTAACCTTAGATTGAAGATTTTGAACTAAGGTAAGGGTGCGTCTTCATCTTATTATGGGATATATGATGCATAAGTAATGGGTAGTAACATGTTAGGATTTGAGAATTGAAATTCTATGTTTTGACATGTTAGGTTTTGATTTGAATCCATGAAATTGATGATTGAAATATGTTTTGATGTTAGTAATTGATACATATATGTTGTGTTGATGATATGAAATATTGGGTTATTGATAGAAGAGGTTTGGGGTTTTGGAATTGGGTTGAAAATGAGTTTAGAAGCATAAAAATCTGTTTTTTTACTCTAGTTCAGTGGGAATCGGTTACGGGTATATTGGTACCCCCGGTTACCACTTGAAAAATAGCGTTTTTTTGGACGTTTTAACTGGGTGTAACCGGTAACGGTTCTAAGGGTAACCGGTTACCGTTTGGACAGATTTTCCAAAACTTCAAAAATTCATATCTTTTGTACCGTAAGTCCATTTTGAGCGCCGTTCAAAGCGTTATAAAGCTAGTGCAATAACCTTTTTGATAAAAATATATTTTTTGGAATTAGATGATTTAATCAAAATGTGGTTATGAGAAATGACATGTATTTATGTATGTGTATGCCATGAATTAATGTTATATGTGAATAACATGTATTGGTATTGTTTACCTTGTGTTCATTGTGATGTATAGAATTAATGAATGCTATGTGAATTCATTGTTAGTGATGTATGTATGTTGAGCAACCTTTGGTGAATGATCTGATGTGTTCGAATTATTGTGATATGATTGTATGATTAAGATTGAGAGATAATCTTAATCGCATATGTTGTTGGTCTTGTTGCACATGTATTCATGGGAGATATTATTATTCCAGTTGGTTGCTTTGATCCTTGTATGGAAATATAAGCGTGGCTTTGTTCCTATGTGGATCGGAAGAGGTGGACTATATGTTCATATTGATGGGCTTTGGTCTTGTCTGGATCAGAAACGTGGCTATGGTTCTTGAATATGGAATCGGGAGCGAGTGAGCTTGATGTTCATATTGGTACCACATGCATGAGTTGCATTGATTGCACTAGAGTCACATTTATGTTATGTGATGTTTGCTTTTATGCGTATTATGTGATAATTTGTTAATTGTTACATTGGTGGTATGTGGGATATATGCAATATATGTGCTATAATTATATGAATCATTATAAATTGGGATAATTGTATTCGATTCTTTTAGAAATTAAACTGTTGAGCCATGTCGTATAGTTGAATATGTGAAATAGAGTGAGATATGCTATTTCCATGAATATGCAAGGTGTGATGAATTCTTTGGTTGATGTTGTTATACATTGTTCACTGTTGTATATTTCTATAATGATTTGAATTCTCACCCCTTCTGTTTGAATGTTACCTTTATATTGGAAACATGCAAATGATCCGAAGTAGCTAAGATGCGGAGTTTAAAAAAATTAGCTCCTTTTATTATTTTGTTTTGGCGTCAATGCTCTGATATGTAACACCAGGAGGATGAATGCTTGTTTACTTTATTATTTGTTGTTTTATTTTGGTGATTATGTTGGAGTATTATAAACTCTATTTATTTTGAAGAAAAGTTGTTCGATGCCGTCAGAGAATATTTTTGTAATAAACATGATTTCCTTCCGTTGCATTAATAAAGTTGAAGTTGAAGTTGTTTGTCGGTTCATCCGAAAAGTGTGTTATATATCTATTTATGCATGTTTGCGCAAATTTTATTGTTGATGAAGTGTAGCATCCTAATTGTTGTATATCATTTTGAAAATAATTTACTCTGATTTTATTAAATTATCGCTAGGGAATTAGGGTGTTACAATCATACCTTGAGAGAAGAGAATATGTATGTGCTGATTGATTGATTAAGTTTGGTGCTTCTAATGCCAACTCCTGAAAGACGTGGATTGACTTTCCTCCTCAGTTGAATATCATCTTGCTAGCAGATATCTCTGGGGTGTTTAGACAATAGATATCTTAGTATTTTTTTTTTATTTCTTGTTTTTTTTACTTTCCTCTTAATAAAAAAAAGATACCTTTAGAGTGCGGAATGAAACAAGTTCCTCACCATGAACCACATTTAATAGCCAATTGATTGAATAATTTTGCACATATATTTTGTTTTGACTAATCTTTTCTCCTTAGTTATCTGTACCTCAACAACAACATTGACATTACTATCATTAACATTAGTAATATAACACCATTAAAATGTCCACATTTTTTTCTCAAAAAATGACTTTTTTATTTCTAAGTATTCATATTAATTAAGGGATTAACTTATATTAACTATTTATGAGTGGATTAGTAGCTACAAGATGAATATGATGTCCATCTCTACCAGAGCCGTCTTAAACTTTTGAGAGGCCCTGGGTAAGAAGTTGAAGTTATCTTCAGTTGAATCGTGAAATTTTTTCAAGGGGCCCTATTTAAGCGTAAATTAGCTGTGGAATATATAATTGGAGGCCCTTTTTGACATAGCTTAAATATAAAAAAAATGTGAGGCCATGTGCTGTAGGTCGCCTTGCACACCCTCAAATATGGCCCTGATCTCTACATCTAAGCTTGACAAATAAGAGCATAATGTAATATCCAAGCATAGGAATAGGTTGTATATGAAAGTGTTTGTGAGCGTCCAATGAACTCCATGTTGGTCTATAAATGAGGAGTAATATATAAACATTACTATAACACGCCGATTTATTATTGATGTTAGCAAAAGGTCTTGCACATATAAATTCTAAGATTTAGTTGGCATACCATATAGACATGCATGAGATTCATTAAGTTATAGGCATAAAAAAACCTAAAGAATTTATGAATGAGTGCTACTCAAGAAATCTTTATGCACTATGTTACAGTTTTCCTACAAGCCACATAATTGACATGGAGATATGGCCTCAAGTTGAAGTTAATGAACTTCACCCCACTTATATACAAAAAGAGACATGAGAGACATAAAAAACCAAGGTTTAGGAATTAGGGGAGGGTGGTTCTAGAACAAGGTGACCTGGTATGGCATATCAATGTACTAGATGTGATAAATTTGGCAATAACTTAAACTAGTGCAAATCTATTATTCAAAATCTAGATGCTTTCAAAAGAAATGTAAGACCTATCTATGTTTAATTATTGAAAACTATCTGCTTGACGCATATTATTGATAAAATTATATCTTTTACGTTTGTTGTAGAGAAAATATCTAAGAAATAAACGAAGAGTTGAGGTAGATGGTGAACCAACTCTTACAATTGACATAGTATCGATGCAAGTGTTAAAAAAGAAGGATATTCCAACCATATTAAACCTATTGTATATGTAAACTATATTGAATCTCTTGTATGTGTTTAACCAATTGAAAATTTTGAAACTGTCCAACTTAAAATAATTAAATTGATGAAAATCAAGAAAAAAGCACATGCCAAGCATACTAAACCTATTGCAAGTGTTGAACCTGAACATGTTAATAATGTCTAAGATGTTGAACTTATAACATGTTTGATAGTTTTCTTGATGAATTGATTTCGTCATTTCTAAACATTGTGTTTGACACATTTTTTAGAAGCATTTCAGGTGCCTAGTTAAAAACTGCAAAATTAAGAGCCAATAATGATACCATTGAAGAAGAGTACATAACAAAAAAAAAGTTGGTATCTAGTTCTAATAAGATGAGTAGTGATAAGTTGAGGAGTCTAAAGATTAAGTCATATAAAGGAACAGGGCCGTCTCAAACAATTCGGTTACCTTGTTCGAATTTTTAAAATCGTCCCTTCAAAAAAGAAAATTAAAAATTAAAAAAAGTTTATTTTTTATTAGTTTATATATAAAATCATTTGTCATTAAAAATATATAATGAAATCAATAAATTAATGTTTTGTAAAATTAAAAAATTAAAATATATTGACTTGAAAACCTTTATGAATTTAAAATTATAAATTTAAAATAATTACATAAAAAATTATTTATCATTTAAAATATAAAATTAAATAAATACTTTAAGGTCCTGTGCAACGGGCCAGGTTGCACAGGCCCATATCCGACCCTGTAAAGGAACCAATGCAAGTGTTAATGAACCAATGTTGGTACTTGAGTTTGAAGAAACATTTTTGACTCAATAATCTAGTGTTGTGGTACCCGACCATAAGCTTGGGACATGTATCCGATTTATGGTATCTTGGGATGATATATCTACGAGATTTTCTCAGTGATTTTTATAATGTTTGTTTTTGTATTGATATAATTTACGTAACTCACTTGCAACTGTTATTATCCATGTAATTATTGAGAATCAAGTGTGAGGAAGAAGTCCCACATTGGTTAAAAAATGAAGAATGAACACTTTATAAGTGAGAGAACCCACACACCTATCACCTTAAGATTTTAGGTGGATATGTGGTTTGTCTCTCACAAAGGTGTGTCCCAAGTGTAATATGCTCCCTTGTTGACCCCCCCCCCCCCCCCCCCGAGTAACCTCCAACAGTGATATCATGAGCCTTTGGTTCGAGAAAGGGACCGACTTACTTATAGTTAAAGAAAGTATCATGAGCCTTTGGTTCGAGAAAGGGACCAACTTACTCGTAGTTGAAGAAAGTCAACAGATACAGGTGAATATGGAAGATAGAGCTTTCACATGAGGGAGAGCATTGTATATTCTCACACTTGAGGAGGAGTGCCACATTGTTTAGAAAAAGGAAGAATGAACACTTTATAAGTGAGAGAACCCACACACCTATCACCCTAAGGTTTTAGGTGGATATGTGGTGTGTCTCTCACAAAGGTGTGTTCCAAGTGTAATATGCTCCCTCGTTAATCCCCCTCGAGTTACCTCCAACAGTAATGACATATGAAAGGTGCACTTTATGTGCTTGTTTGGCCGATTTTGAAGATGCTATGCCTTATGCACATAATGTGTTTTTTTATCCATGTAAAAACCAGGCTATGCAACACAATGAATAATGTGTTTTAGGTACTTTTTAAATAATTATTAGCCTATGCATTTGAATTCACATTGTTTTATCCCTTTGTGTATTAACAGGCATATATGTACTAATATGTGCTTCTGTTTTGCACCATGTTAACAATTAGATATGACGTTGCTATATTGTTCAGTCAAAATTATAAAAAGTAAATAAACATAACAATAGGATGGTCAAAAACCATTATGGATAACTATGACCTTCTTTTACTTGAAATGGTGAACTATATGATATTGTTTGTAATTCTCAAACTCATCCACTTCACATAAGTTTAGAATTTGCTTGCAACAATGGCAAGGTTATCATTGTTTATTTGATCGAATTTGGCAAGGACATTAGAAAGGATTTTGAAATTCAGGAAGGAATATTATAAGGACATTGGAAAAGAATTTGAAATTTAATTTGGCGAGGAATATGGGAATGAATCTAGCTTAAAAAAGAATGGAAATACAAAGAATAAACTTCAATTTGAAAAGAAGAAAACCTAATGGATAATTGTTGCACTTATTATTTTTTGGATTTTTTTTACAAGCATGTGCACTTTGGTGCTTTTTTAAGTGATTATTAACCCCCTTCATTTGAATGAACTTTATTTGACGTCTTGTGTATTAACATACAGATATGTATTAGTATGTGCTTCTTTTTTGCACTATGTTAACAGTTAGATATGATGTTACTAATATTGTTCAGTCAAAGTCATAAAAAGTAAAGAAACATAACAATAGGATATTATCAAATTTAATTTGATTCATTCATGTTGGGGTCTGTTGAAAATATACATGTTGAAGAAGTCTCACATCACATAGTTTTGTGAAGGAAGAGGGAGTTCAATGATATATATATATATATATATATATATATATATATATATATATATATATATATATATATATATATGATTAAAGTTCTTCTAAGTCCAATATCGCTTCGTATAATGATGGAAGAGAGAATCCAAGGTTATATATAAAATTCAAGTTTTTCTTTACAAGATGTACCAGTTAAAAGAACTTTAAGTTTGTATTTGACTTTTTATATTTTCACTTATGCTCTTGTTTTAGAGTGTTGTGAGGGGTAGTTAAATATTTTCTTTGGAGAGTGTGGGTGTATTGGAGCTTGGAGTGGTTACGGTCGTGGGTTTTTTTTCCAGTTTTGAAGTTTTCACGTTAATCTTCTATGTTGTTATTTTGGTCCTCTTTTTTCTCTATGCTTGTTATTTTCCCAACAAATGGTATTCGAGTCTGGTTTGGTGGGGTATAAATTTTAGTATGCTTTGTTGTTGAAGTTTTGTCTGATCTTTCACAACTGAAAATAAATTTTATACTCTGTGTTGGTTGGGAAAATATTATTTTGTTGCAGGAAATTTTTTGGTTGCAATGTAAAGTTTTTCAAGTGTAGTTTAGATTGACTTAGAGAAATTTGATGGAAGAATCAATTTTGGCTTGTGGAAAATTCAAGTCAAAGATATTTTGATACAATTAGGATTATATAAGGCGTTGAAAGGAAACATTTTCAACATGGACAATGAGAAGTGGGAGGAACTAGATTTGAGAGCTTCGAGTATAATCGACATATCTTTGGCTAAGAATATTCTTGCGAACATTCTTGGTACGTCGTCAACCAAAGAACTTTAGGAGAAACTTGAAGGGCTATATCAAGGAAAGGATATATCAAATCAGTTGTTGTTAAAGGAGCATTTTCATAGCTTGCGTATGGATGAACATACAAAATTATCTGATCATCTAAGTATTTTAAATGGTATTGTTTCTGAATTAGAAACTATTTGAGTCAAGATTGATGAAGATAAAGATTTGAGACTCATATGATCTCTTCCATCTTCCTATGAGCATATTAAACCTGTTTTGATATATGGGAAAGAAACTTTGAATTTTGAAGAAGTTGCTAGTAAAATCATTTTTGAAAAAAGAAGATTGAAGGGTGAGGATAATACTTCATCAAACTTAGCGTTGGTTACTAGAGGAAGGCCTTATGTGAAGAAAAACAATGAAACATTTGTGAGATGTTGGAAATGTGTAAAAATTGGACATATAAAGTATAAGTGTTCTGATGGGGTAGCATCAGAGAAGGGCTCTGAGTCAAATGCTAGCAATGTCTCTCTCGCTGTGAGAGAGGATGATCTTCTTTGAAAATTGGGAAGTGTGTCCTCATGACATTTTTGGTGTCATGGAAAAGTACATGTTATTACTAGCGAATTAACACACGGGTATTGATGCAAAGTGTGTTGTGAGATTATGTCGATGGTTGAAGAGCTTCCTACCAACATGGAAGTTGCACCATAAAATTTTAACCTAGTTTTCGGCATGTGAAAATTCTTGAAGTGGTTTAACTTCAAGTGAAGTATACCCTTATTTATGTGGAGATGAGAGTTTTTTAAAACCATGATTGTCAGTGAGGACAATGTTAAAATTCTTGGAGTGGTGTAGCTTCAAGTGACTACTCTTTATGGTGGAGTATGATTGTAGGTGAAGACAATAGAAGTTAATGTATTATTTTCAATCAAGGTGAAGATTGTTAGGGTTGGTTGAAAATATACATGTCGAAGAAGTCCCTCATCATTTAGTTTTGTGAAGGATGAGGGAGTCCAAGGATATATATATATATATATATATAGGATTAAAGTTCTTCTAAGTTCCATATGGCTTAATTTAGTGATGGAAGAGAGAATCTAAGGCTATATATAGGATTCAATCGGGACCATGGGGATGGTTGAAGGTAGTCTGTGTTGTAACAATTTTTACATAATATTATTCTCTTGTTGTCATTTGACATCGGTCGTGGTTTTTTCTTCGATTTTAAAGTTTCCATGTTAATCTCTTGTGTTGTTATTTTGTTCCTCTTTTTTCCTCTTTGTTTGTTATTTTCCCAACAATTCATTGTACCAAATTCACATTGAAATTAAAGATCATACCTTAATACTTATTACACCAACTTGTAAACAACAACAACAAAAATTTCAAGAAATAATAAGTACAATATTCCTTTAGATAAGCCATTATAACCTTGCAATTGTTGTAAGCAAATTATAAACATGTGGAAATGGATAAGTTTGAGATTTACCAACAACATCATCTAGTTCATCATTCTAGATAAAAAAGATCACATATATAAAAAAAAACAAGGTTTAGTTCATCTTTCTACATAAAAATGTTACATCTATTCAAAAAAGAAGAAAAAAAACAAGCTCAATGTAACATCTATTCAAAAATAGTAAACTCACGCCCAGTGGGACTCGAACCCACAGTCGCTTGATTAGAAGTCAAGCGCCTTATCCATTAGGCCATGGGCGCCTTATTATGTTTTCCAAATTTTTTATATTAATTATATATAAACAAGTATATTTTTAATAATATTTTTTTAGATTCGATATAATAAATATGGTGTCATCTAGGGTGAGTCATCAAATAGGTGATTCACCGGTGAATCACTTATATTTACCATTAGATTTATTTATAAAATAAAAAATATTTTAGATGAGTTAAAAACAAAAAAATATAACACATAAATTTGTCCTCAAATTATCCCTTTCCCTGATTTGTCTTTCCCTTTCATCTCTCACACATATGATTCAACTTTGGTAGTCATTGTCCTTTACCATAAGCCTATCCATTTATCTTAATAGCTGATTCTGTCACAAGATAATTTAAAGAATTATTTTAATTTGAAAATTATGATTTTGCTTCAATAAAAATCACAAATCATAAGACTATCATCCACCACATGAGGGATAACTTCAGCCATGATTTTTTATTGCCTAAGCCATCATTTATGAGTAGGACTTCCTTGAATGATATACAGTTTATGGACAATTCTATGTAGTTTTTTTAATATTTAGGGGTATAAATTGAATAAAAATGTAGAGGTATTATGGAGATAGAAAAAGGAAAAATAATATTAATTCTAGCCATTGATGGATAGAATTAATATTATTTTTCCTATTTCTATCTCCATAGTAAACGACCATGTGGCCATGGATTGTCAGGTCGGAATGACCTCTCCTATTGAGCAAGTTAACTATGTAAACAACTTTTAGGGAGGAATTTCTTATTAAAGTACCTACAACTCATAGTGGAGGAATCACCCAAACTTTTCGTATAAAAATCCGTCTTTATATACTCCACCCATCACAATGATTTTTCAAGTGTAATACCCTAAAATTCTAATGCGCATTTTTAAAATAAAATCACGCAATAACAAATTGTTTTTCACATCAGAGAGCCGCATCTCTCATAAAACATGTTTCTCATAAACTTTATAACAACGCTAAAAAAATTCAAATTATATTATCGCAACTGAAACATGAATATGAATACATAAACATGAATACACCATTTATTAGGGATGAATAATTGATTTTTAGAATAACCTTGCATCCTTAAATTATCATTTGACAATTGAATAATTATTATGTTGTTGTTAATATAATATATGTTTTATGTTTCACTGTTTGATAAACATTTTGAACTTATTTGTGATTTATCTTGTAATATTAACATGGAAAAGATAAAGGCTTTGACCTTCCTATATTAATTTTGATAAATTCTTATCTACCTAATTTAAAAAGTTAGGTAAAGTTACCTTCAATGTAAAATGTCTTGGAAACAACCAAAAAATATACTATTTAATAATTAATTAAATAAGATAAAATTAAATGATGCAATGTGATTGGTGGAAGACACACTACCCAACTTTTTGTGATGGGTAGAGAAGTTGTCCCCATTAATTTTTTAAACTTTGGTATCTGATCTTATAATCAATTAATTCAAGTGGACCAATCTCACTATCCACTTGCAATAGTCCTGTTTATAGCTAGAGCAAAGCTTATATAGTCTTGTTTATGGAATAATTTGTTGGGAGAGAATATGGACACTACGAGGTCTAGAAAGGGGATTGAATAAACCTATTCTCTAAAAGATAATTTGAAAAACATTTTTGGTCTCATAAATGTAATCAAAGATTTTAAGAAACGCCGAAGCTTGGAAGCATCTCAATGAATTAAACCAACTGAATGATTACAAGATATCATTAAGAACTTGATTACTTCTAATGCAAGTCAAGCACAAGATAACCAAAGTCGCTTAAACCAAAGAGATTTAAAAATACTTTACATATATATTCATTCAAGACGTAGTTGGACTGATGATGATCTAATAAAATTGATGCATCGCAGACCTAAGCTTACACATTAAATCTCTATAAGCACGGCCCAACCTAAATGACATACAAACGATGCAATAATGAACTAACGTGATAGCAATACTAATGAATGCTGGAAAATTAAGGAGGTAAGGGAAGAGAGAAACGATACACATAGATATATAGTGGTTCAGTGTTCTTCTTCGTTTTGTCTACTCCACTCTTTAATGGTGTTAAAGAACCATAAGAAAATAATCACGATCCTCCACTATTTTGATAAGTTTGATACAAGCAGTTTGATTACAATGAACTGTCATATGATACTTCTCTTTGTTGATGCAGACACTGAAATTGCTAACGAAAATAAGATTCCCAAAGATCCTGATCCAATAATCTTACTATCCACAATAACCTGCTCCAAGTATTTGTGTGTGGCAATCCACATGATCCTATAGATTTCTTGTCTAAGCGTTGATTGTACAACTCCCAACTTTTTCTACGACCAATATTTCCACAATCTCACTAAAGTTGGACAAGTTCTAACTCCACCTTATGAACAATTTGTACTTGAGTTCTCCAAAAGCATCCATGAAGTATAATGAAACTCTCTTATTGATAAATGCCAAACATGTCCAAACTTCATTTAAGAAATGATACCTGCACATGTTACAAATAAAACATTAGATACCCTAATGTACCACTAGTCTCCCTTAAGCACTCGATCTTTAGAGATGAAGGTCTACTACAATGGAAAATAACTAAGGATGAAGATGATGAACAGTTCCAAAGGAATCTCACAAACACTCTTATTCATAAGGTGTTAATCAAGGAATTAGATGTAGGTGAAAGAAGAACACACACATAAAGATTCTCTATACTTTTTGGATAAATGGGTCTTGGTTCTTGATGGATATCACGAGCTTGATCAACCATGGATTGCTACAAGATTAATCAACTCACTCTCCCTAATTTCCCTCAAAATAACAACATATTGCACAAGAACAAATGTAAACTAAAAGAAGTGAACCTAACATGAATTAACATTCAAGAAGTTGTTCTAGAGAACAAGAAAGAGATTGAAGGTGCTAGGAATAGACACACTTGAGAAGAGAAGACAAATTGACATTTTATCTTTATGGGTTTCACCCACATAGTTTCACACTCTTGTCTTTGGATCAAGCAAACAACTATTTAAGTCTAAGGTGGAAAATTGAGTTTGTGAAGCTATAATTTGAGTCAAGAAGAAATCATGATTGAAGTCACGAGGGGTTGTGTTTCGAGTCAAGTTAAATTCATGATTCGAGTCAAATTGTGCGGAGCAGAATCCTTGCTTCTTGAAGAGTTATGATTCTAGTCAAATTTACAACATGATTTAAGTCACGAGAGGTTGTGATTCGAGTCAAGTTAATTTCATGATTCGGGTCAATTCATCTAGAGGAAATTCAAATTTTCACAATGTCCATGATTCGAGTCACACATACCTCTTGATTAGAATCAAATGACTTTTTACCTTGATCTAAGAGTTCTAACTTGTGATTCAAGTCATGACTGATGAAACGACAAAAACAATTTACTAGTCTAAAAAAGAAACACTATCATGGATCAACTCTATAATTTTATTGAATAATAAAGAGTCTTAATAGTACAATGTTAAATAATCGAAGCGAACATAATACAACTCAATTGCGAATGAAATACAATGCAAATATTTAAATTACAAGCAAATTACAAATAGACGAATAACTAATATAATATACATGCAAATTGACAAAAACATATAAACAAAGAATATAGTAACACACGACAACATGACCGCACTTTTAAAATTCAAATTTAAAACCTTGAGAGAAACACTCTTAGAATCCATATCTCCACCACTAGATCAACCCGTTACAATTGAAGGTTCAACCAACATATTTTAATTGACAAAGTTTGAGAGTGGGATTAAGAAACTTTTGTATTCCTAATAAATCCTTCGATTAATTTGTCAAAAAATTATAAAGAAACATATATAACTGTGATGTTCAATGGTAAGTTCAAACAAGGAGATTAAAAAAAATTCTAAAAACCCTTTGTTGAATCCTAGTTAGGGGACTCTACTTCAGCGATTCAATCCTAGTTGCAATATAGTATCAGATAGAGTTACAAGTAATAAATTATGTAAGACATTTTTATATTACATAAGCGGCCAATCATAGACTTGTTTCAATTAAAAGTTTCCATAAATTAAAAATTAATCTAAACTGTTTTTTTTTACAGTAATCTAAACTAAGTTGTTCAGCTTAAAATTGAAAATTGAGGCTAATAAATTAATAATGATTGTCACTAGAATTTATTTAACTAAAGGTTTGGTGGTAAACTTGCAAGGCATGATGACTCTCATTTTTCTATTGATTTACCTTGGTAAATTTGTTAAGGAAAAATAAAAATAAAATAAACAAACTATGCTGATGAAGTTTGTTTAGAAATACAAAAAATGTGAGTTTTCCTTTATAAAGATGTTAATGAAAATAAAGGTACACACTTTATCCAATGACAACAGAGTAGGTTATGAACGAAGTTGTTTCCCTTCCTCTTTGCTTGATACATTACCAAAAACACTTCTTCAATTTAGACAAGGTTGAAACAAATCTACTACCTATTTGGCAAGAAAACGTTAACTGTTTTTCTTGTAATTTTGTGTCAAACAAGCACCTACATTCTAACTAGAATAGTTTAGCAGTGACACCAACATTAGCAGGAAATCAACTCTTGCTCCAAAAAGTGATACAATACAAAACAAATATACAAAGAGAAAACAATATGAGAAGAGGGTTTCTGATTAATTCTCTTCCTGGAGTTTTTATGCTAATGTGCAAGTTCATCAGCATAGTTCATGGCCAACATTACACTGAGAAAACCGTCTCAAATGTCAATAGTAATGGGAGAAATGGCTCACTTGTATCAGCATTGTTTGTATTAGGGGATTCCTCTGTTGATTGTGGGGACAATACTCTATTCTACCCTCTGCTTCACGGTCGTCTATCTCTTCATCCGTGTAATGGCTCGGATGCCACTCTTCTTCCTCAACTTATTGGTACTCTTCTTCCTCTTTTCCTTTTTTCATTTTACTATATAAATTCCAAATTGCGATCCAGATACTGCTGAATATGGCAATTAAGTATGATTGATGCGGCAGCAATTTGGTCATGAATCATGATGAAAGCTTGATCATGCTTATCTATGTACATATTCCCTGCAATATCTGCACACAAAAAAATCAGTGTATTAATTTTTTATTATCAGAATAAACAAAGTTAAACTAAGCTTACACAGATAATGACATTAATTGCTGTAATGAAATCATTATTGTAGCTGAGAAGATTGGATTGACGTCAATCCGACCATTTTATGCTCAAAATGGATCTCTGACTCAGATTCTTGGTGGTCTCAACTTTGGATCAACACAAGCTACAATCCTGAACCAGGGAAGCTTCAGCCACCAGTCTCTCAATCAACAACTACGTCAAGTCTCCGAGAGTATGCAGCTGCTGCAACTGCAGCTGAGCGAAAACTCTGCTATTGAATTTACAAAATCATCCATCTTTTTCCTCTCCTTTGGCAAAGAGGATTACATTGATCTATTCTTACACAACTCTTCCAACCCAATGTTAAACCATGACGCTCAATATTATGCTACCATTTTGGTCAATCAGATGACAAATGCAATGAGGTATCTGTATGAAGCAAATGCAAGGAAAATCATATGCTTAGGAGTTTTGCCTCTGGGATGTACACCACGTATAGCATGGGAGTCGAATCAGACATCAAATGGAGATGATATTGATGGAAATGGTTGTGTAGATAATGTCAATGATTGGATATTGGAATACAACAGAATTCTAGATGAACACATAGTCCAGCTTAATGCAGAACTTTCTGATGCTCATATAGTGTTCTGTGATGTATACAGCGGAATATTGGAGATTATAAACAAACCAAAATTTTATGGTATGTTTTATAAAATCAATATGCTGTTTTATAATGTATGAAACTAATAAATATTCATGTGAAGGAATTTTATGAAATGTTTTTTGAATACACAGGTTTTGAAGACACAGAGAGTGCATGTTGTGGACTTGGTTTGAATGGTGCAATGATAGGGTGTATCTCTACAGAAATGGCCTGTAATCAAGCTTCATCACATGTTTGGTGGGACTTGTTCAATCCTACTCAAGCTGTGAACTCTATCCTAGCTGAAGCAGCTTGGTCTAACCAACCTATACCCGATCTTTGTCGTCCTTTAACCATCCATGATTTGGTCAACACCAAAACCTAGCATTAAACTGCTACTCATGCGGCATACGATTCATTCATAAACAGTAAGTTCGGCAAAATCACAGTGGTTTATAGTGTTAATACGAATCTCACCGTCAGTCGAAACATGCACTAAGATTATGAGAACAATATGGTGTTTCAAAATAATGCAATAAAGAAATAAAAGTAGCACTGCTAGGTTTCAGTGGAAATCATTAATATATTGTAGTATATTACAGCACATGATATCAAGATCTGTGTTTATTGTTATAAAAATGGGTTTTGGTGCTGACATGATTTGTCTTTGTCTTCTCAAATTGATTTAAACAATGCATTGATATCATTGATACCCCGTAGCACCAACATCTCTGAAAAAACCGACACCAACACTAGTAATCACGTTTAATTTATTCATTTTTACAAACTATTATTGGTGTCGAAGTGTTAGTGTTGATGTCGTGTTTCCGGAGTCTGTGCTTAGTGATACTACTAAGTAAAGATTTTGAAAAAAGATGCATACTTTAGTAAAGGAAATGTAGAATATACTATATTGCTTTCTAAAAACCCTAAATCACAGTTATTGACCCCAAAACCCTAAATCCCCAAAACTAGATCTTAACAATTTTCCATGGCAGCGAAAATTCAAACCTTTTTACCTTCATTTTCCGTTCCAGCCTCAAAACCTAAACGCCGCTTCCACTTGCTTACAATTTCAGCCTCAAATTCCACTCGTCCATCCATCTCCGGCCGTAAGCTCCGAGTAGCAGTAATAGGAGGAGGACCTGCCGGATCCTCCGCCGCAGAAGCACTAGCAAGCGGCGGAGTGGAAACCTTCCTATTCGAGCGCAATCCTCCGTCAACAGCAAAACCATGCGGCGGAGCAATCCCTCTCTGCATGCTAGAAGAATTCGACATTCCTCACCACCTCATCGACCGCCGCGTCACTCAAATGCGGATCTTCTCACCTTCAAACATCGCAGTCGACTTCGGCAAAACCCTGAAACCAAACGAATTCATCGCCATGCTCCGCCGTGAAGTCCTCGACTCATTCCTCCGATCCCGCGCCGAATCCGCCGGTGCCACACTCATCTCCGGCCTAGTCACATCTCTCAACCTCCCAGCCTCACCAACCGCACCCTACACTATCAACTACACCACAAAAAACTCCCCACGTAACTCTCTCGCCGTCGACGTAGTAATCGGAGCCGACGGTGCCAACAGCCGCGTCGCGAAATCAATCGATGCCGGCGACTACACCTGCGCGATCGCGTTTCAAGAACGAATCAAATTATCGGACGAGAAAATGAAATACTACGAAAATCTCGCCGAGATGTACATAGGAAACGACGTGTCACCAGATTTTTACGCGTGGGTTTTTCCCAAATGTGACCACGTGGCAGTGGGCACTGGTACGGTGCGGTCGAAACACGATATTAAGCTGTACCAGCGGGCCATAAGAGAAAGAGCATGGTCCAAGATCAACGGTGGAAAAGTGATTAAAATCGAAGCCCATCCGATCCCAGAGCATCCTCGACCCATTCGGGTCAGAGGACGCGTGGCATTGGTAGGAGATGCGGCAGGTTACGTTACGAAATGTTCGGGTGAGGGTATTTATTTTGCGGCGAAATCGGGTCGAATGTGCGGAAACGGTGTCGTTAGGGCTTCGGAAGGTGGTGAGAAAATGATTAACGAGGGGGATTTGATGAGGGAGTATCTTAAGGAATGGGATGCGAAGTATGTGAACACTTTTAGGTTTTTGGATTTGTTGCAAAGGGTTTTTTACGGTAGTAACGCGTCTAGGGAAGCTTTGGTGGAGCTTTGTGGTGATGAGTATGTGCAACGGATGACGTTTGATAGTTATTTGTATAAGAAGTTGGCGCGTGGGAGAGTGTGTGATGATGTTAAGCTTTTTATGAATACTATTGGGAGTTTGGTGAGGTGTGGTGATGTAGGAACACATATGAAGGGTTTGATTTTGTAGAGGATCTTTACCTCTTAGTTTGAAACTTTTGAAATTTATGGCATTGACTAGTATTATATTTGCCCTACATTATTGCTTCTCTCATGTAGTTTCATTTTCTGTTATTGGCTATAGCCTTCCACTTTGCAAGAAAAAATAAAAGCTATTTTCATTTTATGCATTAATAATTTATTCTTCACTATTATTTGTTTATGAAATTTTTAGTATTATAGTCCTTCTATTATTTGTAGTAATAGGACATAGTTCTAAGTTGGGGTTGCAATACCATTCCGTTTAGAACCGTCCCACAAAAGCTCAAAAAAAATAATAAAACGGGACGGACAAAGTTAAGGGTGAGTGTCTAAAACTTTGGTCTGCTCCATAAAAAAATGTGAGTGGAGCGGGCTAAGCCCGCAGACACTGCACTTTTTAAGTCTAAAAATACAAAATTTATATTAATTCACGTGCCCGCAAATGTCCGCATAAAAACGGGGCGGGACGGGACGGTCACACTAGAGGGTGAGAGCCTAAAATTTTGGCTCGTCCCACACAAAAGTGCGGGTAAAACGGACATGTCCAACGGGCCGAATCCGTTTTGCCACCCTTGGTTCTAAGGGACTCACCTCAAAGTAGTGTTTGAGGAAGTAGTGAGACCCACTAACGTTTGAAGGACTCGTTCTCTAAATTAGGGCTCGTTTTTTTAGAAATAAATCATTGTTTAATGGATAAAAATCGTTTCATTCTTTCCAAGTCTTTTGCTTGAGATACTATGGAAGTCCTAGGGACAGGGATAATTTTGATTGAATTCTAGAAGAGGACAAGTCATAACTCAATCGACCCATGAAGTTTCAGAAAGAGACATTGGATTTTCGAGCAGATGTGACCTGGTAAGTCATTCGTCATCTAATATGATCCATCATGACCATGGGCGGGTTGCCTGACCCATTTTTGTAGCATTAAAAGATAACTGAATTGTTACGTGTCAGGACACATGTTCCAAAAAGGGTCAAACTTTGACATTCTCTGAAGGAAGAAATTACTTCTTCCTACTAACATGGAGAGACGATATTTATGTTCCTACTAGTGTAGAGAACCGGGCTTTATATCTCTACGTTCTTGTCAAACACTTGAGAGAGAATCGGTCTCTTACCCAACAATTTAGTAGAAGAGCTAGGTCCATAAATATCTCAACTCTTAGAGTTGAGAGAATTCATTCACTAATTTTACATATTCAAATGAAACTCTTTATTCTCTCATGTAAGAGAGTTTACCATTTTCAGTACAATTGACCGATGTAAAACATTGATAGATGCAAGATATTAGTGCCAATATTACACCTAAACACTTTTGTGTGTATGTAACAATTCTATCATCTATGTTTCCATCATACATAAAAATAAGAGGGCATGATAGTCTAATATATAAATATTTTTACAAGTATTTTGTAAAATTTTATAAAAATTCTTAATAAAGATGAATCTCCTCCATTGATAAAACTCAACCAATTTTTTTATTAATAAAATGGCATATTCAATAAGTTACAAATTGACATAATTCAAGGGCTAAATGCAACAATTACATTGACCCAAACAAAACATGCTCATTTGTCCATCCAAATCACACATCTAAGAGACTCTCCATTAACCAATAAATCAAAAGCTTTGTTGATGTCTTTAAACTCCACCTCATGTGTCACAAACTCATCCAACTTCAGTTCCTATTAATAATTGGAGAAACAATCAACAAAAGAATACAAAAACTTGTTGCCATTACTACTTTTACATAAATAAACTACTAGTTTTACAATAATTTATCAAAATAGCGAAAGAAAGCATAAACTTAACAACAAAATAAAAAAATCTTAGTACCTTGTCCATGTAGCGTTTAAGAAGAATAGGTACATCAGTCTTAGGTTTGAGTCCTCCATATAAGGATCCCATGAGAGTCTTCCCTTGAACAAGGACCCCATTACAATTAAGGCTCAACATGGATTCTGGCCTGTCCACTCCTAATACAATTGTTTTCCCCCAACCCTATACACAAGACACAAATTTACAATTCATGTTTTCAACAAGTATATGTCGCGCATTACATTGGTCAAAGGAAAACTGAATTCATATTCGAGTATTACGGATAGAAAAAAGTTAGCTATTAGGAGAAAAAATCTCACTAAGAGTGGTCGGTCAAATTCTCCGACAGAGATTAATTATCAGTAAAGTTGATGAATACTTCACGCCAATGACATAGTTATAAATAAAATAAAATAAAAATTAGTTAGTAGAAATAAAAGCTATGCTTGAGATAGAAATAGACCTTTCTACATGAAGCATATGCTTCTTGCACCAATGATGCCATACCAACACATTCAAAGCAATAATCTGCTCCACCACCAGTCATCTCTATGATAATTTGACTCACAGATTTGTTTTCACATTCTCTTGAATTTATAAACTCTGTGACTCCAAACTTCTTCCCTGAATAAATCCATGAAATCAGACACATAATTTAGGCCTAATAATAATCATAACTTCTAAATGTGGTGGTGTTATTGAACAAATGTTGCATTACCAATGTCAAATTTTTCTGGTTTGATATCCACGCCTATAATCCTTGTTGCTCCACAAAGTCTAGCTCCCTCAGCAACCTAGGAAGCCATTCAATTGCAATGAGCATTGTAGTATGCAAATAAGTGCTTATATCAAATCAGTAGGTAAATAAGATCAAACAAGTCATTCCAAATATAAACTATGGAAAATCCATACTGCTAATCCAATACATCCAAGTCCAAAAATAGCTACTGTAGAACCTGGCTCCACATTTGCTGTTTTCCAAGCAGCTCCTACTCCTAAAAAATAAATATTAGATGAAAAATATTGAATTAGTCGAATTAAAACTATATGTGATCTGTCTGCAAATTCTAACTCAACTAGCAGAAACCAATATTGACAGGTTAGACCTCATCACCAGGATTCAAACCCTGATACTCACAGTTGTGCGTGTGAATTTTTAGTGGTTATTACCATTTCGTCTACCGACTAAAAAAAACATATGCGGATTGATTCACGTAGTCGATCTCATACCTGTTGATACACCGCAACTAAGGAGGCAAGCCCTATTAGGAGGAATTGCTGGATCAATCTTGAGTAAATTGGCAATGTCAACAACAGTGTACTCACTAAAACTAGAGACGAACATGAAATGGTGTATACTCTCTCCATTTAGATCAGTGAATCTTGTTGTGTTAGCATATCTAGGCATCCAAGGTGAAATTTTGAAAGGAAAGTTTGAACAAAGGTTACTCTTTGTTGATTTGCAATCTGTACACTCTTCACAATCAGCAATGAAGATTGGAATAACAATGTCTCCTTTTGTAATTTCTGTTACTTCCTCTCCAACACTTTCCACAACCCTACATCACATCAAAATCAAAGTAAACTTTAACATCATCAATCTCTCATCAAAATATATAGACACTAGATTCACTCTCTCACTCACCCAATTGCTTCATGACCAAAAATCCTTGGAAATATTGCAGGAGGTTCCTTCAAAAGTCAAAACATAAACGCGAAAAATGCATATTAAAACATTATTTAAGAACGTTTATTAAATAACTGATGTATCTAATCAATATACAAACCTGCATTTTCCAAAAAGTAATATCGCTGTGACAAAGAGAAGTGCATATGATACGAATCCGAGCTTCGCGTGGCATTGGTGGAGCCACGACGATCTCTTCGATAATCAATGGCTCGCCTGGTTTGCGACAAACCGCCGCTAAAAAATTACAACACATGAAACTTGTCATTATCAACAATTAACACTGTTGAATTGAATGGTAAAGAAAATTACTGAAAAGAAGGTGGAAAGACACACACACCTTTACATCGTATGGGTTGTGGTTGTTCAGTAGATGTTGTTACTGGTTTATTAGCTTCCATGGTGATGAGTTGAGTTGAGTTGCATCAAGTAAAGACAAAAAAGGATTTTTGGTTGAAGACAACGTATGAACTAATATGATATCATATGAATATGGAATGACTAAAAAAGCATCTTTTGTTAGGTGGATTTTGAAAGCTACCAACCAAACTAAACTGAACATGACATGATGTCACATGTGGAATTTATATTATTTTGATGTGGTCTTGTCCTCTAATGCATTTTGATTACATGTTGTTTGACTTCAATACATTATGAAATTTTATTAATCACCGTTTAATTAAGACAAATTTTAATGACCGTTAATTATGACAAGTTATATAATACTGTAACTACTTTGATGCTCTTAAAAATGGCTTTAAGCGAAACGCTGGAGAGAGTTTAATCAGTAGTGTGCAGTTGGTAATTGAAATTAAGGTTTTGTTTTAATAAAGAGGGAAACGGATTCATGAGTTATTATCTGATTTGTGGTATATTGATCTGATTTATTAAACCGTTATATATTTTTTTTATTAAATGTCAAAATGTAAAATTAATGTTAAAAAAAACATAATCATGAATTCAAGGACTAATTCTTTTAAGTATATATTAGGATTAAATTAAATATCAAAAGTATTCTAATTTTTTATTTTAAAAATGTTAAATAATAAATTAAAGTTAACGAATTAATTAATAATAAATATTTATTATATATAAGATTTTTTTAAGTAATTTATTTATACAGATATAGGTTGAAGAAAATTGAAGTATGAAAAAATTATAATTGATATTATGTTTTTTTCATTTATATTTTGCATATTAAAAAAAACTAATAATATAAGAATCAGATCAATTGGTGATCACATGTGAAATTTAGGTGACTTTGCTTCTTGGTGAAGAGATGAGAAATTCATGGTTTCCATGGATAGTACAAGCATGTTTGGAGTGATTGGATACTTTAGACATGCTTTGTTTGAACTTTTGGTAGAATGTATGTAGAGGCAACAAGTTGGAAGCTCAAGGAGAGTGAACTTCGTGATTAAGTTAGCTTTTTTAAAATAGAAGTCACCACTTTAGTCTTGAAATGGAAAGAATTCTTGGACAATGCTTGAAACACTTGGTTCATAGCTCAAAAGCAAGTAAAATCATCTGATTATGGTGCCTTGAATAAGTTAGAGGACCTGTAATGCTTGATTCTTGCATATTTGGATAAGTTTTTGAAACTTTGTTCTTCATGTTCATGACTTGAATTTCAAGTGTTATGGTGCCCTATTCACAAATTCATATCTCTTAGCTCAAGCATTGAAATCTTGTGCTAATGGTCTCTTTGAAAAGCACTTGCAACACTCTTCAACTTTGGTCTTTGGTTCCCTTTCAGATTCATCTTGGATCTTGGTGAAAATGTCCATGAAGTTGGAGCAAAACTAGGTTAAAACACTTAGAATTTTTCTAAGTCTTTTGTTGGAAACTTCAGGATCACATAACTCTCAAATGATTCATTTTTTGAGGAAAAGTTATATGTGACAAAGTTGTTCATTGGACCAAGATCTACAATTTTCATGTTGGAAGGTTTTTCAATTGCATACTTGAAATTTGAAGTTACTTGCCCATGAACTTTTTCTAAGTCTTTGAACTTTCCAACTTTGACTTTTGTTGACTTTTTTATTTTTGATTGATTTTTCTTGATCAAATGACTTCAATAATCATTTGTTAGTGATTTTGATCTTCCAAAGTCCATGGTTGACCAAATTCCTTAAAAGTCAAAGATAATCTTGAACCGTTCATTTTTTTCAGATGAATTGTATTTTTGTGATTTTCTATTGAATCAAGCTCTCCTCTTCAAATGAATGACATGAGTGGATTATAATGTTGTATTGGAGATCCTTGAATTATAGTTTGAGCTATGGAACCATGTCTTGATTAAAAGTCAACTCTCTAGATGAATTAGGTCAAAAACTCTAACTTGTGCACCAGATGAAATTGGAAGTTGTTGATCTTGAATTGAGTCACTCTTGGACTTTGATTTTTTTGAGCATATGAGAATGCTTGAACTCCTTTGTGGGTTTCAAAATTCTAATCTTGCCTGAGCCTCTTGATCAACCACCTACCTTGGGAAACGAGCACCAGGCAAAACACAGTATCTTTTTTTGTATATTTTTGTTAGTAAATGAAATATAAACAATGATGATGATGATAATGATGATGACGACCACGCTATGCACTAAATGATGTGGGGTCTCAGGGTCAAAAATTGGGGTACAACAGGTACCACATGCATTGGAGTAGAGGATAAGTGTGCTACATAAGCATGCATGTGCATGTTGTGTAATGTCACATAACTCTGTGAAATATTGTAAGATTGTGTAATGTTGTATTTTGTGGTTTATGTTGCCCTTTGTTGTTATTATACCATATATTTTGTATAATATACTCCTACCTCTATGTTTTTATGTTTTCCAATGTGGATCTATATGTAGAGTATTCTCAAATCGAGACTGATGAGTTGTCTCCTTGCTGTAAGGATATTAAAGATGGTGTATGAGACAACTTATTTAATTTTTTGTAAGTTTATTCTTGTTGAACTGTTAAGTCATCTCGTATGTTGGTTGTAGTAAGACTATGATTTTGTGACATCCATGTCAAGATTAATAATTTTCACAATGTTATGTTGGATTCTTTGTTTTCATCAAGTACTCAATTATGAGAAGTTTTACATTACCTATGTTAATGTGATTTAGGGTGTCACACTTTGGGGTCTGATAAGAACTTTGGGCCAATTTTTTTATATACTTCCCATTTTAAATCTTTAGTCCCTTTTCCTTTGGCCACACACTTAAACACACAGTTAGTGATGAAAATAATTTGATTATACTAAAATATAATTTTAGCACTTGTAAAGTCAATTCATTTTGATTAGTAACTACATGAACTCAGTAAAATCAATCACTTTTTTATCAACTGAATAACATCATTTATCTTTGGCTACAACTTTAACTAGATAACAACACTTTGGTATCATACAAAATAGAAATAATACATTGGCAGTTCTCAAAGTATCAAATTACAGGATGTATTTATTATTATATACTCTCATAAGGAAATCATCTTTCTATGCAAGTGCTCTCCAACTGAAGCTACTTCTCCATGAATATGATGGTGATGATCATGATCATGAAAAAATAGGGTCAACAATCCTACTAAACACAGTACTGAACCAACAAGAAGTTTGTCGTACCGCTCCACCCAATGAAACTTCAGCTGACTGGCCCCATAAAATGACAATGCTACTAGTGAAGTCATCACAGAGATTGTGCTGTAAATGCAATGTGTAAAAGCTTAGTTAACAGTAGCAAATCCCAAAACAAGTCTCACAAGTGATTATACCAGTAGATAAGTTGATAAAAGCCGATCCAAACAGACCTCTTAAACCAAACTAGGATCAACAGAGTATAAGAAAGAATTTCAGGCATCAATATGAAGCATCTTTAGTACAAAACGGCGTTCAGAACTCAAATACAAGACATAAATCAGGATTCTCAAAATATAATGGTGTATCAACCATTATATTTTTTTCTCATTTTCTGAAAGAATTTAAAATTTCATGATCCTGAATATGGTTTTAAATAGCGGTCCGCATCCATAACTATGGATAATATTGCTTATGTGATAGCCTTTGCAACAACATTGTACTGCAATTATAATGTGATCTTAAATCACGTGTCCTGCTGCATCTTAACCGCATCAGAAGATTTCGGCCATTTCGTTCAAACTTATCTCACAAAAAAATTAGAAATTTGAAACTCTAAATCTCAATATTCTTCATATCTAATGAAAATCTTACTTTTAATTGTCTCTAAACTAGGTATTTTAAGCACCTCTCAATCATTATTACGGAGTATATGTTCACTTAGAATATGCTAAGGTGGATAAATAGTGTAGTGGCGCACTAATAATCGTTTATATAGTTTGTGAAAAAAACTTAAAATTATTTCACACCACAGCAGCTACAATACGTGTCGCAATGACAGCAGTCACAACTCCATCCGCAATCGCAATTTAAAACCATGATTTTGACATGAAGCATTTCTAAAGGGTCTTAATTTCAGTGTTACCGATCGAAGCACCAAAAAGCAGAATTTAAATTTTTCTTAATCTGTGATGCAATTGACTTATACCTGAATAGAAGCACTATGATGGCAAGCACCATCATGGAAGATGAATTTCCCACGGCAAGAAATACTGGAAGTGTTGTGGCACAAGGAGACAATGCAGGAACAAGAATAAGCCCAGCTACTGCCATTTTCTCCATGGGTTGGTTGTGCGAATGACTATGGCCGCCTTTTCCCATAACAAACAACAAAATATACATACCACCGAGAAATACGAGCAAAAGTGAAGCAAGCTTATGCACTGTTTCTTCGCCGGCAATGGTGTTTGCCATGGTAATTGCTGTTATACCAAGCAGTGAAGTGGATATTACATGTAAAATTGCTCCAAATGCAGCTGCATGAAAAGCAAAGAAAAAAGTTAAAAAGACTCTTCTGAGATAAGCCATGAAGATCTCTTTGAGGCTTGAAATATCGAGGCAACATTGATGTAACCGATTGCCTCTATGTTATAAAAAATGCACGGTAACTACTCAAGTACTTGCACCGTGCTTCACTCTTCTACATTTTGCCACTAAAGAGAAGCTTCTGACAATTACTTCCTCTATTCCTTTTTATCTTTAGCCGTCGTTATAATTTTATTTACATATATCAAGAAAACTAATAAATTTTGTTTTTGATAAATTAATTTGTCTTTATCTTATACCCTTAACCATTAATTATCTAATTCTTCTAATTATTTCTCTCTCTGCAATCAACATTTAAGGATATTATTGACAAAAAAATCATCAATGTTGCATTGAACTTTAAAAATGACAAATAAATAAGAAGAAAATTTTCAGACAAAGGTGACAAGTGAAAAGGAACTAAGAAAGTAATAAAAACTCTAATGCAAAAACTAAAGAGATAAATACATGTTTGGATTCATATTGCAAATGTTATTTTAGAGAAACTCTACTGATACTTCAGGTTCAAATATCCTTTTAAAGATTTTCGACCAATTTCCAAATACACATAATCTTCCAAAGCTATATCTATCCAGAAAATTTGTATTCATTATTCAGCAACATAACTAGAGTCGTCATAAGTATTTGGAGGCCCTATGTAGATTGGCCGCGATTCAATCATGATCAAATAATCAGAGGTCATATTTAATCACAGTTTAACAGTGACAAATATACGGTTTAACTGTGATAAATTTTAAATCCTATGCGGTAGCCCGCCTTGCACGCCCTCAAAGACGGCCATAAATTTTGAATCTTATGCATAGCACTAATTCACATCTACTCTCTATGATCTCACATCACATCCTTAATTAATTAACATCCATAAACCAAAACTTCAAGAATTTTCAACGCAACTTCATCAAAAACAAAAACAAAAAACGGAGAAATGAAAACTAATCAATAACCAATAAAACAACAAGAGATCTGAGAGAGAAGAACAAAAGAAGCACATACTAACAAGGAGGGTTCTAGAAAGGGTCCATTTCTGAGCACGACCGACGATGGAAAACGGAAGCCAGTGAGTTGGAATGAACGAATGGAGAATCGATACGGTGGCGATACCTCCGATTGTGGACAGATCTTCGGCGGTGAAACTATCCATTGATGTTTAGTGCCGAAACGAAAAGTTTGAAACTTTATGAGTAGGATCTACGAAAGAGGAATTTTGATTGTAAATTCTTGTAGAGGATTCAAAAGGGTTGCTACATTACCGAAAATTTGGAAGCAAAATCTAGTGTTGAAGAAGAGGGTGAAGGGTAAATCTGAGTGAAACGAAGAAAATGAGAGAAAAGTATGAAGAAAAAATGGAAAATGAAGTTTTATTCGGAGAGATGCTTTTAATAAATTTTAATATACATATTAAAGTCAAGTACTAATGTATAAATTTGAATTATGTGTGGACCTTAATGTAATAAATTGAAAATAAAGCTTTGCTTATAACTCAAAGACATATTAATCCATGTATCATATCATTAGAACTTTTAACTAAGTTTCCTATATGTTAAACCTTTGAAATGTCGAATTTCATTAAGTAGAGTAGAAGTAATTTTAGTTACAAATTGGATAAAACCATATGTCCTGCTTTGGCACCTAGACTTATATGTTCATAATTGTCCAGGTTTGCTTAGAATTAAATGACTCTGAAGTGGATCTATGCGCTTGCAGTTATGACTATCAGTTGATTTTGATGATGATAATTGATGAAGCAACGATTTTTGAAGATAACAACTCCATATGTCAAATGGCTTGCGGATATTAAGAGCTCTTGGTGACAATGGAGTTAATTTAAACTATCAAAGTAAAGATTTTGATGATGGCACATGGTCAAGAAGATATCTTGAGTCTCACCAGTATGAAGATTCAACTTCTAATTGAAGTGTTAAGTCATTGTGATATCAAGCAACTGAATTTGAAAACTCGAAGTTGTGAAAGTGTGAAGGCTTGCATGATCCTTTTCATCTCGTATTAGAGGGATCAGTTTAAATATAAAAAGGTCACGAGTAAGTCTTGAAGTACTATGTCAGCCACACACACACGCACACAGAAAAGTTTTGAAAACCTTCTCTGATTTTATAAAATGTCTTGAAAACTATCAATGCTCGTATGGAGTTGGTTAATAAATATTTATAATCAATTGGGAAAAGATTTTACATTGTCTAATCAATTAAGAACATGATCTAATTGATTAAAGCAAAGTAAATGACTTCCTAATAAATAGAAAAGCTTTTAATCGATGAAACCATGTAGTTGTTTTAGGGTTTCTTTTTTTGGATTAGGATTGTTGTATTTTGAAAGCTTTTAATCGATTGAACAATTAAAATGGCCCTTGAATCATTTTATTTTTGAGTCAAAGATTTTCCTATATAAATGAGGTTTCTCTTTATTTCAATAATCAAACTAAATATTTGATCATTTTAAGAATAATTATAAAACTTGGTCATTTTCATTTAATTTATATTTTCAAAAAATGAATAATAGTTATAATAAACTTGATATTTTAAGATTAAGAAAGCTTAATAGATAATAAATTTATACAAAATAAGGATAATAAATTATATGTAATAGGTGTGGGCGGAAGGAAGGTCCTCATTCATTCCTATATGCTATCAATGCGGAAATAAATGACACATGAAATCAAAGTGCACTCAAAATAAAATCCAGAAAAAAGAACCAAAATCAAAATCAAAGAAAGTTCAAGAAACCTCAAATGGAATCAAAGAAACTTTACATCAATTGAGATGACAATGTCATGGAATCCACCAATGAGGAAGAAACAAACACCTGTCTTGTGGCAAATTACAAAGAATATGAGGTAACTTCACATCTCCCTTATGATGATTTAGTAGGATTGTTGACCCTATTTTTTCATGATCATCATCATCATCATATTCACGGAGAAGTAGCTTCAGTTGGAGAGCTCTTGCATAGAAAGATGTTTTCCTTATGAGAGTATATAATAATAAATACATCCTGTAAATTGATACTTTTGAGGATTGTCAATGTATTATTTCTATTTTGTATGATACCAAAGTGTTGTTATCTAGTTAAAGTTGTAGCAAACTAAGTTTACCATGTGAAGATAAATGATGTTATTCAGTTGATAAAAAAGTGATTGACTTTACATGCAAAGTGTTGTTATCTAGTTAAAGTTGTAGCAAACTAAGTTTACCATGTGAAGATAAATGATGTTATTCAGTTGATAAAAAAAATGATTGACTTTACCGAGTTCATGTAGTTACTAATCAAAATGAATTGAATTTGAAATTGGATGAATATACAAAATAGATAAACCATATTGATTTGTAACGTCTGCATTCGGTTTTTTGCATTGGATAACCATGGCGTGTCAGATAACCAAAAGAAAAGGGAAATTGGTGGTGGAAAAGGACCTTAAAGAATTTCGAAAAATGTTATTCAAATTTCAAAAATGGATTTTCAAATGAACCCTTTTCACACCAAAACACGTTTTAGGTGAGTTTCCACCCATATGTTTTCTAAAATTTAGTCCAAAAATGTTTCTTCAGATTCACCCTATACGCACTCCATATATTCCTAACGGAGACAAACCTAATTTTGAGATTAACTAATCCGAAGATGCATCTCCATATCCACCCAGGTAGAATGCGGAGATGCATTTCAGTATTTACACCATACATAAATTTTTTACTTTGTTTTAGAGATACACCGATGAAATTGATGATGTACTATAACTATATTTTCATATTCAATTTTATATAAATTAACCATACACTTTCGAAATAATATTATGAAAATGATATATTATTATAAATAAATTTGTAATACATAACAAAAACAAAATAAAATATAATCGATAACAGTACTCCTAATATATTTACTATATATTATTGTGTATGTTGAACCCGGGCCCATGGGTGACGCCAACGCCCGGCGAGATAGGGCAGTTACCCAAGCTCTTCTTCAAAATCTCATCGCAATGGTCTCTCTCTCACTCAAAAAATTTAAACTGCTATACGGAGTAGTCGCGGAATAATGGTCTGTTTAGATGTCAAATCGTCGTGAGTTCTCTTCTTTCTTTTCTTTCGCTTTTAAGCTCGATTTTCGATGCGAAATCGTTGTTGTAATGTTATTCGCTGTTGTTGTGATGTTATTCATTGTTGTTCGTGGTTGTGGCTTATGAATCAGTGAAGAATTTTTCGCTGAATTTTTTGTTTCGCGCTATGCACATCAAGTGTTCGGTGAAATGCCTGAACATGTTCTTTTGTTTTTCTATGTTGAAATCTATTGGTTGAAGTTATAGTTTCGGTATGGGTTTCCCGAGTCCACTGCTTGAGCATCTCTAATGCAGCCTTTGAATTTGGTAAATATAAGAAAATCCATGCACTCGGAAGTTTCTAAATCATAATCGGGATCTTTCTCTGACTTGAGGGCCCTTCGTTCCATGTCGACGCCATCGTCGTTCCGTTATCAGGTCATCCCTTTCTTTATTCTTTATATTTATTTCTCCCTTACCATTTACTGCTAGATCTCAGATTCCGTAATTCCACATTGTTCTCAACTCGTCTTCCTCGCATTCGCCCAATATTGTAATATTCCATCATTCAATTATTTATTCATAACTGCTTGAAAATTGATATATGCATAAAATTTGAAATCTATGTTCTATTTTTTAACTTTGGAGCTGATGAATCCATAATTATGCTACTTTAATTCGAGTATTATATGGTTGACTTTTCATATGTTTCAATAGTTGAAAGAAAATACATGAAATTAGAAGAGTAGGTTGTTATATAAGATCATTATGTATTTTAACGATAGTGATATGTGATGTATTCTAACAAATTGTATTTTGTTATCACAATATATATGTACTTGGTATTAGCTTGATACTTATATGTGCAAATTTAGTGTAGGAGGTACTGATTTGATTTTAGTGAGGGATATGATAGTATCTTACTTCATTCCTTTATGATTATCCTATATTTATGTGAAAATATTTGTTGGAATGTGGTTTATTTTTTAGTTGTGGTATTTGAACAAGAACGGATGAACGAACAAGACGTTGATAATGTTAAACCAAACACGTAACAGCTACTTCGTACCTAGTTAGTATCTTTTCAATTCTCTACCTTTTACTCAATATGTTTAGACTTCAATATGTTTAGACTTTGTATATTTTTAAAGAAGATTAGTGAAAACAACATTTGTTAACACTTTACAGTATGTTTGTTTCTTAAATTATCGCAGCTTGTGCATGTTCTAGAAAAAAAATCACATGACTTTAGGAATGTCTCTGCTATAGTATAGTAAGGAAAATTTACCACATTCTATTGTAGAAATATATGGGGAAATATTTGCCCTTATTTTCATGGTGTGACTCTAAGTTCAGTGTTGCATAACAGAGCCCTTTTGTAATTATTCTTCCCAGTATGAATAACAGAGCCCGATTGAAAAACACTTAAAGAATGTGATGCAATTTACTTTGTTTAATTTGTGCCAAAACTAAGTATACCTTTTACTTAGTTGTTGTTGGACTCGTGTTTTATAGAAGAGTTTAGTGCCGACTTTGAGGATAAAGCAATTGAGATAGCGATTTTCGGTCATTAAATTTTTTGCCCAGTCTATATATTTTTTCTGGCTTCGTCACTGCCCGGGCCCCTTGTTCCTATGTGCCTCATGTCCTACAGTGCCAACCGTGCCTCCTCCAGCTTGTGGATTAATTAAAATTTCTCGAAGCCCATGGAATGCTGAAGACTATTTAAAGAGATCCCTAGACCTAATGTAACCCAGTCTTTTCACATTTGTAAAATTAGGGGAAGGTTAGAAAGCTTAGGTTTTGAGAGTCTTTTGTGTTTCAAGTCTCCCACGTATCTTTTGATACTATTTAGTAGGAAAATTGAACCAAACCAAACTAATGCAGTTTGAGTTGGTTTTGTTGGTTCGATTTTTTTTAAAAAAAAAAAATTATTGAGCCATACATACACATATAGAGGAAAATATAGTTTTATGTTTTATCATTCATACATTTCCATAAAAAAGTTTAGAATGTCAAAATAAGTTTAAAATTTTATACATAAATTCATGTCTTACACGTTTATCTTTAGTCTAAAGAATGATATACATGAAATTGCATTCTTAAATAAATATCATACAAACAATACCATAAAATATATTTTGTTAAAATAGTATTAATAAATGAATAATATTTTATTTTTTGTTGATATGTAAATTAAAATAAATATCATACAACGAATATGATAAAATATACATACAATATTTGTTGATTTCTCTAAAGAATTATATATATATATATATATATATATATATATATATATATATATATATATATATATATATATATATATATATATATATATATATTAGTTAGTAAGATTTTGTAACGTAATGCAGTTTGGTTTGGTTTACAGAATACAAACCACAAACCGAACCGAACCGCACGGTTCAATCAGAAAATGGTCCAAACACATCTGAACCAAATGCGATTTTTTGCGGTTTCGGTTTGGTTCGATTTGGTTTTGCAGTCTTCTATTGGACCGATTCAGTTTTGAACACCCCTAACTACACCATCAACGTTAAGGGTCTTTCAACTGGGGTTAGGAGGTTTCCATCTAAGATGAACCTTAAAGATTTCTTTGAACATGAATTTCCTCGACATTAGATCACTTTCCTTGTACTGCAAGATACATTCCTTTGTGCTCATTTTCATATTTTGAGGCATGATATAATCGTCAGCATTTTTCTTTGGTTTCTCCAATGCCATAAAAGATGAGAAGTTATAGCCCATGTTTCTGGCCAAGTGTTTGTCGCCTGCTTGTTGATTTTGATCTTCATTTCATAAGCCAACCAATCATTTTTTTAAAGTTGAAGAAGGTCTCTCACTTATTTGATTGATCAAGCTCTTTCTGGATGTGTTTTGCGCATGCATATATATATATATATATATATATATATATATATATATATATATATATATATATATATATATATATATATATATATATATATATATATATAAAAGATATTTCTTCGTTGGTATTGAGAGTCACGTCAACATTACTCTTAATTGCTTCGCCCCTTCGAGCTCTATGTTTAAGGAATTGTGTACATCTAAGATATTGTATCCTGATTATTGGTCGAGATAGTATATGAATATCGAAGCTGGTCTAAGTAAAGGACTCAGAAAAGCCATATAAGTCGCTTAGGGCCGAGTTGCTCTATACATGCCTTTATGAATATTTATTATCTTGACACTATCATGTCAAAACCTATCTCTCAAACGCCATAATGAATGAATATATGTGTTCATGACCACTCAATAGCAATCAAGTGTGTTTGCCTCTCTTATCCCATATGAGGTAAGGACTCACTATACAAGGGAACACACTTCAAATTAGGAACAGACTAATATTGTTAAGTAGAAAATTCACCCACTTTGATTCTGTTGTGACTCTATCTAGAAAACTTCAAAAAAAAGTTATCAAATTAGTGTTCACAAATAAATAAATAAATAGATAAATAAATAAATATATATATATATATATATATATATATATATATATATATATATATATATATATATATATATATATATATATATATATATATATATATATATATATATATATATATATATTTATATATATTTCCAACTACATATAAATATATTAATTAATAAATTTTAATGTTTTAAAATAATGTCTAAGTATAGGTGTAAGAATGACATTAACACTTATTTTCAAATTTATTTTATTTAAAAAAGTTAATTTTAATCTATATTTAAGTAAATATATATTATTCTTCCATATTCAAAATTTCCATTTAAAAATATTTACCTTAATTTAAATAATATCACAAATTATTTACTTTTCTTTTTTAAATGATATTTAAATTTTCCTTTGACCATGTATTAAATATTTGAATTTCTCTTTGTGTGTATATATATATATATATATATATATATATATATATATATATATATATATATATATATATATATATATATATATATATATATTCTAAATGTTTCTATTTTCACTATGGATTTTAATTAAAATTATATATATAAACTAATATTTTTTTCATTCATATACTTGTATATAATTATATTCGAGTAATTAGGTTTGTGGTAAAAATTTAGTTTTGTAACTTTTATTTAATTATATTTGAATAATTAGGTTAGTGGTAAGTATTTAGTTTAGTAATTTACTCAAATTCAATATTTCTAAGGATTATTACAAATAATCATCAAAATTATTTTAATCTATAGAAAATTTTCTTTCTCCATTATACATGATTTTATATTAAATAATATTTTTATATGTTAAATAAACGTTGCTATGTAAACAAATTATTAATTCACATGTATATTTAATGTTTGAAAAAAAGTTTCAAAGTTTGATGTTGATAAGGGAAAAACTAATAGTTACTCAAATTATAATTTGAATTTTTCTACTAAGAGTATTTTAAAATTTCTCAAAAGGTAGAAAACCTACTTAATATGACAAACTCTTTATTTTTATTTTGCTTTACTTTTATTTTTTTCTTTTATGGGTTAGATTAATATCCTCCATATTTTCTTCTTTTTATTTAATAATTTTTTAGCATATATAAAAAACTAAAATAAAACTTTACTATATACAAGAAAATATTTAATAAAATTAAATCAAATGGAGGAATTTATTAAGTATTTTCACTTTTTTTAAAAAAATAAAATCAGTTTTATTTAATATATTGTATTAAAATACTTTAATATATAGTATTTACCAAAAAGAAAACATTTAATATGCTGATTTACATTTCTTTAAAAAAATGAAGTTATGATTTTTTAACTTTTATATATTTACAGTGCAACTTAAATTTATTTTGAGGCAAAATCCCATCTAATTGAAATTTAAAATTATTTGCGGTTTGCTTTTAAATTATTAACTAAAAAAATTAATTTTATTTAATCTAATTTCACACGGTTTAATTTAGATGAAAATTAGATTAAAAATTGTAATTTTTTAATTAATATTATGGAATGACAAGATCAATTGGATTTGAAACAAATAAAATAATAAAAAGAAGAGAGACTAAATTTAACTAATAAGAAATATTAAAAAAAAGAAGCAAAACACAAATAAATATATTAATTAAATATATTAATACAATATATTATACTAATAAAAAAATAACTATTAAAGTATATGTAGTTGTTTGTTCAAAATTTTGAAATATAAATTCAAAATTCAATCTGATCCAAGTGTTTTTCTATAAAAAAAACATCTAAATACATTCAATATTATCCATTTGTGTGCAATTTTCAGTTATTATTAAATCAATTTGTAAACTTTTTATTTAAATTAGTTTAAATTTAAATACTTTAGTAAAATAATGCTTTACATTGTTATTAAATCACAATTGATATACGTGAATAAAATCAAATGTTTTTAATGCTATGATAATTATAATTGATTAAAAGAGTAAAGAATTCTATATCAACAATGCAAATAAATTAAATATTTTGTCTAAATAGATTTTTATTTAAAATAAAATTATTATTTGCAATTAAAGTATAATAAACTTTTAGTCGTTATTGTAGCAACTTTGAATCAATTTTTATTTAAACTAAAACTATTATTTGCAATTAAAGTATAATAAATATTTTATCTAAATAAATATTTATTTAAATTAAAATTATTATCTTCAATTTACTTCGCATATTTGAGTCACCTCGACTCTCGCCCGACATAGTTCTAAGACTTAGGCATGCTAGTATAAATAAGGAGGTACACTAGCCTATCCCGTTAACCGTGCACACAATATTGTTTATAATGGAATAATCCTCGGTTGACCTAACAATACCCAATTTCTATTGATATCTCATATATGTGATCGGTCACACAATACACATATATGAGATTCTAAGTGCTATCTCCTACACCTATGCGTACAACAATTCGTGTGTAACATTATGGTCTATTAACATCCTACTAGTACCCTGTAGACAGGGGCTGCTCTAAGGCCCAGCGAGCTCGGGCAAGCGCCCGGGCTCAATCCCTATTTTTTTTGTATTCCCCCCAATTTAATAGTCGAGTTTTAGACAAAAAATCAGGGGCAAAATTAGGAACAAAGTTAATAAAAATAGGGTGTGAAAATTAAAACAGATGAATAAGTAAAGTTTTTGTCCAAGGTGCCTAAAATTCCTGGCTCCGCCACTGCCTGTAGGTCGAGTATAGTATTACGAGATGTTAACAAATTGTTAGAACCTCGCTGACCAAGTCTAATATCACTGAATATCTAATCCTACCAGTATTGTGTGAGATTTACGTCTAATTTTGGATTATACAATGTGTAGAAAGTCATAACATGACTTCATATACTAATAATCCCATATATGTTGGGATGTTAGTGTAAAGATCCTTACACCCGTGCATGCCACATACCGAGTCTAACATCACATCCCATTAACATCCTACTAGTAACATGTAGGTCGAATATAGTATACATGATAGTCACGACCAACCAAGTACATAGTCTCCTAAGTACATGCCCAACTAACACAATGACATTCTACCTCTATCGATACATCCTTTAAAGTGTAAACTATTGATTTTGCACTCCATCTCTATCAATACTAGTACAAGGTATCATGTAGATAGGCTGATAATTTTATTTAACTTTCATCACACTCATATTAGTTATATCTATACTTTCATTCTTATTAGTTTTTTCATTGTACACTATGAAATCTAGGGTTTGAAATAATATGAAAGAAGTTTAGCGTGGGTTAGTTGACGCTAAATTACCTGAATTAGCGTTGGCAAATCGACAATTTGTAATTACCATAAAATTGATTATAGTGTTAGCTTCATGTCGATTGAATCAACATTATTTTGTGTCGGCCACAAATAAAACCGACACAACTATTACCTTTAAGCCTTTAAGTTAAGCTGACGATATAACACCAAAATGATTGTTAAAAGTAGGTTTATAGGGTTAAACACATGTTTTAAACTAACATTCCCATTAGCTTCAAGCCTTTAATATGAGCTGACATTGACGCTATAGTGGTTGTTGAAGTTGATATCTAAGGTTAATCGTGGACTTTTTAAAAAAAACTGAAAAATAACATTAAAAGAAAGAGAGGATAACAAGATACACAAGGGGGGGCAAGCCGACCTCTTAAGAGCAAAGCCTAAGCCTAGGGGTACCTTCCTTGTATAACAGGTAATCCTTAACTAAAACAGAATGCACAAAAGAAAACCAAGCGAATCTACAAATAGACAATCCTAAGTTTGCAACGAAATCAACACAAAAATTGGCTTCCCTAAAGACATGAGAGATCATAAAATCAATCGTGCGAGTATACACAATACAGCGAAGCCAATGAGATCTAATCTTCCAAGGAACTATATTTAAATCAGAGAAAGCTTTTACGAAAAGCTTGCAATCAGATTCCATCCACAACTTCTCATAACCCAAAATTCCCGCCTTTACGATCGCAACAATAGTTGCCAATAACTCTGCCAATGCAACATCACCTCCCACCATGAAATCACATAAGCTCCCCACATGAGAAGCATCTTCAGTGTGAAAAATGTCGCCACACGCAATCAACGGAGGAGAACCTCTAGCAAGGCCATCCATATTAACCTTAACCCAACCTTTAGGAGGAGGATTCCAAAGAACCTCCAACCCTGTCACAGGCCTGCTAGGGAGAGTTGAAACATCAAATCCTTTTAGAATGGAGAAACTTTCCATATTGTTATTTGAACAATTTTAAGTGGTGTTACCAACAAGTTTAGCCCTGGAAATAATACTTCCAATGCAGGATATTTAGTGCAACATCTTTCCATCAAAACGATTCAGGTTTCTAGCACGCCAGACCTGATAAAGCACATTGCATATACACGAAAGGGCCACATCCTTCGCCTGCAGAGACCACCGAGATGGAATCAGCACCGAGAAATCCACCATACAATTGATTTTGCCAGCATATTGAAGCTTATGCAGCAACCAATTACAGATATTTTTGACAAACTTGCAGTGAAAGAAAATATGTTGAGTTGTCTCAATATTCTCTCTGCACAACGAGCATATAGAAGGAAAATAGAAACCTCTCCCATATAAGCTAATAACTTTAACGTCTAAAATTTATAAAGTTATGCCATATAATTTTAATGTCTTTGAATTTTATAAGAATTAACTTTTATCTTCGTTACTCTAGACACACATTAAATAAAGAGGATTTAAATCTTGAAAAAGAAGAAAATATTAACACAACAGTAGTATATTAACATTTTTCTATCTAAAAAACATATTTAGATAAATTTGTTATGTAGTCATATATTTTGAGAATTTGTTAAATTAAAACAAATATATGTTAAAATGAATTCATCTTATGAAGTATGTATTTATGAACTTTTAATATTTATTTTATAAAAATTCATGACATAGTGTCAAATTGAATTTTTTTCTCATTGATCCCAATGTTATGTATTAGGAAATTGAATCACATACAATTACAATTTTGTCCCATTCACGGTTCGAAAATATTATTAACCGTTTGATCTTGATTGCACAATTTAGAAAACACGTATTTGATTTTCTCAAAATTATCTTCTTTAAATCAGAATCATCCAATCTTGATTAGACGGTCAGCTACGCTTGAGTGTGTGAAAGTATGATTTATCGAATGTAGGGTATCTGGACCATACCTAACAGACCTAGATTCATTTATTCTAGAAGTAACTTTTAAAAGTAATATTACATATAAAAAATTTAAATATGATTTTGATAAAGTTATTTATGATCTTTTCTTTTCTTTATTCTTTTGCTTTTCATTTTATAGATTTAAGTCAAGGTTGAATAAGTATACATTCACCTTTATATAAACTTTAATTTATTTTTTGTTCAAAAAATATTTTGATATCATAAGAAGGTAATTATTAACCTATTCAACGTGTTTGAATATTATATATATAAAATTACACTGACCAACTCTCGGGATGTGTATCTGGTCGTCTCTGTCATATTCTTATATTACTTTCCTCATATACTAATTAAAACATTTTTCATTATAAATAAGGGTTGTGAGTGTGAAATTTTATTCTTACAATCAACTAGCTCCATTGAGTTGTTTTAGCATCTACTAGAGTATTATTTTTCATAGCAATGGTGAGTCAGTATTGGGCTTATCGTAGAGAAATTGCTCAAAACAATGGACGTACCCGTCCTAGTGATGAGCGTGACATTCAAAGTGAGCGCGTCAGTCAAATCCCAATTTTGCATCAATCACAAAATAACCGCTCTACCACACCCCATATCAATCAAAGTGAGCATGAAAACCAAATCCCCACTATCCATCAATCACATACTAATTGCTTTACCACACCCCGTAACAATCAAAATGAGCGTCACAATCAAATATCCATTACCCATCAATCACAAAATAGCCACTTTACCACTCCCAGTAACACCCAAAGTGAGTATGGCAATCAAATCCCCATTATCCATCAATCACAAAATAGCCGCTTTATCACACTTCAAAACAACCAAAATGAGCGTGACAATCAAATCCCCATCACCCATCATCCACAAAATAGCCTCTTTACCACACTCCGTAGCAATCAAAATGAGCGAGAAAATCAAATTCCCATTATCCATCAATCACAAAACAGTTTCTTTACCACACCTCAAAGCATACTGCAAAGATCCCAACATCGTCCTGCAAGCCTTAACAATTTTCCATATGTGACTGTTGTTAATCAGCAACCACATATGACTGCTAATAATAAACAACCACATATGGGTCCATACAAAATAACTCCTTATCATGCAAGTTCAATTCAACAACAACCATATGCAGGTCCACGCAAAATAACTCCTTATCATGCAAACTCCATTCAAAATTCATCCCCCAATAGTGTTGGTATCCAGGGTTTTACAAACAATTTTTCAAATCCTACAAGACCAACTTTTCATAATCCAAAGAAATTTCGATTTGATCCTTATGGCGAGGGTTCTAGTCGTATGAATAACTCTTCTACGTTTAATGATTTCAATCCCCGAATATCTATCAACTTGAATAGCTTGAATGTTACGAAGGATGATGTTATACCGATCACAACTCCACCTTCACGTCATATAATAAAAACTCCTCCTATATTTCATCCTTTCACCACTCGTCCACACCTTTCTATCACAAGTCCTATTTCGTGTAATCTTTTTCATGATAAAGAGCCTAAAAGTTATGAGTCTGACATTAGAGACATCGAGGCTTGGAAAAGGAAAGGTAAGAGTTTTGTTTCCTTTGATGATTGTTATGAACAAGTGTCAAATCAAGAGAAAATGTCACTTATTTTCAAGGATGAAAAGAATGTGATTCCTAACCGTTCAATAATTGAAACTAATGAAGCCAATAAAAAAGATGACGAGAGTTTGGATTTGTCGCTTCACCTTTAAATGATGAATGGGTATTTAATGTCTTTTTCGTTTAATAAATTTTGTCTTTTATTTTTAAGTTAATAAATTTTGTCTTTTGTTTCTCATTAGAGATGTTTTTCTTTATTGTATTTGTTATTTTGTCCACCTAATAATAATTTGAATTACTTTATGTTCTTGCATTTAAATTAGAAAATAAGATCTCTTTAACTGGGTTGTGTATTCTCAAGATTGGTTGTCACTAATATGAAATATAACATAATTACATCATTAATAATTTTGTGTAGAATATAAATTTTATAAATTTAATTTTTAAAATAAAAATATGAATAATTTTTGTAAATTTGACAGATAAATAAGTGAAATTCATTAATGAAAACATTATATATATATATATATATATATATATATATATATATATATATATATATATATATATATATATAATGACATAATAGACGTATCAAATGAAAACTTTAGTTATTATGAGAATTGAGAATTTTTAATAATAATCATACGATTTAAAATTAATGTCTCGGATGTCACTCAAATTTTAAGAGACAATAATTAATAGGTAGATTCTAGTTTAAATACATATCATAAAAATGCAGATTATTGATTTTAAATCAAATGGTTATTATTAAAAGTTATCAATTTTCATAATAATTAAAGTTCTCATTTGATACATTCATACATACATATATATATATATATATATATATATATATATATATATATATATATATATATATATATATATATATATATATATATAATACTTGATTATGATTACATTTACTTAAAAATATGTAAAATAAAATTTATATGCACTAACTTGTTCTCAAAAGATTTATAAAACATATCTTTAGAGTTAATGTCACAAAATAATAACATGCCTTTTATTAAAATATAAATTGGAAGAATTAAGTATATAAACTTATATTTTAAATTTTTACAAAAAACGTAAAAAAAAATTAAAATTTATGACATTTATGACAATAAAATAGACTTAGATAATTTTATCTTGATATATTTTTTATGAATTGGAAGATTAATTTTGACATTCTATAATATAAATATATATCAAAATTTTCACACCTTTTACTTTATTAAAAATTAAATAAAAAACATCATAAAATAATTAATAAAATAGAAAAAATAAGAATTAAAAATTAAAAACTAATTAAAAACACTAATAAATGAATAAAATTCAAAAAGTAAGGATTGAAAATTAAAAACTAATTAAAAAATACCATAAAAATAATGAATAAAATAGAAAAAAATAAAGATTAATATTTTTTGTAAAATTTAAACAAAAACTACTCGTATTACTATTAGAAAACATTAAAATTTGTTAAACTTTTAGTTAAAAATTTATATTAATGTTAAAATTTTAAAAATATCATAAAATCCCTAAAGTAAAATTGACAGAAACATTTCCTACGAAATTACCTGTGGAATTTTAATGTACTTTGGTATTGTACAAAATGTGACTAACGCAACAAAATCTGCAGATTTGCGTGCAAATTTATCTTACTTTCATATATATATATATAAAAGGAGGGTTATATTTACTCCAATACATGTAATTGAGCAATGATGAAGACTATATTTAAGTGTTTTTTTATTATTTTATTTATTTAAATTAAAATTCATAATGAAATAAATTTTTTTAAAATATATTTAATGTACAAATAGAAATTCAAATATTTACTACATGGTCAAGGGAAAATTTTAATATCATTGAAAAAGGAAAAATAAATAATGTATGATATTATTTAAAATTAAGGTCATTATTTTTAAATTTGAAATGTTGAATATGAATATTAAATTTGAACTTATATCATATATTATTTATTTTTCCTTTTTAAATGATATTAAAATTTTCCTTTTGACCAAGTAGAAAATATTTGAATTTCTATTTGTGTAGTAAATATATATATATTTTTTTCATTACGAATTTTAATTAAAGTAAATAAAATAATGAAAACACACTTTATTATAGTCTATATCACACGATAAATCTCTCTCTCTCTCTCTCTCACACACACACACATATATATATATATATATATATATATATATATATATATATATATATATATATATATATATATATATATATATATATATAAAAGAAAAGGGGTGATGCACTGACAGTGTAAAAAAGTTTTACACTGTCAACCAATCACGACCATGTATCCTACCAAGTCATACTGTTATTTTTAAATTTTTGAGATGACATGGCAGATTGATATATTTCCATTGGATGACAGTGTAAAACTTTTTTACACTGTCAGTGCATCACCATTAAACCCTATATATATATATATATATATATATATATATATATATATATATATATATATATATATATATATATATATATATATATATATATATATATATATATATTTGAGTTATATGATTTGCAATAAGGATATAGTTTTGTAATTTACTCGAATTCAATGTATGTTTAATGGTTGAATTTTTTTTCAAAAGTTTGATGTTGATAAGAAGACAAAAATCTAATGGTGACTCAAATTTTAATTTTAATTTTTCTATTAAGGCATTTTAAAACTGTTCAAAAGGTAGAAAATCTACTTAATACGAGAAACTCTTTATTTTTATTTTGTTTTACTTTTACTTTTACTTTTTTTTGTTTAGATTTATGTCTGTTTTTTTCTTTCTTATTTAATGAATTTTTAGCTTTTATAAAATAGTAAAAGTAAACTTTACTATACATATCCAATATTTAATAAAATGAAATCAAATTGAGGAATTTAATAAGTGTTTTCACTATTTAAAAAACTTTAGAAATATATTTTATTTATTATATTGTATTCCAAAACAGTTAATCTATATTATTTACTAGAAAAAACATTTAATATAGGGATATACATTTCTTTTAAAAAATGAAATAATGGTTTTATAACTTTAATATATTTGCGATGCAACTTGAATTAACTTAGAGACAAAAATTCAATAAAAAAAAACTACTTACGGTTTTATTTAATTTATTAAAAAATATTTTAATTTGATAAAATTTCATGCAATTTAATTTAGATAAGTTTTAAAAAAAATTAAACTATAAATTAATTTTTTTAACAATTACGTTTTTAAAATTATTCATGTAAAATCAAATGTTTTAAATAGTAACACAGATATAATTGAATGAAGGTCTAAATTTTTTTATACCGTACATAAATTAAATATTTTGTGTAAAAAATAATTAATTAAACTTAACTTATTATTTGCAATTAAATTATGATAAAAAAAATTGGTTAGCTTAAGCCCGAAAAAGAAAAATTACAACAAAATTACTCTAGAAGTAAAAATTCCATGAATATCCTCCTCATAAGCTTTAGCGATAAAATTAGAAATTTCTTAGAATAATTGGTAACCTCCCTTCATCTTCCTACCAGCCTTAGCTAACTCGTTTACGCAATGATTTGCCTCTCAAAAAGTATGAATTATGTCACTAACCTCAAACTTTACCAAAAGAAGAAGAATTTTATGAACCAGGGTGGAGCTCACATTCTTTTCTTACTAGCCATATTTATGGTATCAACGGCTTTTAAGGAATCAACATTCGTCTCAACTCTCTCAAACCCACGAGCAAAAGTAAGCTTGAGACCTTCAAAAATCCCCCAGATCTCATGACTGAGAGCATTGCATTTTTCTACAAACTTAGAGAAACCACAAATCCATCTTCCTAAAGCATAATTCCTCCACACCCCGATAAGACTTGATCTCCACACGAAGAATCTACATTAAGTTTAACATAGGACTCTCTCGGAGGAAACCATATGATCAAAGAAACCACATGATTCCTTTCAAAAACTTTTCTGTTCTGCATCATAGTCATAGAGTAATCTTACACTCTATCACCAATATAATAAACAATGTTTAGCAGAATTTGACATCCAATAGCCTAGTACTTGCACCAATTCATGTCTTTTTATTCCTCATTGTAGCCACTAAATAGTTGGTTGTGATGATATTTTATATCAAAATTTGAATTTGAACACCAATTTTCATATTTTCTTTCTACCACAAATATTTATTCAATCATGTATCAATAGAAACAAATAATTTATATGTTAAAAAATTGATTTCTATATCCCCATATAGTCAGCTTAATAGCATTTTGGTAACTATTGAATATATATATATATATATATATATATATATATATATATATATATATATATATATATATATATATATATATATATATATATATATATATATGGGGATATATCGAATGAGAACTTTAGTTATGAGAACTGCGAACTTTTAATACTAACTTTAGATTTAAATTAATGATTCAGATTTACATCTGATTTTAAATACATATTAAATAAACATCTTGTTCACCTAAACATTAAATAAATATTTCAAAATCTGAGAGGTACTAGAGGTACTCAAACCCGCTTACAAAATTCGAAAGCGAAACTCGGAACAAGAGAGATTACCAACCAACTGAAACTTAAGCGAGATATAACACTGGCTCTTTAAAAAACTGATAGAAGTTACACTTGGATTTAGAAATTTCTCCAACGAATGACACCACTTCCACGCCTTCATTTTGATACTCCAAACGAGATCTGAAACATTGCAAACTTCGTTATTAAAAATAATATCATTCCTTAAATTCCAAATGCTCATCACCGCCAACCAAAACGTACATTCTAAACTAGCATTCACTCTTTTCTTCTTACTCCTTGTGTGCCAAAGAAGAAAATTTCTCCAAACGTCGAGATCGACATCTAGATGCAGATATGTCCAATCAGACACCTCCTTCTACCCTTAGATATGAGATAATTGAGAAAAAGATGATCCAAAGTTTCCTTCTCGACATAAAAAAACACGCAATAGAGATCGTTAGGAGAAGAAACTATACCTCTTCGAAATAACCAATTTCTCGACGAAAACCTGTTTAGAAAACCTCTCCACGCAAGGCTTTTATCCTCTAGGGGACATCAATTTTCCAAAGTAAATCGAAAACAGATTACATACTACCCTTCAAAAAGGAGTTATCGAAATCCCAGGCCAGCAAGTCGTATCCTGATTTCAAAGTGTATCATTGATGCTTCAAGCGTCCAAGAAATTCCATCCTCGACTTCCTTATTTGGTGCTGTAGCAGACAACAATTAATGCAATTCCAGAATCCTATTTTGCACCAGCTGATCCAAGTTTGGGTCAATTCCAAAACCTCCTCATTGCCATAAATTATTGTGCCAACTCCCCGTACTCTCCATACTTACCTATTTCTTAGAGGTCAACAAAAATAAATCATAGAATAAGTATTTCATACTCGAATAAGTAAGTCAAAGCCCTTTCCAAAAATGGATAGAATCTCCTCTTCTTAAAATGAATCTATAGTTAGAGGCAAAAGCCGGAGTTGATAGTCTTTTCTCCAAACATATAAGCCGAAGTTTTTTCCTCTCAGAGTAATCAAGTGCACTAATAATCGCGAAGTTATCTATTCTCCTTTTCTTTTGCTGAAAAGATAGTACAACATTGAGACCCAATCCTTCTTCATAGTCGGGTCCTGGATACCAAATGTAACACCCAGAAATTTATTTAATTATTTAAATAAATTATTCAAGGATTTAATATGGAAATTCGATCGAAGTTGGGATTTATCGGTATCATCCTAAGAGAATTAATTGGCTTATTTCTATGAAGTATTATTTAATTGGTGGATTGACGAAGTTGTAGAAAAATAATATTGGAATAATATGTTGCTTGGACGATTAAATTGGTAGTCGAGTATTTAGTTGGTTTAATCGGAGAAATAATATTAGAAATAATACTATTATTTTGGACATTATATTTAATTAATTCGGTTGGACTTAGTAGTGGTGTGATAACTAGCAAATTTGGAGGTGTGTTTAGTAGGCCCATTAAAAAATAATAATAACTATATTATTATTTGATTTATTGGATTAAAAGGAGAATATATGGAATTAGGTTTCTGTGAAAATAAGGTTTTGGCTTTTGGGAGAATAGATGGTGAAACGAAGTTGCTGACAAAGAGGAACGAGGGTTTGGCAGAGGAAGAATTGATCGTTGATTTTGGGGAAAAGGCAAAGGCTTGCACTCGATCGGATATTAGAGGCGATCTCCATATACAAGGTAAGGGTGGGGTTCGAATTATATAGCCGAGAATATGATGATTGTTATGGGATCGGGGAGTATGAGTTTGCTGTGAATGTATTCAATTACGATAAACTGCATTTTCTGGAAAAATGATTATTGATGTTGTTCTATGAAATTGTTGATTTGGAATGTGTCCTGTGAAAATATTTGATGAAATCGATTCTTAATTATTATGGGAAATCATATTGAATTATTCTATAAATTTTGGTGGATCGATTTATGTTGCTAGAAAATTTGATGAATGAATAAACTGGGAAAAGTGAATTGGAAAGAAGAAACAATCTGGAGACGGGGGTCTCCAAATGGTGGTGGGACCCCCTTGTAACTGAGACGAACGTCTCGTGGAAGTGGAGGAGGACGTCTCCTTACTATAGGGAGAATAGGGGTGGGAGCCCTTTGGTGAAGCAAGGTGGGCGGGTGCCCTAGTGGGGAAAGAGGAAAGGGACACACGTCCCATAAGGGTGGGGGCCACTCCCTTTATTTGTTTATGATCGTTGGTGGGAGAGTGAGGGGAGGGACGTTCGTCCCTATGTTGTAGGGTCCAGTGAAAGTTTGTTGTCTTATTAACATTACATTGGATGTTTCAGAATTTTAGTAAATATATTTAGTTTACTATAATTGTTGCGATGAATAAACAAATTAGCATGATGCTTTGTAGTTGAGCAAAATTGGTTGTGATAGTATAGTTTTCGATAGCAGAAGAGTATCTTGTTGCAGTAAGTAGAATTTGATAGAAATAGTGTAATTAATTAGTAGTAATGTAGTAACTAAAAACAGTGTCGAATAAGTGGTATTAGCATATTTAACCGATATAATTAGTTAATCGGAATAAGTCAAAATTTGTAGGATTGATTCGTATATACTTGTAGATATTTTTGGCTGGTTCATTTTGTTATAATTATGTTGAATAAGTTTGAATTGCAGGTACTGTTGAAATAAGTGATTTTGTCTCGAATTTCGGACAAGTTTTGGCTGTAGGCTCAAATAGCCATAGTTGAACGTTGTTTAAGTTGCGGTTTAAGTTGTTGTTTAAGTTGTTATTGTTCTGATTTCGTTGTGATATTGTCAAATTGATGTCGTCCATAACGCCGCATAACATTGCATTGATTAAGTTGGCCTATAATTGTCTTATTAACATTACATTGGATGTTTCAGAATTTTAGTAAATATATTTAGTTTACTATAATTGTTGCGATGAATAAACAAATTAGCATGATGCTTTGTAGTTGAGCAAGATTGGTTGTGACAGTATAGTTTTCGATAGCAGAAAAGTATCTTGTTGCAGTAAGTAGAATTTGATAGAAATAATGTAATTAATTAGTAGCAATGTAGTAACTAAAAACAGTGTCGAATAAGTGGTATTAGCAGATTTAAGCGATATAATTAGTTAATCGGAATAAGTCAAAATTTGTAGGATTGATTCGTATATACTTGTAGATATTTTTGGCTGGTTCATTTTGTTATAATTATGTTGAATAAGTTTGAATTGCAGGTACTGTTGGAATAAGTGATTTTGTCTCGAATTTCAGACAAGTTTTGGCTGTAGGCTCAAATAGCCAAAGTTGAACGTTGTTTAAGTTGCGGTTTAAGCTGATTTCGTTGTGATATTGTCAAATTGATGTCGTCCATAACGTCGCATAACATTGCATTGATTAAGTTGGCCTTGATGGCATTGTTTAAGTTGGCCTTGATGACACCTTGTTTAAGTTGTTGAAATGCCTCGATAACCTGGCATTTGTTTAAGTTGGAAGTTCTAATCCAAATGGTACCACATGCATTGCATAGTTTAGTCGCATAATGCTTCGTATGTTGTTTTGTTGTTGCTATTAAGTTGTTGCTTTTAAGTTGTTGATGTATTATAAGTTGTTGTTGTTGTTGTTATTTAGTAGTTGTTGTTGTGATAAAGTTGTTGTTATAATGTTGTTGTTTGGTGATTACTTATCGTTGTTGTAATAATAGTAAAATTGTATGATCCTAATCTAATATATCAGTTATCATACTCCTGTTTATATTATTGGATATCTCACCCCTTCTGCTGGTGTTTCCCCTACCATGGGAAATGGACAGGTACTCCAAATTAGTTGTGGATGTTCGAAGCATTCTTAAGAAGTCTTTATGTTGCGTACGATAAGTCGAGAGGGTCTTGCTCTGATATGTAGCACTCGGGATGGGATTACGAATTTTTCAATGTTGTTATTACTAATTTAGTTGTTAGATAATTATAAATTTGACGTTTTGAAGTTATAGTTGTTCTAAAAAGTTGTTAGTTGAATATTAATAATTATAAGTTGTTTCTCAGTTGAATAAAGTATGATTTTATGATTCCGCTGCGTAGTATTAAGAGTTGATTTAATTTGAAGAAAAGTACATGTTATATTCTAAGTTGAAACGTAACATCCCTTGTGTTGTTTGTGAAATTTTATACTCTGATTTTAATATAAACGTTGGATAGATTTGGGGTGTTACACCAAACACACCGTTGCTCTTTCACTTTCACCTCCTTGAAGGATAAAGGACTTAGTCTTGAGTTGTAAGAAGAAAGAATTCGGTGGAAATGAACCCTAGACCATTACTTCTAAAAACACTCTTACAAGAATGAGCACATCCCACCGGGTCTGAAGAGGAGCAGAAAGCAAGATGAGCCTCAAGATTAAATAGTTTCACTAGCAAGAAGCATTCCAAGAAATCACCCCAGTTAGTGGCAAAAAAGATATATCAAGGTACATTGGGGGGGGGGGGGGGGGCGAAAGGATATCAATCCCTTATCCATGGTGTTATCTTGAGAAGTGTGGGCTAGAGAAAAAAAATATTAAATAAGAGCTTTAAGGAAACCTTCCAAGACTTATACTCAGTATAAAATTAGAACACCTTAATGAAATCCCAAGCTTCTTGATGAAGCTCTGAGGGGGAAACCTTCAAATGGTCCATGACGCCTTCCTCAAAATCAAAGAATGACAAGCGTATCCCTAACCCGGAAAAAGGGCATTCGTATAAAGGAATTGAGCAACCCTCGAAAGAGCTGCATATCCTCTCCGCCAGACCTACTAGAAGGACCAACCAATTCGGGGATCCCCAATAGTGATGTCAGCTTTTGTGAAAACCTCAACAATGTTCAAGATAAAAGGAGTCCAAACCACTTTAGCGACTACCCAGTGGTATCTATTGGCATTAGCCGTCTCAATTAATTGGAACTCCTGACGAGTCAGTATGTCAGCTTTATAATGGTTTCCATGGTTGACCCAAGATACAACGTCAGACTTTTCCTGACACTCTAGATGATATGCAGTTTAAGAATCACTAGGAATTCAACTAGTCACTCCCCGATATGTTCTGACAAATTTCTCGACATATTTTCTCCTTTCCCAAGCATCTTCCATTTCTATGTCACTTAAGACAAGGGTAGGCATCGATTTCTCGATAAAACTCTTAACCCTGCCAGTCTTCTCTTAGAATAATACATCTGAAGGATCTCTAAAAGGAACTTCATCTGAAAAATTTCTCCAAACGAACCTTCCATTTACGAATCATTACTCAAAAGGATGACTTCTGGTTTAAAATCTCCACTGATAGAAGGGAAGAAATTCAATTCACACCTCATTCCCCTTTTTGAAGATAAAGAAGTACTACTCTCTGAATCACCTTATATGGTAATATGGTTATCACTCATGGTAGTGGGAATATAGAAAAATGCTTAAATGAAAAAGCTGAAGGGAAGATAAGGCACCTTAAAATATAAAGTTAAAGGCAATGAAAGCAAAAAAGGGGTGAAAGTCGAGCCTTTGAAACTTAGAAACTTTGAAATGCGACGATGATTACTCTTAGAAAAATGCTCTCAAAGAAGAGTGAAAGAAACGAAGAAAACAAGGGATATTCAATTTGAAATAGGGCAAGAAAGTTTCCCCGCTTTCTCTCTATCCTTATATATGCAAAGGCATTCAAGTGAATTGAATTAGAAGTAAAAGGAAAATGTCTATCTACGGTTAGATTTCACCTTGGAAACCTAACCAAACTCAAGTACACTTAAGTGCATAGTAAACTGCATCACACCACTCTAAACCTTTTCAGGTCACACGTCAAAGAAAAACAACGAAACACGTCAATGATGGGACTACATTAAATGCTCATGATCCCTATTAGCTTTGGTAAAACCAAAGAAACTCATGACAGGATAACTACTCCCAAGGACCAGCCACGTTTGTCGAAAGACTCCCCCGGCATCCAGAATATCCAACAAAGTCTTAGGGGCAACTGTTGTGTATTGGCCAAAGTCCCATGAACATCTGCTCCACGCCAGCCAAAGGTCCAATAGCACAAGTCCCATTATTTCACCTGCTCCACTAATCCCAAGGTATAAATACCTTCATAAAGATTTTTCAGGTACACAATCGACAATCTCCATTTTCATACAATTATTTTAAACCCTAACTGACTTGGGGTTGGAGTGCTAACCAAGAAGGTACTCCCTTAGATCCACTATGTCAGAGATGAAAAACGTCGACTCAAGATCGACACCGTTCAACGACATTGTTTCAAGGTCGCTTTCTCTGGTTCAAGAAGCAATGTGATCACAACCATCGGTCCACGATATTCTCACGTAAAATCACTTGCGAAACTTCGTTCCACCGTAATTTCCGCAACCTCATCCATTTTTTGGTTCCACAACGAAACAAAAGTCATGAAAGTGTTCACTAAAATGATAAATGTATTAAATGAGAAGATTAACTTGTACAAGCACATAAAAGCTTTTTTAAAAGATAATGATATGTTGTGTAAGTAAAGATACTAATTATTCCAATTAGAGAAGCAATAGGTCTCCAAAGAAAAGGGAGATATTGGAATTTTTTGAATATTTTCTTATTCTTTTCATTATTGCAGTGCATAATTCTTTTCATTTCTGATATGTTGGTGCATTTATACCAATATCCAATCTCAATTTATCCTTCCTAGGTGTAGTAATCATATGACTAGGAACAACGAGTGGTTTCTTAAAATTTGATGATTTTGTGAGAAAAGACATCATGTTTTCAAATAATAATAAAGGTCAATCATAAAGGATTGAAACCATGTTTATTAGAAATATATGGAAGAGATTCAATCATCGATGAAGTTCTGTGTGTTCCTCGCATGAAAAGAAATCTGATAAGACTAAGTCAATTACTTGAGAAGAACTATTCAATGAAGTTAGTGAATGGATGCCTAGAGGTTTATGATGCAAAGGCAAGTATGATCTGGAGGGCTCGTTTGTTATGTAACAAGACCTTCAAGATTGGTATCATTGTTCTTGACCATCAATTATTTACCTAAACAAAAGTTTCAATAATTTTTTTTTCAATAAGCAAATTTATTGGATCTCGATAAAACGGTTACAAGCAGTACACCATTATGGAGTCCAACAAAAATGAGAGACCTTACAACCTGAAACAGTAATGGTGAAATGTTCTCTAGGAGGTAACCTGTTCAGAATGTATCTCCAACCAACCAATTTAATGTTAGAAGGGAGCTTCATTTTCCACATCGCTGAGAGAGTTGCCCTTGCAGCCTCTGGTAACACGACATCCACTGAGCCAACAGAGAAACACTTGCAGCAGGACTGAACCGAAAACAACTCGTCGGCCTCCACAATTCCCACCCGAACTCATCCTCGGAATCCTGCAAAATCACGGCCTGATGCGGAATGGACATAAATTCTGACCAGATGCTAGCGTCCATGACTCCTTGATTTAGGACCAGGTCCTGAGCATTCCAAAGCCATAATTCTTCCTCCCACTGACCTGCCTTGTACACACTCATTTCCTTCTAATGAGATACTACGAAAACATCCGGGAAGGTGTCCTTTAAAGATTGGTTTCCCAACCACTTGTTGTACCAAAAAGATAACCTGCTACCATTTTCGGTCATGCATAAAATACAAACAGTGGAATATTTACCGCAAGAACCGGTACCAAACTTCACCATAATAATTTCCTTCCACCATATAGAATCCCCTTTCTCGATCATGCATTCACGCTCTTGTTACTAATGAACATCTTCAAAATACTGCTCCAAATTGCATTGTTTTCCGAGATAATTCTCCATTTCCACTTGCACAAAAGGGCCTTATTCATGACTCAAATATCTTTAATATCGAGCCCCCCTGCTTCCTTCGATTTACAAACAGATTTCCAGCTCACCCAATGTACCGATCTTTTGAGCTCATCTCCTTTCCATAAGAACCTACCTTGGATACTCCTCATCTCCTTAATCACCTTCGACAGGGCTTTATAGAAAAGACAATGTGTACAGGGGAATAGAATTCAAGACTGAATTTAACAGGACAACTCTCCCGCCTAGAGAAATATTTCTCCCTTTCCAACTTGATAGCCTCTTCCTCAAATTACTCAAAACTTCCTTCCACATAAACACATGCCTCAGGCTATCACCAACCTAGACTTCCAAGCAGGGTCGGCCAATCAACGCAGAGGTCCTGTTCTAATTTTTAAAATTGGCCCAAATTTAAAATATAATATAATTAAAATAATTAAAAAAGACACATAAAAGTTACATTTATGTATTAATCAATAATATATTTAATTATAATTATTTTGAGTTTTGATCTATCTCAATTTTTGTATGTATTGAGTTTTTATTATAACATTTTTTGATTTATTGGATTTTTATGATAACATTTTATTTATTTTGATTAATATTTATGAAAAAAAATTGAACCTTTTAAAAATTTGGGGCCTCCTAAAATTTGAGGCCCTGTACTGTAGCACTTCCTGCACATGCATAGGGCCGACCCTGTTTCCAAGAATTTAAAAGGCAGATTACTAATGTTACACGATAAGAAAGAGGAAGCAGTAGTTTCAATAATGAATTGGTGGTGGCACAAGAGGTGTGGTCGCCTAAATTTCAAGAGCCTAAGTATGCTCACCATGAATATAATGGTATATGATTCACTACATATCAAACCACAAGATGAAATGTGTTAAGAATGTTGTGTAGAAAAGCATACTAAGAGATCATTTAGATGTGACTTACCATTAAAGTCAAAGAAGAAACTAGAGATGGTATATATGCTTAGATGAGTTTGACCCTTTTGAAAAAAATCCACGGGAGTTAAAAACTACTTCTTGTCTTTCATAAATGCATACACTAGACACATGTGGTTGTGTATCTATCTAAAAAGAAAAGCGACATGTTTATATATTGCACTTCAAAGTTTCCACATAAGGCTTGGATGGTGTTGTCCATTTCAAAATTTTTGGCTCACTATGTTTTAGGCACGTTCTAGAGAAAATTAGGAGGAAGCTTGATGACAGAATTCAATTGATGGTTCTCATAGTTCACCACATTCCAAAATTAAAATTATGTATGTGAGTGAGAATTGAAGAGTTAGAAGTCAATTGATAGACAGAATCCAATTGATGAATTTTTATTTTGAAATTTTTTAAAAATACATCAAATTCCCAAGTATTCAATTAATTAAATAACTAGAACTTGTTTATAATTTACTATATTAAAATATTCAATATTCTTTGAATTATTTACAAGATGTTATTTTGAAAATCTTTAAAATCAAAATTACTTATAAGGATTTAAAAAGTATGTGATATTAGTTATTGATCGGTCATTCAATCATGTTTATTTGTCATTTTACTACAATTTTGAGAATGTGTTAATGAATAAAAAAAGGGTTTTAAAAATAATATGAAGAGTAGTATATGTTGAAAAAAAGTGAATGTGTGTGCCTTCATTGTTAAGTGAACACAAAGTAAACGGATGTAAATACATAAAAAGAAATATCTATGTATTATTGAATTTACTTGAATCAAGATTACACAAACCTGAACTTTAAAACAACAAAAAAGAAATATCTTTGTATTATTGAATTTCATACTTGAATCAAGATTACAACAAACCCGAACTTTAAAACAACAAAAAAGAAATATCTTTGTATTATTGAATTTCATACTTGAATCAAGATTACAACAAACCCGAACTTTAAAACAATAAAAAAGAAATATCTTTGTATTATTGAATTTCATACTTGAATCAAGATTACAACAAACCCGAACTTTAAAACAACAAAAAAGAAATATCTTTGTATTATTGAATTTCATACTTGAATCAAGATTACAACAAACCTGAACTTTAAAACAACAAAAAAGAAATATCTTTGTATTATTGAATTTCATACTTGAATCAAGATTAAACAAACCTGAACTTTAAAACAACAAAAAAGAAATATCTTTGTATTATTGAATTTCATACTTGAATCAAGATTAAACAAACCTGAACTTTAAAACAACAATAAGGAAAGTGCATAAAAAACAAGAAGAAAAAGTTGCTTCAAATATTTAGTGCTCCATTGGACTGGCTATAAGACTTTTCTCACAATATAGTAGGGGATTATGTTCTTGGTCTTCTTCAAGCTCCCCAAATATGTGCTTAATTAAATATTCCCACCATGTTAACTTATTGTCTCCAATTATGAAGAATATTTCCGCATTTCCAATAGGACGCATAACACTAGGTCTCATCTCGATCGTAAACAGTTTCGTCCATGATTCTTGCACACCAAGTTCACCTAAAATTGATATCTGAAATGTTGTCGTATATTTACGATGTGAGAGTAAGGTAATTGACCTTTTTAACAAAATCAGTTGTAACCAATATGCATCAAGGTCCAAAGTTCCGCCCGTATATGGTATCGGTGTGATTCCATACACTTCCTTGTTTAAGACAAATGATACTAAACATAGTCCGCGTAGATCAGACAACCAATGACACATTCCCTCAGAGTACACGTGACAATCTGGGTGACTTGAATAAGAAACAGGCATATAAAAATCAAGTTTCTTCCAGCAATTTTTCTGTAGGCTATATATCTCCCAGACGGTGCTCACATACGAATATTCAACAATTTTTACGTGACGAATCACGTTATAGTCCCTTTTAACACGGTCATAGCCAAACCCATGAACTTTGAAGTCCGGATATTCATAATCATGGAAAGTTGACTTAATGCGATGCGACATTTCAGCACTGGGATGGACGATCCTGATTTTACCACTGGCGGTTGGCTTCCACAATACAATTCTTTGAGATAACATATAAGCAGACTCAACGAGACAAAGTACGCCATGAACACTAGAAAAACCAAATAAATCAAACTCTTGAATGTCAAGTGAGGCTGGCAATTCCAAATTGATTTTATCCTCGAGTTTTTCTCCGGAAAGAGAATACAACTCGGTACCGGGTAAACTCAATTGTAGAAGTGATTCATCGGGGTTGTCGTATATTAAATCATTTTTTAACTTGGTCATGAAATACGGGTCTTGAAATAAAAGAGAGTATGATTTATTTAAACAGGTAAATCGCTTCAAAGATTTGAGAGGGAGTTTTGATAGAATTGAGAAGGAAAGGGTCTCTGGTATAGAACTCTTTTTCATCTCTTGGTTTGCCATAATAACAGAATAGAGATTATGCAGAATTTGAATCGACTCTCTTTCTGTAACGTGGAATTTACATTTGATATCACAAGTATATATATTAGCCTCGTCATGTTTCACGAACCTATGTATAGTTTGGACACTGGTTCGATTTTGTACTGGTAAACTTTGATGCACCGTTATGTTTTTTTTTTTTTTAAGGAAGAGGTTTGTTGTTTAAGAATACAACTCGACTCGTTTCACCAAAAAATACTACACGCATGTATCTTAACCTTCCGGCCAACAGTCACATTTTTAACCTTCACTCATGTCTTATATGTAACCAAAAATTATAATGACGGTTAAATCCACTAAGTTTTTATTCATTCACTTCACTCCATCTACATAAAAATTCATTAAATCCATTAATTATAATAAAATTAAAAACAAGTTAGTTAAAATTACGTTTATATTTTAAAGTTACGTGGATGACATGATATGATATATTAACAATTTTTTTATTGGATGACTATTCACTGCACTACTTTTAATCTCTTTATTATATATTTTTAATTGATTAATTAATTTTGTAATAAAATAATAAAAATAAATTTAATTGATATATTTTGCACTGTCAGTTAATCATAATAGTCTAATTTTATAAATATTTAATTTTTACATTAATCACATCTAAGATAAGTTATATGAGCGGTTCTGATACACTGATTGCGTAAATCTATTTATTTTGAAAGAGCATATCAATTAAGCTCATAAAAATTATTATCTGCTTGTAAACTTAAAAAATAAATTGCAAGTGGATAAACGTTATGCTGGTTAAGTTATGATTTGTCTTTATCCTATTAAGGGAGAAGTATTTATAAAGGCCCTTTGAGCCTAGGGTTTAAGAAACCCTAAGAGATGATAACTGCTCCCCCAAAATTGACAGAGACTATTGTCTCCCTTCTTTCCAAATGGTCGTGGTATGACTTTGTCTAAGTGGTTAGTGTCTAGATAATGGTATTGTACACGTCTTTCCTAAGGGAGAGTCCCCAAGATACCAAAGGTTTTCCCGTGCGATGTCTGATAGGGTGCGATGTCTGATAGGGAGGGGACATGCGGATCATCCTTATGTAGGGCTCTCATAAATATATCACTACACAGTCCCTCATGCAGGAGGGCTTGTAAAGGCGAAGTGTTTATAGACTTTCCTCGGGTTTAACTTTGTGGGTGAGGGTGAGTCCTTCAACCGAAGGAAACACTTCCTACTAGGAGACGAGTCCATCAATTAATGCAACCTTCTTGAATGGGATGCAAGTCCTTCAGCTTAGGACAGGTCCTTCAACCGAAGGCGACCTTCTTCAATGGGAGGTGAGTCCCTCAACTTAGAGTGAGTCCCTTAAAAGAAGGCAACCTTCTTAAATGGGAGGTGAGCCCCTCAACTAAAGACAAGTCCCTCAACTGAAGGCGACCTTCTTGAATGGGAAGTGAGTCCCTTATTTTAGGGCGGTCCCTCAGCTGGAGGCAGCTATCTATAACGGGAGTCGAGTTCCTCAGCTTAGGGGAGTCCCTTAGCTGAAGGTGGACTTCTTGAATGGGAGGCGGGTCCATATATCTTTTCCAGAAGTTTCCTGGGTAGCCAAGCGTAAGTCGAAGACGTTAAGTTCCATTTGATTGACCTTCGAGACGTCAAAACATTAGTCAATTTAGAAAGCTTGAGTGCTTAGTTGTGAGAGATAGAGAGAGTATGTGTGTGTATGTGTGTGTGTGTGTGAGTGGCATTTAATGCAACTCATGGTGGCTTTCTTGGGATAACCAATCTAACCCCTTTTTCTGACACATGTCTTCCATGTGTAAGAACTTCTTCACTCCTCGCAACAATCACCCCATTGAGTGGATATATTGCTTGTGTTATTGGACTTCTATAAAGAAATTGATATATTACCCATGAAAATATTTTTCTCTTCTCCTTTTTATTCTCTAATTTTTCTTCCTTAGAAAAATACATAGGCCAAAGTCAACTTTGCAGAAGGAAAAGGAAAGAAGGCTGTGACATTCGTTCTTTCTCCTATGGTAGAAACACTAATATCCCTTCTTTTACACCTGAAGTAAATGGCTAAGAAGAACACCAAATATGTTCATGTTCGAGATATTGAGTCCCTATATTCCAACTCTGACATGATCGACAAGTTTCATCAAGGAATTGGTTTTCCAGTACAATGTGTGAGAAGGATGCAATCTTGGAACCTTTCTCAGAAATAGAGAGGGCGAACATGAACACCACTGACGAGCCATTTGCTCCTTATTTTTATTTTCACCTACCTCTTATGACTTTGGCGCAATAGAAGTGCTAAATTGGTCAAAGACTAATGGGAAGGTTCACATATACATAGTCCACCCTATTTCCCAACCTGATATGATAGAAGAAATTTCCCAAGCTGATGAGGAGGCCCAACCTAAGGAGGCCTACAATGCCCAACCTCAGGATGCCCATAATGTTCAATCTCAGGCCCAAGAGGCCCAACCTAAGGAGTAAGTTTCCCAAACTGAGGAGCCGAATATACCCAAACTAGGGCCCAATTTTCCCAACCTGAGGAGCAAGTTGCCCAATTTGAGGAGGCCTAAGATGCCATACCTAAGGCCTAAGATGGCCAAGTTGAGGCCCAAATAGAGTTGTCAAAATGGGCTAGCCCATATAACCGACCCGCTAGGCCCGAAAAATTATAGGGCTTAGGCCTTAAAATTAGAGCCATATTTTTCAGGGCCTTTTTAGCCCAGCCCTGAAAAGTCCGCTATCCATTAGGACTAGTCCTATATGGACCGTGGGTAGCCCATTAGGCCTGCATAATTATAAATTTTAAAAAATATTAATATTTATATTATCTTACTCTAAAATAGCATATTAGTTTTCTCACTTCACTAAATTTTATCTCTATTCTATTCAATCTTTCTCTTTTAAATATGGGTTAAATAAGTTTTTCGTCCCTATAAATATGGCAACTTTCAATTTTAGTCCCTGCAAAAAATTTCTTCAAACAATGGTCCTCGCAATATTTTCCGTCCCTATTTTTAGTCCCTCCCGTTAAATTACACTAACGGAGGCTTACGTGGCACGCCACGTCAATTAAAGTCAATACTAATTAAAAATAGATAGATTGCGGGGGTTTTAAACCCCCTTTAAATAACTTAAAAAATCAGAAATTTTCAGAAGCAATTAATCAAATTGTTGGGGATTAAAGAACCATATAATCCAAAGATGGCTTCATATTGACTAACCAAAATTCTAACAAACCTGTGCTATTTTGATCTCTGCAAATAAAGAAAGCTTAGTTTTATAAACCTTTAAACATAAAAAAATCAACCATAATAAGATTAACCGAACCCCATAGAATTATAATTGGCAACTTAAACCTCAAATTTTGTTACTTTCTCTTCTGAGACACACATGAAACAGACACTGCATGTCAAGCGTATATGTGTCAGTTTGCAGCAACTTTTTTTAGTTCTTTAATGCAATTATTAAAGTTATATTATTCTATCTATCAAAAGAAAAATATATTATTCTAATAATTTTACCGGAGTTCTAACATGGCACTGTTTCTCATTCTTTTTTTAGTTCTTTAATGCAATTACTTATTCCTTATATTTGGTATATTAACCACCATTTTTATTCAATTTGTTGGAACCAACAATATACGAACGAGTGGCTTTATATTAACCACCAAAGTATTTGAATTGTTGTATGCTTTATAGCCATGTTTTGGATCTTTAAAGTATGCTACGTTAATTTTGGCCATTTACTAAAAGTAATGGTATATGCTGATAAACAACTAATCATATCTGACCTTACATATGTGCCTTGGTTATTGACGACAAGCTTAAACTAAATAATTATATCTGACCTTACATATTGTTACAACCCTAAACAAATCAGAACTATTTATGCATGCCACGTCTCTCACATGACTTCTGAGATTTTTGTTTGCCATGCAAAAGTCGAATAAGTTAATCTAGACCGACACTGCGGTTTTGGGAACCATACCAAATGGAAATCTTAGTTCCTTTCTCACAATTAGATTACTACCATCTACCATCCAAGTTGTACTCTACTATATTATTATTATATTTCCCAACAACATAATATAGATTTTCCATAGTTTTCTGTAGATGAATGAGTTTCTGTTAGAATTAAATCAAGTGGAAAGAAATTATATTTTAGAATTGCTTTGAAGAATTCTAGAATTGTTAGAATAAATTCTAGAATTAGATAGAAGATATTTAGAGATTTTCTTAACTACTAAGTCATGGGTATTTTGCTTAATTGACAAGTTTGTTTAACTAGTGAGATAGACTACCAGCTAGTTGCAGCTAGTACCACACCGTCATTTAATTACCGCCTTATAAGCATTATATAAAAGGGATGCAATGTTGCATTGTAACAATCATCAGATTAGAAAAATTAAATACTAGTGAGAAATTACTTCCTCTTGCTCTATCTCTATTTTGTGTGTTTATTTTTTGGTTCATATTATGTTCCATTGATATCAGTTTCTTACAATTTTTTTCTATTTTCTATTTCACTTCAACATAGTTGTTGTATTTGATAATGGTTGAGCTTTATAGCATATTTTCCCATTAAATAGTAACAAACAAGTTATTTTATCCTGACTGTTACATTACATAAGGAAAAATGGAAAAAAATGGTATTATGGGAAATTCTGAGGTGTTATCAAATGTTAAGAAATATCTAAATATTTGAATTAATGATATTCCAAAAAAATTAATTAAAAAATTGAAATCTTTTACACCCAATTTTCTCATTAAATAAAACAGTATGCATTAAACATCATAATATTCCATCATCAATTCTAATATTATTTTTTTACTAGCGAAATTTATACCATGTAAACTAATCAAAATTTTGTATTACATTGACTCATTTCTCCCTCTGTTTCTCTCCTTTTTCTATCATATTATTATCCATTATTTTTTTTCTGTTTTCTTCCTCTCTTGCATACATATCACACACACCCCATTAAAAGTGTGAGAGAATCAATATTCTAGTGCATAAAAATCTAGTACACCATCACTGCAGAGTCAACAAATAAAAATCAATATATGTAAACCCTGTGACTAACACAAGTTATTAAATCAAGAAAAAAAGTTATTAAAAAAAGGTCTGGAAGCAGAATTGATACAATGGAAAATTTAAATTCTATTGTTTTTTAAGTTATTTAAAGGGGGTTTAAAACCCCCGCAATCTTTCTCTTTTTTTCTATTATTTACCTTAACTGACGTGGCGTGATACGTGGCGGGCCACGTAAGCTTCCGTTAGTGGAATCTAACGGGAGGGACCAAAAATAGAGACGGAAAATATTGCGAGGACCATTGTTTGAAGAAAAATTTTGTAGGGACTAAAATTGAAAGTTGACATATTTGTAGGGACCCCTAACATATTTAACCCTTTAAATATTATACATTAATATAATCAACATTTTATCATCGTATTACATTTGTTTTTCTCTTATAATAAATATTCAAGTATTATTTTATACAATTTAGACATATATTGTATTTAGAAACACATTATAGTATTTATAAGAGATAATATAGTACTAAAAAATGTATCATGTTTAAAATAACATAATTTATAATTTTATTTATAATAAATATTATGGATTTTTTATTTTAATTTTTTAAAATAAAAAAGTCCATTTAGGGTCGGGTAGCCTGAAGCCCATCTAGGGTCGGGTAGCCCGAAGCTCATCTAGGGCCGGACTCGAGTAGTAAATCTTGAGCCCATATTACACAGGGTCTGTTTGGCCCGACCCTAAGAAGCTAGGGTCCTCCAGGGCCGACCCGTTTAAGGTTGGGTAGCCCATTATGACAGCTCTAGGCCCAAGATGCCCAAAGTGATGGCAGTGCATTAGGGCACATGTTTGATGACTCAAATGACGAGGTTTTAAATGATGGAATTGATGAGGTGTTGGTAGGAAAATGAGGTTTTTTTGCTCGTCATAATGATCAACATATTGATGAAATGTTAGCAAATGAAACACCTCAATATATAAAGAGGAAGGTGTAGACCAAAGAAAAAGAAGGCAACAGGCAGTTCCAAAAAGCATAAGGAAAGACCCAGAAAAGAAGGGTGGATCAAGGAAGTTTTGTTGATGTAGGTGATGAAACACCAAGTGAGGTAGATGTCATTGATTTTGGGATTATGACAAAAGATAAAGGTAAAAAGGTATGTAGGGGGTTGTCAAATTCTAATTATGTAATTGAAGAGTTAGAAACTAATAACGATATGAGTAGTGATTATTTAGACGAGGGTTCAAAGGTAAAATATTCATCATTTTGCCTGCCTAAGAAGTTTAATGACTATAAATGGGTAATGGAAAACATGTTCTCAACAAAGGAAGATTTCAAAGAAGCAATTGCAAGTTATGTTGTTCATAATGGTATGGATTTACGGTTTTTAAAGAATGACAAGACTAGGGTTAAAGTGGGATTTAAGGAAGGGTGTGGATGGGTTGCTTTATCTTCCAACTTTCCTAATGAGGATATAACAGCCCATGACAATAGCCCAACTACTTACTATTAGAAGGCAAAAACAAGAACCCACTATAGCATTTCAACCACCAACAAGCCAGAAGCCAAAGTTTCCTATAAGGAAAAAAAACAAATAGGATGTTGACCAATATGTATTTTGGATGTTGAATAAATGTTGTTGAATTAAGATCATTTTTCTCTGTCTGTTTTGGGAATACTTTATGCATTTATGGCCTTATCAATGTTTTGGTACTACTTCATGGCCTTATCAATGTATTTTGGGAGATTAGAATGTTAGGTCCTTTATGTGTCATTTACTATAACAATATGTAATGTTGCTGATATCAAACATGTCCTTGATTGATGTTATGAATCTGTAATGTTTTGGTTAATTTATGGACAAGTCCTTTATGTTTTGGTTAATGTTATGAATCTATAATGTTTTGGTTATTTTATAACAGGCTCTTTACTATAAAAAGTTATCAATCTGTAATGTTTTATAACAAGCCATTTACTATAACAGATCCTTGTATATATTGTAACAAAATAGATCCTTTATGTTTTTAAATTGTAACAAACATGTTCTTCATGTTTTTAAATTGTATCAAATAAGACCTTCATGTTTAAATCATGTACAAATTGGGTTCTTATTGCAACATAAATGTTGACAAAAATGCATCACAAATTAATCTGTCCTGCAACATAAAATTTGATAGAAGTGCAACACAGATTAGACAGAAATGCAACATTAACCATACTCCACAAGTTTTACAACAAAAGACCAATAATCTTACAACACTAACATCAACCATAATCACCACTTCTTGACTAAAATACACATCAACACTAAAATAAAAACTCAAGACATCATGACAAAGACTAGCATATTCAACATCTTTAACATGTTATTCATCATCTCCTTACTGTAGTTGTCATCTCCATGGATCTTTTCAACTCCTCTTCTAAGTATGTTGATATCTACATCATTTTTCTTACATTTTGAAAATTTAGAAATGACTGACGACTGTATTTCTGGTTTTACTTCATCAGTGTATTGTTTTTTATACCATTCAAAATAATTGCATCCACAATTATCACCTTCACTCTGTTAATAATAACATTCATAACACATCAATCAATATATGTAGAACCATAATAGATAGAGAAAAATAAAACAATAAATGTACCATAAAGTATCTGCATCTCCAAAAAGCTTTCCAAAGTTTCTTCCTTTCTTCTTAACTGTTCTTATTATTATTCTTCTTAACTGTTCTTATTACTACTTTGGCTCCACACGAACACGTTGGTTCAATTTCAGGTTGGGATGTGCTCGAAATAAAAAATTGAGAGTTCTGACTTCATCAGTTTCATCCATTGCTAAGGCATGAGGCCATTGATGGAGAAGGGAGAATTATGGTTCGTTGCTTTATGAATTAGGAATTTCAAATTCTTTTTTTCTTCAGAAATATAAAAAAGAAGACAAATACCAACTCAATAGTGTTAACCGACACATCAACACCGTTAGTGTCACATAACCTTTTTTGAAAAGGAGTTCATATTAAATAAGGTTCATATTAACTCCCCTAAAATTGTAAAGATAACAAAAACTTGCATAAATATTTTATTTTTAATTGAATATGTAGTTATCTAATAATAAGAACATTGAACACACGAATATGTTTATATTGGATAAAGTTTTCTAGTTTATAAGATGGATAAATAAACATTAACCTTTAATCACAATAATACCCTTTTGTTATCTTAGTTTAAATTAATAATTTATGGCAAAAAATGTCTTTTGTTGATTTTTTCCAACTTACTTTTCACTTTCCAACTCACTTTTCACTTTTTCATTTTTTACTTTTTATTACTTTTCACTTTTTTCAATAAGTTATATTTTAATAAAAAAATTATTATGATCATTTTAAATGAGTGTTAATTTACATTTAAAATAGTATTTAATTTTTAAAAATTAACGTTAGTAATTGAATATTAATAGCGAAGAAATATAATTTGAAATAATTTTTATTTTAAGATACAATATTTTTTAAGAAAATAATAATAATAATTTTAGTTTAAAAAAAATATTTCAACTAAAATGAATTTAAAAATATACTTGAAAATGTGTGTTATTGGATAAAATACGAAAATGTATGTCACTTATCATTAACTTTAGTTTATATGATTTAAAATATTATCATATTTAATATATATCATTAATAAAGTTTATACAATTAAAATAATATTTGCACAATTAAATATTAGAAAAATTATTTGTTATTGATGTCATTTCACAAATATACGCTATTAATGTAAATAGGATATATATATATATATATATATATATATATATATATATATATATATATATATATATATATATATATATATATATATATATATATATATATATATATATATATATATATATATATATATATATATATGAAAAAGTGTATTACTTATTCAATTGTAACATATTACTATTATTTATAGTCAAATTCTATTGATTCAGATATTTTTGTAAATGATACCTAAGCAAAAATAATATTTGTATACGGAAAAAAAATCTATTATTGATTTAAATATCTTTATATACGAAAATTTTATTTATGATCCAAAAAAAATTTATTCTAAAAAGGTATACGGGAAAAAAACTATTATTGATCTAAATATTTTTATGTAAACGATACATAAACATAAATAATATTTGTATATTGGAAAAATATATTAATGGTCTAAATATTGTTATATATGAAAAATGTTATTTATGATCCAAATAAATTTTATTCAAAAAAGATATTCGGAAAAAAAAATTTATTCGTCTAAATATTGTTATATACGATAATTTACAATTGATTTCGATATTTTTGTAAATGATACCTAAAGATAAATAATATTTGTATTTGAGAAAAATATATTAATGATCTAAATATTTTTTATATATGAAAAATGATATTTATGATCAAAAAATATTTTATTGAAAAAAGGTATACGGAAAGAAAAACTATTATTGATTTAAATATTTTTATATACGAAAATTTACAACTGATTTAGATATTTTTGTAAACGATATCTAAATATAAATAATATTTTTATATGAGAAAAATTAATTAATGATCTAAATATTTTTATATATGAAAAATGATATTTGTGATCTAAAAAAGTTTGATTAAAAAATGGTATATGGGAAAATATCTATTATTAATTTAAATATTTTTATATACAAAAAATTTACTATTGATCCAGATAGTTTTCTAAATGATACTAAACATAAATAATATTTGTATACGGGAAAAATTTATTGTTGATATAAATATTTTCATATACGAAAAATGATATTTATAATCCAAAAAATTTGATTTAAATTTTGTTTTTTATCAAACCAAAACCCGTACGTATGCACGGGTTTGTTACTAGTTTATAGATAAATTCAATATGATAACATTGAATGATCATTCAAACCGGACTCAAAGTAAAAAAAATAAAAGAATTAGTCCTATTTACAGTATAAATAGTTAAATACTCTCCTTTCGCAACAAAGCATATAGGAGATTCATTTTCCAATAATTTTGCTCTATTTTAAACGATTCATAACTAATTTGAAAATTTGAGTGATAACTTTACTTTTTCACTTCCACCTCCACAGAGTTGCAGGTATCATCATCAACATCAGGATCTACTTCTCATAATTCTCATTCTACAATAGAACAAATGTAATAATTATATAAAAAATTAAATTACTAAAATATAAATTTCAATTTTACATTAATACATAAATATAAATAAATATTATAATCTCAATATACCATGATATTACACATATTTAATTCAAGTAGCACATATACTCCACCCACCTCTAAACCCATTCAAGTAACTCATATACTCCAACTCCACCCACCTCTCAATAAAACTCTTCTTCTTTTGCTATATTATTTCAACAAAAAAGATCCTCTTTAAATTATTGATGATATTAGTTGTAACATGTGGTATTGACAAGTCATTTTGTATAAAAGATAAAATTTCAATAAACAACACTAATGTACCCAAAAAAAAACCCCTTAATCTTAATTTAGAGTTATTACTTATTTGTACACCAAAAATCTCACTTTCAAAACTCGAGCTTAACAACAAAATTACAAGGCACACAAATTTGCCTAATATAAAAATCTACCACTTATAACTTTTTCATTTGGAAAAGATTATTATGGAAATTACATCCTTCAACAAGAAAGAAAGTACATCATTTATTTTTCAAGTCCACAATGAAATAATGAATCCTCCAAGCGCGTGTCTCCACGCTCCACTTTGTCAAAAAATTTGGTCCACATGGAAAAGGGCCCCACAAACCACGGTAAGATGTCTGTGTCTTCCTATGTTTTCTTTTGCATGGTATAGTAGCCAGCAATGGAGTGACTAGATTTGTTCCATTCTCTCTCTCTCTCTCTCTCATCTCTGAAAAATTCTCTTCTTTTTCTCCAAATCTTGTATCTGTCAAAGATTCTCTTACATGGGTCATCTCTGAAATCCAAGTTCTCTCAATATGCACACTCGGTACCCACCAAAAATCCTTACTTTTTCTTCTTTTTATCTTGCTGAACTGTGTTTTTTTGCTTTTTGGGTGCCCTCTTTGTTTTTTCTATGTCAAACTGTTTTTGGGTTTGATCTAACTTCTTTTTTAATCAATTAAAAACTTCTCTACTTTCTATGATTGATTTTTAGTAATGGGTTGTCTTTCTTTTTCTTGAAAGTTTCCTCCTTTGTGTTAAATTTCATTCCTTTCTGTATAAAACACTGTGCCACACATTGGGGATTTGAACAGTGTCTTTTGATTTTCGTTTTTCAAGTTTCTATTAGTGATTTGAATGTTTGAAGTTTGAGGTTGTTTTACTTCAGTGATTTGTGGTGGTGCTGTTTGATGCTGTAATGGTTTCACTAACATTGTTTTCTGTTTTCTTCAACATGTTTCTGAGATGCATTTTGTATTTGCTTGTATTTTCATATGAAAGTTGATAGTGGTATTAGTTTTTTAGGCTTGATGTTGTTAGTGCCTTTTAGAATGTGTTACTAAGTTTTGTTTGGATTGATAGAATTGGATTGAGCGGTATAGGATGAAATGAAGTGGTATTTTGTTGATTGGATCATTTAAAATTTGATGGAAAATCGGATGGAGTGGAGCGGAATAGAGTGGTATGGATTCCATTCTATCACTTACGAGCATATTTCTTCCCCTTCGATTTGGGCAGAATTAAGAATTTGCCTTGTTCTGTCCTAAAATTTTCAAATGATAATTTCCAAACGATAGAATGGAATCTTCATTCCGCTCCAATCCTACTCCGCTACATCCTATTCTTCTCCGCTCCATTATGCTCCATTGATGTTATGATATTCAACCATAGCCTTAAGGAATCTGGTTTCTGTGTATTCGAAGGAAGAGAAAAAAAAAACACTTATGATTTGTATTTTCCTTGTAAAAGTTGTTGCTAGTTTTGTAATGTTATGTGTCTACTACTTGAAATTCCACTTTTAGAGTAAGGCAAAATTGATTTTGACATGTTTGGATGTTCTCTAGTTGAACTGGTTTTGGTTCTGGTAGTGATTAATCTTAATAAACTTGATGTTGAATGAATTTGCAGATAGAAATCAAGGTTTAGGATTTCTATAAAGGGAAAAGGCAAGTTAGAGAAAATGGGAGCTTCAAGCTCTAAAATGGAGGATGATAAAGCGCTGCAACTGTGCCGTGAAAGGAAGAAATTCGTTAGGCAAGCGCTTGACGGGCGTTGCTCTCTGGCAGCTGCACATATTTCATATGTTCAGTCACTGAAAATTGTAGGAACGGCTCTTAACAAATTCACGGAACCTGAACCGCACACAGAGTCTTCTTTATACACTAATGCAACACCAGAAGCACTTGCTTTAACCGATAAGGCAATGTCGCAGTCTTCTCCATCTACGTCGCAACATATCGATGCAGCTGAAATGCAAAACTTGTATCCAACTCCCTCTCCTCCTAGTAGTTCTACTAAGTTCCACGCGAATCATGTGAAACTTAGTAGTTTTTCTTCTAAGAAAGTTGAAGAAAAACCACCTACACCTGTTATAGCGACGGTAACGTCATCGGGCATCGCACGGAATGGAAATGGATTGTCTGAAACAGAAGCATTCGAAGATTCTCCTCTTCCGGATGGAACTCCACAATGGGATTTTTTCGGTCTTTTTAATCCTGTTGATCATCAATTTTCTTTTCAAGATGCAAAGGGCACGCATCATGATGACGGGGAAGAAATTCCTGAGTTGGAAGATGACGTACAGAACGTTTCTTCTAGTGGCTCGCGGGATTCGGAAGATGAATTTGACGAAGAGCCTTCTGCAGAAACTCTAGTCCAAAGATTTGAAAATCTAAATAGAGCTAATAGTAATAACCATGTTCAAGCAAGTATTTTACCTATGAAAGGGGATTCAGTTTCTGAAGTCGAATCGGTAAATGAGGTGAAGGGAAACTCTCCTTATTTAACCCCATCGAAGAAAGTACCTATGGCAGCTTTGGCTTCACCCGAAACGAATAAACCAATGGAGAAAGAAAGCCATAGTGAGAATAAAGTCACACCTAAGAATTTCTTTTCGAGCATGAGGGATATCGAGATTCTCTTTATTAGAGCTTCGGAATCTGGTATAGAGGTTCCAAGGATGCTTGAAGCAAATAAATTTCACTTTCGACCGATATTCCCAGGAAAAGAAAGTAATTTTTCTGGCTTTTGTTTATTAGCAGTTCTTATTCTTATTTATATATATATATATATAGAATACAATAATGAAACTTTCTCTGACGTGACATGTTATTTTCCATGACAGATGGTTCTTTGGCATCTTTATTGTGCAAGGCATGTTTCTCATGCGGCGAAGATCCTACAAGTCAAGCTCCAGAAGGTAATTTCTGAGTTGTATTAACCATAGATCTTTCATGTTCCCTAGACATCGATGATGTTTTCCCTAGACATTGATGATGTTGTCAATAGCACTCTATAGCGGGTGGCATAGCTGTGGTAGGGTTCTGCGTCAAGCTATTGGTCCGCGAGCCGCTGTCAACAATAGCGGTTGTAGCGTCCGCCTATTGCGGCCTCAACCTGCTATCTGGTCCGCTATTAGAACTTTGAGGATAAACTCTATGTTTTAAACTGTTGCCTTTTTTAAGGGTATAAATTTTAATCCGTACCCTTTAAAGAGTAATGTTATGTTCTTGCTCACAAATAATCGTTCTGCGCTGCTTTCTACTTTCAATTCCGTTATGTTGTTTTATTCTTCTTCTCGTCATAAGTTTTATTACTCTATAATTTAGGATCTTCAACTATAAGTTTTTGTAATTTTGATACTTGTTCCTGTTTGTTCAAATCTGTTTCTATAATTCAAATATCTAATTTTTATTTTCTTTACATATTCCTAGAGCCTGCTCAAAACCCGGTGAAGTACATAACTTGGCATAGGACAGCATCATCTCGATCCTCCTCTTCTAAAAACCCTTTAGATGCAAACTCAAGGGAAAATTTAGAGGAACACACAAATAATCTCTTTGATAGTTCGTGTATGATCTCTGGAAGCCATGCATCAACCTTGGATAGGCTACATGCTTGGGAAAGGAAGCTCTATGATGAAGTGAAGGTATCGTATTTCTCATCAACACATACATCGACCTTTACGTATTTTATGAGTATATGTTGAAGTATTATTTTGGATTTTGAGTAATCCCTAAAGCTGAACATTCTGTTGGCAATTAAGTATCTCAAATAATAGGTTGTTTAGTGCGACTCATAGTTTACTGATAAGTGAGCAGGTGCCTCGAGCGGGATATGTAGGGGGTAATATTGTAAAATGGACTGTAGTATTTAAGCATATATCGTACTCTGGAAGCTCTAAGCTTTATTATAGGAAGGTATGGCAGCCGCATTGCAGTCAGAGGCTTGACACAATTGGCCGATTTCTATGATCAAATATTGTGTGTTACTCCCTCCGTTTCAAAAGGATTGTCGTTTTAGCAAATAAAGTATGTTTCAAAATATTGTGTGTTTCTCGTCAGTTTGCTAATATCGGTGTCAATTTCGTTGAATCACAGGCTAGTGAGATTGTCAGAAAGCAATATGACATGAAGTGTAAAGTCTTAAGGAACTTGGAATCAAAAGCCGAAAAGACTTCCACAGTTGATAAAACTCGTGCTGCAGTCAAGGATCTGCACTCAAGAATCAGAGTTGCAATTCACAGGATAGACTCTATATCAAAGAGGATCGAGGAGTTACGTGACAGAGAACTTCAGCCACAGCTTGAGGAATTGATTGACGGGTAAGACTAATAAGCTTTGCTTGTGTCAACTGATATGAACTTCTTGCTTTCGTAATTCATCTATTTCTGTTATGCTTTGACGGCAGGTTAACTCGAATGTGGGAAGTAATGCATGAATGCCACAAGCTTCAGTTTCAAGTCATGTCAGCATCATATAACAACAGCCATGCTAGAATCACTATGCATTCGGAATTACGCAGGCAGATTACTTCATATCTTGAAAATGAACTCCACTTTCTTTCATCAAGCTTCACCAAGTGGATCGAAGCTCAGAAATTCTATCTCGAGGCTATAAATGGTTGGATTCACAAATGCGTCCCTCTTCAACAAAAATCGTTCAAAAGAAAAAGGAGGCCGCAATCTGAAATTCTTATACAATACGGTCCTCCAATATACGCCACGTGTGATGTCTGGTTGAAAAAGCTCGGCACATTACCTGTCAAGGATGTTGTCGATTCTATTAAAAGCCTAGCAGCTGATACGGCCCGGTTCTTACCATATCAAGACAAGAACCAAGGAAAAGAAACTCATTCTCATATCGGCGGTGAATCAGCAGACGGTTTATTAAGAGACGACGTCTCGGAGGATTGGATTTCAGGTTTTGATCGATTTCGAGCAAGCTTGATTCGATTTCTCGGTCAACTAAATAGTTTATCCGGTTCATCTGTCAAAATGTACAAAGAACTTAAACAAGCTATTCAGGACGCCAAGAACACTTATCATCGGTTGAATTCTCATTCTCAAAATGGTCATTTCAATTCTCAGTCTCAATATGGTCGCCAAAATTCTGAGTCTCAAGACGAGCAATCAACGTCACAATCTCAGGCGGTTAAATAAACATCCAAACAATGCGAGAAGAATTGCATGAAATGTTGCGGAGTTGCAGAATTATAGCTTCTGTGTTGAGCATACAATAGTACAATCAATGGATGAAGCATTTGTAGATGAAAGAATATATTGAAGTCATGGCTTATTTTGCATACTTATTAGTTTTAGTTCTTTTTAAGAATATAAGAAGGAGATGATAGATATCTATGGAGAGGTTGTGGATTGGTGGTTACATATTCTGTAAGAGTTGTAAGTACTAGGCTTTAATGGTGAAGAAACACACTTTGAAGGCAAGCATTACAAATGTAATTTTTTGAACAATTGAATGAACTTAATGAAATAAAAAGTTGCATCACTTTGTCACTAAATATGTTGAGTAGTTCATGTGCAAGGTTTGCCAATGCCTTATAATATAAGTTCGTAAATTCTTAGTTACCTTTTGTTTTTCAATTATTGTTTGAGCTCATACATAAGTTCGTGCATTATCATTCTGCAATTGCAATCATTTCTTTACCACTTTTTTCTATACACTTTAAAACTATATCTTTAGACACACAAAACTACTAGCATGCATTTGTAGTGATAAAAGTTTTTCCCTAAAGATTAACCTAAAAAGAAGTTTTAATTCTTCTTTATGTGTATCTTTTACACATAAAATAACTTTCATGGTCACAAATTGCAGCTTTGAGCTCCAATATCACGTTATCGTCTGACACTAAATCCTTTCTTGTTTGTCATAAAAAAACCTTTATTTTTATTCAACATTTTATTCATAGTGCACTTTGAACTAAATAATTATATGTTTGATAATGATATGAATCACTTTTCATAGTTAATAACATGGAGGTGAAATGAAAGCTAAAGCTCCTATATAGAATATAGTTTCTATTTTTGTCATTGTTATTCGTTTTGATATTATTTTAAAATCTAATCCCTAGTTTTGGCTGAGCAATTAGACTTCTCATGCTCATTTTAGGTTTTGGCTTGAGCAATTAGACTTCTCATGCTCATTTTAGGTTTTGGCTTGAGAGGGTCAAGAGAGTGATGTACATCATGATCGTTTTTTATTTATTTTTATAGGCTATGATATTTTCATTAAAACAGAGTATAAGGGATACTCACCCGAATTACATAAATGACCATCTTCGAACGTCATAAAAAGTTCAAAGGGTGTTGATTCCAAAAGAAAAAACTACAAGGTACAATAGATTTGTTGTCCATCATATTCCACTGCCAAGAAATCAACTTAACTTTGTAATGGAAGTATGTTAAGACCTCGTAGAAAAGTTAGACGACGAAGAGATCAAGTACAAAACCAATTGCAAGTCAACCGTCTAACAAATCTTTAAGACATTTTTACTTGTCTCAGTTTACTATTTTCTTACATGACTACATTGAAGACATTGTTGATGTAGAGCCTGATAGAAATTGTGGTTTCCATGCCATTGCAACTTTACTTGGATGAGGTGAAGAATCATGGTCTTTGGTTCGGACGCAATTAGATGGTGAAATTTATCAACGACATCAGTTGTATTCCAAGGTGTTATATGATACAATTTTTAAAGTCAGGAGTTCGTTGCGAGTAGCTAGTTTGTGTGTTCAGAGTCGTGACAAATGGGTTACCCTATTGCTTATAGATACACTATGTATTGGTATTTGTACGTCTTGTGAGTAGACATAAGCTTATTGTAGTTGGTTTTGTTAACAACAGTCATTGGATTCAGGTGAGTTGAAACTTGATTGTTCATTAACTTTCGTTGCTGATCGTTGGAGTAAGAACTCTAGTGAAGGTGCAAGAGCATGGAAAACAAAATAGCATATGTGGGACATATAAGACACTGAACAAACGCTAGCAAGTCAACATAATTTGTTTTGTATTCAAATTGTAGTACATTATCCATTATATGTATATATGTTATCGGGTTAATTGTGACTATACAAATACTTTTGATAAAATGTGTTAATACTGTCATACTGTTTTGTTAAAAATGTCATAAATCTAGTTTAAAAAGCAAAATTATATAATAAAAAAAACCACTGGCAACTGTATTTTTTTTAAAATTAAATTTTTTTGATATGTACCGGATTTTTCAATATATCTAATACCTAGTATAGGTTATTACTATTTTTGAAAAATTCGATAGCTACTAAGAATATTTTTCAAAAACAATTAGCCTATGCCGAATATCTTGAAAAGATCCCGTATTTCATCATACATTTTTCTAAATATCAATGGACTTTTACTTGTTTTTCAGATATATCGGGTAAGTCTTGATATAAATTAATAAAATTCGGTAAGCTTCAACAAAAGTTTGGTATAAATTCATGTAAAATTTCAAAAAACTGAAAAAGTTGTAAAAAAAATGATATTGTATAATAAAATCCTCTACACTTTTTAAAAAACTAAAAAAAATTATCAAGGACATAGCAGTAAAAGTATAACTTTGACAAAGTGTCTGGTATAATTGAGGAGGCAGGACAAAATCTAATTATTCGACCCAAATTTATTAGATTTTATACTTCAAATATGAGGATTCTAATGACAAAATATTGTTGATAAGAAACCACATTATACAGGGCGATCCAATATCTCCGTATTTGTTTTTGTTGTGTATGGATAAGCTCTCCCATCTTATTAAAGAGGAAGTTGAATCTAAAAGGTGGAAGAGTTTAAAGCTTGGCAAGAATGGTGTTAGGATCTCTCACTTAATGTTCGTGGATGATTTGCTTTAGTTTAGAGAAGCAACAGAGAGACAAATAAAGTGTGTAATGCAAACTCTGGACCCTTTTTGTAAGCTTTCAGGACAAGAGGTTAGTGAAGATAAAACAAGTATTCTTTTAACAAATAATGTTTCGAGAAGCATGCAATTAAAGATCTTGCAAGTGTCGAAGTTTCGTCAGACTAGATGTTTTGGAAAATATCTTGGAGTTCCCCTTAGTGGCAAGAAGTTAAAAAAGATTTATTTTCAATACATAATTGATCAAGTTGCGAGCAAGTTGATTAGTTGGAAGAGGGATAACTTATCATTAGCAGGTAGAGTAACTCTTGCCAAGAGTGTTATTGAAGCCATCCCTCTGTACCTGATGATGACAAATAAATTACCTAGGACTTGTCTTGAAGAGATACAACACTTACAAAGGTAATTTGTGTGGGGTGATACTGATGAAAAGAAAAAAATGCATGCAATTGCTTGGGAGACAGTGAAAAGACCGAAGCATCAAGGCGGGGTAGGGTTGAGAGATCTTAATACTCTGAACAATGTTTGTTTGATGAAGCTAGGCTGGAAGGTATATATGAATGCGAATGATTTGTGGTGCCAGGTTTTAAGGAGGAAGTACAATATAATGAAAGCTCCGGACTATTGAAAGATTAGGGCTCCAGACTGTTTGGATTGTTGGGGATGGAAATAATATTAAGGCGTGGGAAGATAATTGGCTAGGCAAGGAGTTTTGTTTGAGAAATTTTGATGTTATTATTCTTGATGACCTTATAGGAGCTAAAGTGCGTGACTTGCTTAATGAGAGTGGATAGTGTAATCTTAGTTTGCTAAATTTCCAAATCAGTGGATCGAAAAGCTGAGATCGTGTGTACCTCCTGGCATGGGACAAAATGCTGATTTTTTTTGTTTTGCAGGTACCACTCATGACACATTCTCGGTGAAAGCTATGTATCGAGAATTAGAAGAGAATGATAAGGATTGAGTGAAGATTTTGAAGGCCTCTGTTCCAGAAAGGTGTAAAAGTTTCTTATGTGGTAAGGTGTGCGAGACAACTCTTCATGCGCTTAGAGATTGTTCAAAGTGTCTTCCAATTTGGAAGAGCATAGTGCCTAGTGATTTGATGGTGGTATTTTTTACATCGAATATCAAGAGATGGATTCATATTAATCTTAATTATCGTGACATAAGTAATAAGGGGTGGAGCAATTTTTGGGTGATAGCTTGCCATACCTTATGGTCTTGGAGAAAATTGGAGGAACATGTTGATAATTATGTTAGACCTCTTAATCCTATTTGTCATATTTATAAAAAAAAGCAGGATTATGAGTATGCTATTATGTCTCTCAAAAAAAAGCCAAGATGAGGAGGGGAGTAGTATGTTTATGGGGTGGAAACCGCCTACTACGGGTATGTGGAAACTTAACACAGACGGGGCAAGTATAGGAAATAAGGAGGCTAGTTGTGGAGGTATCATTAGAGATCACAATGGAGATTGGAAAAGGAGCTTTTCCAAATATTTAGGGAGGTGTAGTGCTATTCTTGCTAAATTTTGGGGAGTGTTTGAAGGTCTGAAACTCACGCAATCTTTGGGTGTTAGGAGGGTGGAGTTGAATGTTGATTCAAAGATAGTGGTCAAAGTTATTGAGGAAGGGGATACTGGTATTTTTGAATGTGTATCTCTTCTGAGGCAGATTAAGGAGAGTATTGCTTTACATGAGATTGTTGTTATCTCGTATGCTCACATATCCATGAACATGTGCGTAGATGCGCTTGCAAACCGGGGTTGTTTAGACAAGAACCATTTAATGCATGATGAGGCACCTGAGTTTCTTTGGCCGCTAATGACGACTGACTCTTTAAGAATTAGCGGTTTTTTTGTTGCTTCGTTGTAGTTGTTTGTTTTTTCGGGCTTAGACCCTCCATCTTATTAAAAAAAAAACCACATTATACAATTTTATAAAAAGTTTCTATAAAAATGATATTTAAAAATACAATAGAAAAGAATCACAACATCCTTTTTAAATTGATCAAACACATATTCAGAAAAAACTCATAACGAATAACAGGTCAAACTTTGATTTTAAAAACTTAATGCTCAATGTAAATTGAAATAAAAGCAATGTATTCATCCTATCCCTCTAATAATATCAAAAGAATTTAATTTCCATTACCAAAGATCCAATTTAAAATTACAATTCCTAGAACCAATCTTAGCATTCCCAGTCAACTTATCCACCGTCAAATCACAGTCAACTTTAACGGTAATCTTCCACGTTTTAACAGACCCCACTTTTATTTTCACAGGCGCTCTCAGTTTAACGACCAACAACACTTTCCGTTTACTCAGCGCCGTAACCAACGCTCTCTGATCCTCACTCCCCATCTTAATTCCGTTACCCTTTAACACCGTTTTAAACTCCGTCACATTATTCGACGGCTGATAAAACGCCGGTAAAACGCCGTTACATAGCTTCACGTCTTTGTAGAAGATTTCCGCAGAACTATCTTTCTCGTAACCGATTCCGATCTTATTGTTAGGGTTATCAGCTTTCACAGTGACATCAAACTCCGGCGAGATCGCCGCCGTGGACGACGGTGAAGTTATGTTTATTCCTCTAATGTTGATATTTTCGATGGAGTAGTTCGGCGACTCGGGACGAACAACAAGGTAGAAAACTCCACCGGCGATACCGAGGAGAACTATGAGGATAAAGAGTAGTCCGATGAACCAGGAGAAGCAGCAACAGCGGTTGCGACGGTTTTTCTTGCGAGTGTATTGTTCGTAGCGACGAGCGTTCTCTTTTGGAGGTACGCGGTGGATTATATCCTTGGGAATCTGTATGATGTAGGTTCCCGGCGGTGGAACAGGCTTTTCCGACGCCGGCGCTGAAGGTGACTTGGGAGCGACAACAGCATGTTCCTCTGAAACTGGTGGCGAGTCGTGAGGGTGAACTCGGTCAGCCATTGAGTGAGTGAGTAACGAGTTGAGAAACTAAATTTATCTGCAAATGCAAATTTATCATGACATTAGTGAATGATTTGTATTTATTTATATAGTAACAACCATATAAGGGTATGATATGGAAAGGGAAATGTTCGTTGGTAGAAGGAAACTACTATAATATAAATTAATAAATAAATATTATCTATTAATTAATTATAATTAAGTTAAGTAGAAAACATAGGTTACAGTTCAATGTGGGGTCATTTCCAACCTGGCAAAATTTGAAAAAGTATGAAAAAATATATATTAATGTGAATTGGTCAAAATATTTAAGTGTTTTGGCTGTAATTTGGATTTGGTTTTAGGTGAACACTCCGGTACCCTTGAGTTTAGATGGGTACCGGTACCCTCAACCAATCAAATGTTATAATTTCATGCCATGTCACTTATTTATTTTTATTTATTTTAAAATAAATTAACATTTAATAATAATTTACACTAAAGGTATCAGTACCCAACTTGAATTCATGGGTACCAAAGAATTTACCTTGGTTTTATTTATTTTCTTAGATACAGTCACACGGATGTTGATTGCTGATCTATTTGTCAGGGAGTTGGTTGGAATTTAGCCATACACGGTTTGAATTGGTACCAAAGCCTGTAATTAATTAATTAATTAATTAATTAATTATCTATAATATAAGAAAATTTACTGTTCTGGATTTCACCAAAATACCCTTTGATTATCTTAGTCTAAATTAATATTTTTGGGGCAAAAAATGTCTTTTGGTTTTTAACAAATAATACCCTTTTCTTGCTGAGCTGTATGTCATTATCTCAATTTTAACCAAAAAAAAATTTTATTCACTTTTCATTTTCTTTCGTTTCCCTCTCTCTACTCCCTCAAACTCAAATCCTCTCTCTCTCTCTCTCCAAGTTCAAAACCCTAACCCCACCATCCAGCCACCTCGTCTCCCTTTCACCCTCTCTCTGTTATTCGGGTAAGATTTCTTTAGTTTCAGTTACGTTTTTAATCTCTGTTTTTGTTTCAGACGAGGTTTTGGTTACGTATTTTGTTTTTGTTTCAGATTAAAGCTTTGTGGTTTCAGATTTGTGGTTTTAGTTTCTGAAATTTTGCGGTTTAGCCTTTTTTTTGTATGGTTTAATATTTGTGGTTTCGGTTTCAGAAATGTCCTTGCATTTTGGTTTCAGAAATGTCCATGTTTGCATCTTCGGATTTGATGTTTTTTCAGGCTTTGGATTTGCTTCTCAGGATATTTACCTTCATGGGTATTTTAGTGCTTCCATTAAATTACCTTCTGATTACACTGCTGGAATTGTTGTTGCATTCTATGTGAGTTACAACACCACTTTTTTATGTTATTAATTTTTTATATTTATTGATTTTATTTTTTAAAGTGTGCATTTTTTTTAACTCCTTTATCAAGTTGAAGATTTGAAGCTTGGTTGTAAACTTTATGTTATGACTTTGAGTGACAAAAAAAAATTATCATTATTATGTTTTCTGCTTTTGACCCTTTTTTCTGCAAAAGTTTATTGCTTTTGTTTGAAATTATGAAGAAGAAGAAAAAAGAAAAGTAATTTAAGTTATTCATCAAATGTTATTTATGTTGTAGTTATCAAATGGGGACATGTATGAGAAGAACCATGATGAAATAGACTTTGAATTTTTGGGAAACAGAAGGATGTTAATTGTTTCTATTTGCCAACCCTATTGTTCTAACTGTGTAATGCTGAATGAAGGTTAATCTATTTAGTGAGAACACTTGCAGGCTGAGAAGGCAACATTTGAAGAAGAAAGAAGAGGAGGTAAATTCTCATGTATCTATATGTCATTGCAAGTTCATTTTGAAGTTCATTTTTCTTTAAATGTTCGTTCGTTTCGAATTGCATTTGAAATTTTCATTTTGGGCATTTGTGTGTTTCGCAGGAAATGGCGCTTTTAACGTTTTCTGCTGTTGCAGGATTGAAGCCACCATGTGATGCTGATGGTTACCATCCAGTCCTTTATATAGAGTTTCAGAGAGGTAAGATCCTGAGAGTTTGGAAACTGTTATGTTATTTTTTTCCTTTGGCTTAATTATATTTTTGTACCTTTTTTGTTTCTCAAAATTTTACTGTCCACTAATTTTCATTTCACCCATTTAACAATCCAGTACTTATATATTTCACAGATCAGGAAAATGAAAGGATTGAAGCAAAAGAAAGCCATATCATGGAGATTCAGATTAATGGTGGTACTATTGCCCAGAAGGTTGACTTTGCATACAACTTTTTTACTTTTTTTAGAAGCATTCAATTGGCTTGCACTTGATAAGCATCCTTCCATTGTTCAATTGAGCAACACGTCAAGCGTGCGTTAGTCGGTGTTACGCCAGATAAGGATCCTTTTGGTGGTCAAGATGTAGATGTTTCATCTCTGGGATGGGCGATGTCGGCAGTCTTATATAGTGCGATATACTTTTGTCTCATTTTCTCTTTTGTTGTTAGCTTATGGTTGTTATTCATTCATTTTATAGAAAAAGAAAATAGACAGAAAGAAGAGATGACACGACCAGAGGCATTTTGCAGCCCAAGTTCTACTTTTCTCATCGATTCTCTTAAGGTACCACTGTAAATTTAGTTCTTCATTACCTAAAAGTATCATTTTGATAAGAGTTAATATTTCTTGAAACTTTACCATCACTATTATTGGTTTATTATGACACTGGTACTTTGTCAACAATTTGAACTAAAGTCGGAGATTGGAGCAGCATGTATCCAGGTCCTATTGACATTAGCCATTGTTGTTCATAATTTACTCTTACAATCTTCTCGATGTGCGTCTTTATGGTTCCTTTCTGCAAAATATTTCTCATGCTAAACATGCATCATAAATCTCGCCTGCTACAAAAACATATCATTTAGGTTTGTCTCAAAATGCATAATGGAACTTTAAACTATTTCAAAGGAACAATGCTCATTCTTTGATATTTTATAGTTTCTGCACTAGGTACAGGCTATCAAGATATGCTACTAAGTATCAGGATGTTATGGGGGCATCTTGATATCTAAATAATGTTTGAAATATATATATATATATATATATATATATATATATATATATATATATATATATATATATATATATATATATATATATATATATATATATATATATATATATATATATATATATATATATATAAAACGTGTTTTGAAGGCTGGGGTCATAGCTCATCGACGGGGGCAAACAAATGGATGTTTAAGAGTCGTGGCATTATTAGTGCGGAAATGGCGTGGGACTAATGAAAGTTAATGATATTTTCTATAGAAAATCACAAGAAACGGTTAGTATATCATCGACTCTAAGTTGAAGTTAATTCTCCATTTGAGAATTGTAAACTTCTGAATTGAATATCAAAATTTGTTTCAAATTGGAAGCATGTAGTAATTAGACCATTTGGCTAGAGCATTTGGAGTTTTTTGTTCGAAGGAATATGGTGTGATTTATATACCTGGAACAAGGACTGGTCATTTTCGGTTCAGGTACTGCTAGCAATACAATTGACCGGGATTTATTTCATGATTGTTGGTCCATAACCATTTTCTTATGTGTTATTTACAGCTTGAAGGAGTGATCAATGAGATAGAAAGTATAAAGCTACAACGAGTTGATACATTTCACACCATTGCTGGTTGCTCTTTCCAATATGCTTTGTCGCTGAAATTTTGTTCATTTCCTTGATGTAGTTAGCTTCCTACATGCGATACTAAATACTAATTTTTAAAGTTTATTTTATTTAGAGAACTAATTTTTAATGTTTCTTTTATTTTTGCTGGCAAAATTCCATGTTTTTGTTTCTGGTATAAACTAAACCTGCAGTTTTCTATTCCTTAGAATCAATGGAAAATAATAAGGCTCTTAAAAAATTGACAATTGAATAAGTTAATCAGCTTCTTAATTTTGTGTAATCATACCATCTGAAAACCTAAATAAATTTTAGGTTAACATGTGAATGTGATTGGTTTCATAATAGCCGTAGAAATGACATAATTTGTTATAGTACCAATCATCATAATTATAGTAATTGACAATATTTGGTTGAGTAATTGTCTTCCATTTTGTAGCTTTTTTTCTAAAAATAATCTTTGATTTGCATTCTATATAGAAAACTCAACATTTTTTCTTTAATTTGAGTAATAACTAAATTAAATTTGAACTCATTCTCAATAACTTGATCGGAAACTGATTTTGAAAATCTTTTCTACGACATTTGTGGACGCACAGGTAATCAAACTAAAAACCGTGCGAACGTACGAGTTATTATATTTTTTTGTACGATTAAAAAATTAAAATAATGCACGAGAAAAATAAATTATTTTTTAATTAATATTTATATTTTGAGGTTAATTGTAATTTCTGATAAAATATTTTTTAAGATAATATATAAAAAAATTAAAATATATTTTATTAATATAAAATAATTTGATGTGTGTTTGAGGTGTGAAACATTATTTTTATGTTTTTTTTGAAATATTGGTATTCGGCCTTGAGACCGACTAATCCAAGAGGACCAATCCCATATTGGGAATCCCGTTTAAAGTCAGAGCAAGCAAAGCTCTGACTAGACTGCCCAACCTTGAGAGGAGCACAATATCAAAACTCAAATCTCTACCACTAGGCCAAACCTTGGGGGTTAGGTGTGAAACATGTTAATTGATATGTTTTTTATTGTGTTCTATTTATTAAGCTTTTAAACTCATTTTCAACATTCTGATGTCAAGTTTTAACTTTTGAATTTGATATTGAACTTATTTTATAATGCAATGAGAATAATGTCAGTGTTTCATATGAATTAAGGGCAACTTGTAATTTGTTTGAAAAAATAAAGAATAACATAAATTAAATGAAATGTATTATTTTAAAAAAAAGCATAAATACACTAAAAAATATGATAGTGAATAATATTTTGATTAATATAATGTTTAAACAAACATTGTAAACCGATCAACCGAACCAAATCAAACTGAACCAAACCGGTTAGTTGATTTGGTTTCATATTTTAAAAATGCTAAAAACCGAACCAAACCAAATCGATAGATATATCATCAGTTCAGACTTTTTTTTTACCAAAAACCGATCCAAACCGATCCGATTACACCCCTAATGGAGAGGGCGTGTTGCAAATTTGTTTTGTATCTATTCGATTTCATTTTCATTATTGTGTATTGATATTATTTATGTTTACCATCTATATTTTATTATTAACAAATAAACTATTTATTATAGTATGAATATCTATGATTTTTTTTAAAATCATTATATATCATCTAAAATTATAAATGTTATAACATATTAAATAAAATAAATAATATTAAATATTACTTATGATAAATGAAAACGTAGCAAAAAAGTATTTTATTCATTTAAACGTATTTATATTTAGTAATAATTTATATAGTAATGTGAACATGAAGTTAGTAATCAGAATAATTAATACTAACGGGACTATTAAATTATTTATTAAAATATTGAATAATAACATAAACATGAATTTACTAATAACGGGAACATGAACTTACTGATGAAAATATTGAATATTAATAGGAACATGAACTTACTGATCAAAATATTGAATATTAGCGAAAACTTGAACTTACTGATCAAAATATTGAATATTAACGGGAACATGAAGTTACTGATAAAAATATTGAAAATTAACAGGAACATGAAGGTACTGATCAAAATATTAATATTAACGGGAACATGAAATTACTGATCAAAATATTAATATTAACTGAAACATGAAATTACTGATCAAAATATTCAATAATAACAGGAACATTCACTTACAGATCAAAATATTGAATATTAACGAAAACATGAAGTTAGTGATCAAAATATTATATATTAACGATAATATGAAATTATTCATCAAACTATTGAATATTAACGGGAACATGACGTTCGGAAAATTGACCCTGACACTATTGAACACCTCCCTCCATTGTCGTACTCACCAACAAACATAAAATTCGCAACAAAACAAAATGAACTCATGTTTGGTGTGGTTCTTATTGGGACTTTGGTTATATGGGTCTTTCAATAAATAGCTCATTCATTTTATGGGTTATAATTTATACATTTTTTTTACAAATATTATTTTTCAATGGAATCACTACATTTCCTAAATGGATCTATAAATGTATTATTCAATCTAAAACAATATAAATTTTATTTTCTTAATTACTTTTTATTTTCAAAATTCAAATTTTCTAATATTAGTATTTTTATAACTTTTCTCATTTTAACTCAAATTTAATCTTTTACTAATACCTTTTTTTCTTCAATCCAAATGCGGGAAAACGATAGGTACCCGTGCGAACGCACGGGTATCACACTAGTTAATATATAAAAGATCCAAAACAAAGTACTAGTATTGCACTCGTCGCATACGCCGTTTATAAATTCATTTTATTTGTTTTATGGAATGTAGGTAGGAGGAAAGAAAGTTTAAGGAATATACCAGTCACCAAATGATCGAACCAAGACTTTAAGATCAGTTTGATAGATAAGATAGATAGAATAGGAAGAGTATTATATCTTCCGTTAAGAAACTAGAAATTGAAATAGATAATGAAGAAGTGAATTTAGGTTTAGGTGTGGTTGAATGAGATTTCTTTACGGTGGAACGGAGTCTATCGATAAAGTAATAACTTCAACATTTAAATTAATGAATAATTGAGTAATAGTTTGATTGAAATAATGAGAAGAATATTTGAATCTTAAACTATGAGGATAGTTAGAACCATTCCTATTTAATCTGGTGTGATGTGTGAATCATAGTCCGATTAGATTGGACAATGGATAATTGGCAAGTGGCCGCAGTCTTACGCTTTGTATTTGGGTAAGTTTATAAACCGTCCTTGCGTAGTTCCTCGTAGTGCCTGTTATTAGGCCTTGAGAGGCCTAGAACAATTTCCTCTGGATATTTGTTCCCGCTGGTTGGAAAGAAGGTTTTTCTGTGTGGGCTTCCAATTCGGCCTTGGGTAGCGGGAGTTGAATAACTTTGACACCAGTAGCATTAGAACATGCGCATTGAATATGTTCCTTGTAACTTGCAATGATTCATTAGAAATTTTGACGCACGACCCTAGGACTAACTATGAGATATTGGACCAAACTCAAGTATGGTCGAAGGGTAGCTTCTTGGTTCGACAGTTCGACAGGGTTAAGCATGAAGTCGAAGGTTGCTCACATGCTGGTGTCGAAGTATACATCTTGTAGTCGAAGATTGGTCGAGCATGCAGGTATCGAAGATGCTAGGGTTATTAGCATGTTAAATTAGGTTTTAGTGTTTAAACCCTAATTTGTTAAGTTAGCTTGTTTATTAAGTTGGCTTGTATAATGGGCCTTGTGGAAAAAGCCCATTAGTTAGTATGTTAGGTGTTGAATGCAGTATAGGGCAAGCAACAAAAAAGATTTGGAAATATTGATCCGGGAATTATCGTGTCCATAGAGATGGTGAGAATGCCATTCAACAGTTTCTACGATTTCGAACTTTGGATTGAATGAGCAAAGTATAAGAACGGAAAAGTAAAATATATGAACAAAAAAGAATTCATTCTTCGGAAAGATAAGACTTATCAAGCTTTGCATATGATCTACTTCTCACAAACTTAAACTTATCGACCAGTTATACTCAACCTACGGTACTCGTTTATGTTATCACGTATCTCTCACATAAGTGTCCATCTCTGGAGCACCTACGAGATTAACTCACAACCAAGGTTATCTCTAACACAAAGTTACGAGAACATCTGTATTCTCACGTCGGTGATCTCTCGCGCGCCGCTCAAACACGAAAGCAGTAAGAACGGATACCCACAGCGATTGTTAGCTTTAAATCTATCTCTAGAGTTCAGAAACTAACAGATAATCATCCTAGATAAGGATTCAAGAAGTTTATCTCTAAAGCAACCCAAATCCCGAGCACAAAGCAAAAATCTAAGACAACAATCAACATAGATTTGTAAAGCAAGTTTTATATAATGCCATGATCAACAAATATACATGAGTTCAAAGTAAAATCATATACAAAACCCAACCAAAGAGAAATACACAAAGAAGAAGAGAAATGAACCGAAAATCTCCCGATTTGTCAGCTCCGTTCGACGCTCAATCCACCCTCAATCATCCAAATGCAACCTCCGAAGTTGTTTTCTAAGCTAATTTATCCAAAAACTGAAGGTTGATGGAGTTGGGAACAAATACCCCAAAAACATAACCTAAAAATGTGATTTTTACCCCTATTTAACGAGCTACTATCTGTCATGGTCGCTCAGCGAGAATACTCCCGCTTAGCGGATGACAACAAAAGTGAAATCTTGTTTTCGCCATAAGTTGAGAACCGTAACTCCGAATTACGTCTGGTTCGAAGCGTTGGAAAGCTTATTCAATGCTCTATGCAATAATGAATGAATGGAAACCAAAATGATGATTTTGGTCATCCTTATTTTCAGCCTATGGAAGTCCGCTTGACGGTGGCTAAGCGGGCTTGCACCAAAACTGCGAAATCGAAGTCGTGCCTTTGACACTTTATTCCTCAAGGCTCCAATATGCATAACTACCTACAAAACACAGGATAACTATCAAATGGTATAAAAGTATATGAAAATACAACTATTCACAAAGTATACGCATTTATACACAAAACGGGAAATTATTCAAACGGTATTAACAAAAGTATCGACAAGTGTCACTATTTACATACACAAAATAAGCACATTTTGGCATTTATCATTAGGTTTTATTATAAATAGCATACTAGTCTCTCATCATTGCAACTCTGCAAATCCTGATTTAGGGTGAGAGAGGTTATTTGTTATTCTCGTAATCTTGTTTTCTAAGAGAAAGTAAAAGAATAGCAGTTATAACCAATTCTTGTGCTCTTCTTCTTCTTTGTTCTTTATTCTTCCTTTGCATTATACTTTGTTCTTGGTATTGAATTTACAACACTAACATTAATAATGCCTTCTTATCTTAGTGTACTCGAGAGTTATTCACAGTTCGGCGCGCGCGCACACACACACACACACACACACACTTACACACACACATATATAAACTTATCACCACGGAACTTATCACCACAGTTGGTAATAAAAATCGTTGTGAAAAAATGTACTTATATATATATATATATATATATATATATATATATATATATATATATATATGCGAATAAACTCTCGCTTCTGGACAGTATGGTTGTATCCTTGACAGCAAAACCCTAGCACCCATTTTTTTCTCTTCTTCTTCGTCATTAGTTTTCCTATTTTACAGAATAACCATCAATCTTGTTCTTCATACATGAAAGTATTCTTCTTCTTCCTTATACTCTCGTTTTTGTGTATGTTGTTGTCATGTTTCACATGATTTTCATAAGATTTTTCTCTTCTCCATCGTCATTAGCTTTGTTGTTGTTTTTTGTTGTTGTTGATAAAAGTAGACAAATGTTTGTTGACATGATTTTTTTCAAATTCGTCTTCACCACCTTAATAAAGCGCATGCGTGGCTATCGTGCATATGGTTTGCGTAACTATGAAAAAAAAAGTATGAAGTTATTGTGGAAACTTCATCCACCTTATATTTCTTTTTCATAGTTTCACAAACTAGATGAACTTCATAATTTATTCTAGTTCCACGATCATTTTCAATAAAAGGTGTGTTAGTGTTTTGTTTCTAAAACAAGATGAACTTCATAATTTATTCTAGTTCCACGATCATTTTCAATAAAAGATGTGTTAGTGTTTTGTTTCTAAAACAAGATGAACTTCATAATGTAATATATCTTGTGATGTTGTATGTTGTTAGTGTTTTGTTTCTAAAATGTATTTTTTTTATGTTGTTGCTGAAGGACAGAAAAACACTTAGAAAGGGGGGGGGGGGTTTGAATAAGTGTAGCTTTAAAAACTTGACAGATAAAAATAAATTGCACAGTTATTTTTATCCTGGTTCGTTGTTAACTAAACTACTCCAGTCCACCCCCGCAGAGATGATTTACCTCAACTGAGGATTTAATCCACTAATCGCACGGATTACAATGGTTCTCCACTTAGTCAGCAACTAAGTCTTCCAGAGTCTTCTGATCACACACTGATCACTCCAGGAACAACTGCTTAGATACCCTCTAAGACTTTCTAGAGTATTCTGATCCACACGATCACTCTAGTTACAACCTGCTTAGATAACCTCTAAGACTTCCTAGAGTATTCTGATCCACACGATCACTCTAGTTCCTTACAACTTAATGTAATCAATTCTAAGAGTATTACAATTGCTTCTTAAAAGCTATAATCACAAACTGTGATATTTCTCTTAACGTTTAAGCTTAATCTCACTAATATATTACAACAGCAATGTAGTGAGCTTTGATGAAGATGAAGATTCTGAGCTTTGAATAGAACAGAGTTTCAGCAAGTTAATATGAGTTGTTTTGTTCAGAATCGTTAACCTTGCTTCTCATCAGAACTTCATATTTATAGGCGTTGGAGAAGATGACCGTTGAGTGCATTTAATGCTTTGCGTGTTCCGTACAACATCGCATTTAATGTTATACGCTTTTGTCAACTACCTCGAGCCTTGTTCACGCTGTGTCTACTGACGTTGCCTATAATAGCTTTTAACGTTCCTTTTGTCAGTCAGCGTAGCTTGCCACTTGTACTTCCTTCTGATCTGATGTTTGTGAATACAACGTTTGAATATCATCAGAGTCAAACAGCTTGGTGCAAAGCATCTTCTGATCTTCTGACCTTGAAGTGCTTCTGTGCGTGATACCATCAGAACTTCAGTGCTTCTGATCTCATGTTCTTCTGATGCTTCCATAGACCCATGTTCTGATTCTGCTTCGACCATCTTCTGATGTCTTGCCAGACCATGTTCTGATGTTGCATGCTGAACCCTTTGAGACAAAGCTTCTGAGCGCTGAATTATGCATACTCTTTATATATTTCCTGAAAAGGAAATTGCATTGGATTAGAGTACCATATTATCTTAAGCAAAATTCATATTATTGTTATCATCAAAACTCAGATAATTGATCAGAACAAATCTTGTTCTAACAATCTCCCCCTTTTTGATGATGACAAAAACATATATAAATGATATGAATTTGCGATCAAAAAGAGCAGACGGCAAAAGACAAATTACACAGCTATAGCATAAGCATATGAATATGTCTCCCCCTGAGATTAACAATCTCCCCCTGAGATAAATAATCTCCCCCTGAAATAAATACTCGAAGAACTTTAATAAAAGACTTCCCTGATTATTTCGGTAGAGACGATCACATAAGCTTCTGTCTTCAGAGAATTCATAGCTTCTGACTTCTGCTTCCATTGGACAGCTTCAGAACTAGAATTTCTTTAGATCCCTAGAACACTCACAGCTTCTGATTCCTGCTTCCATCTAGGACAGCTTCAGAACTTGAATTTCTTTGATCTTCAGAACATTCACAGCTTCTGATTTCTGCTTCCATTTAGGACAGCTTCAGAACTTGAATTTCTTTGATCTTCAGAACATTCACAGCTTCTGATTTCTGCTTCCATTTAGGACAGCTTCAGAACTTGAGTTTTCTGGATCTTTAGAACATTCACAGCTTCTGATTTCTGCTTCCCTCGGATAGCTTCAGAGCTTTGAATTTCTACCAACATCACTTCATGCTAGATTTGTATCAGAACATTGTTGAATGTACCAGAGCATCATCAGAGCATCTCTACATCCTGAAATGTTACAGAACAAAAAACTAAACGACAAAAGTCAGCATGAACGAGTCAGAACATAAAATGTATATTAGAACACATGATATGTATCAGAGTCATATAGGCTAAAATAATGTTATCAGAGCAAATAGAATTTTGTCAGAGCAAATAGACAAATATGGATCAAATTCTATTATCAGTGCTTCTGATTTCTGAAGCTTGACAGCACTCAGCTTGCTTCAGTTTCCATGAGCTTATTCTTTTTACAGAATAACACTTCTTATGGTTTTGCTTCTTGTGTTTGCTTTGAAGATTCTCTTCACTATTTTATACCTGCAAAACACTTAAACCATATAGAACTTGCAGTTCTTGTTAGAAAATGTGTGGGAGCTTTACCCAGCAACTGATAGATTAATCAAATCATTTATCACATATTTCTCCCCCTTTTTGTCATATCATCAAAAAACAGAAAAGATTCAGAGACAAACAAAACGAAACACACGGAGGAAGAAGATGATTTCATTGAAGTTCAAAACAGCAGGTACAGAAGTACATGAAGATAAGTAAGATCAGATGCACAAAGACAGATGCAACGAAAAGAAAGAAACAACACAGACTCAATCTAAGATGGCCCTAGCCTTGACAAGATCTTGGCCAGCATCTCTTGAACCTCATTGTTGTGTCCATCTTGCCTCACCATGAAAGCTCTATACTCAGCATTGAGTGAGCTTTGCTCATCCTGTCTCTTCTGAATTTCTTCCAGAGTCCTTGCAAGACGAGAAGATTCATCAGAAGAAGCTTCACCGCTTTCAACCACAGGAATAACAACTTGATCTGTAGCTTCCATGGATGGATCATTTGCAGGGATTTCCTCAACAGGATCTGATTCAGCAACATGATCTTCAGCATCTGCTTCTTGCATAGAAGCATCTCCATATTCTGCAGCAGGAATTTCCGAGTCTCCATTCTCAAGTGCCTAAAGAATGGCAGCTAGATTCCTGGGAGCAGAAGGACCTTCAACTTCTGGTGGGTCAACAACTTCTGGAATGACCAAGCTTGGGTCTTTCTCAGAAGGGTTTTCCCTCAGATAGTCAAAGAGAGTCTTGAAGTCTCCGAGCAGAACAGGATAATCAGGAATAAAGATAACAATATCCCTGCATGGATTTGCTTCCATTTCAGCAGCCAGTCTTAATTGTTCCATCTCATCCAAGAAGGGCTTCTCTTCCAGCAGATGTCTTCCTTTGAGACTAGCAAACCAGAAGTCTTCATAATTCCTCAGAATTCCACGAGGTCGTGGGGCAGCAGCCACAAGTCTTTTCTGTACTCCCACTGCTTCTTCTTGAAACACCTTGCGAAATCTTTTCCAGATATTTCTTGTAGAAACATCATTCAGACCATTTAGGAAGGCTTCCTTCAGAAGGTCTAAGCCATTGATTACTTCATATCTGAAAAGTTCCAGGTAGGTAGAAGGTTCAGGTTTATGCGGATTGAGGGTGAATTTGTAGTTCGGGTAGAGAGGACAAAAAGGTTTTGATTTTCTGGTAGGTAAGGGATTGGATACAGAAGGTAGAGGTGCGGTGGATGAGGAGGAGGGAATAGCTGAGAGAATGATTGATGAGGATGGATTATTTGTAAAGGGAATTGGTGAGAAAGTCTTATCAGAAGGAGTTGGGGGAAGAATATTTAGAGGAGTGGGATTTAGAATGGGAGAGGAGGAGGTTGATGGAGAAAGATTTGGTAAGGTGAAGTTTATTTTTGGTTCAGATGGAGGTGATTGGAAGGATGGTTTAGGGACAGAGGGAGGTGGAGTAAAAACCTGCCTGGAGATTTGCACAGAAGAAGAAGATCTGGTTCTGCGAAAGGAATCTCTAATCCTTTTCTCTCTTCGTTCTTCAGAGTCCACCTTGTCAGGATCAAAGGTGACTCTCAACTTCTTGGCTTTCTTAGCCTCATCTTCTCGGGCTTTTCTTTTAATCCTAGCCTTTTGTTCCTTCTGATCCTTCTTCAAAAGGTCAGCCTTGGACGGAAGTACTCTGCCACGGATCCAAGCAGGATCAATATCTGATTGCTTCCTAACACAATCTTCCAGGTAAGACTTGACAACCTGATGCAGTTCTTCTTGAAACAAGGAGGCAAAACCTTCAACAGCAACTCTTCTTGAGAGAATGTCAGGAAAGCTTGGGCACACAGAAGGTACATTTTGAATGAGTTCTAATCTGAACAAATCCACACCGTTAAAAATGGGACCTTGAACTACTCCAAGCAAATGGGATGCATTGAGTTTTCTGATGGAGTCCAGCACTTTGCTTTCAGTAAGAATGTCTGAAATCATTCTTCCAAACGGAATAGTCGTTCTTGAAAGATGAGGGTACTTCGCCCTTTCCTCTTCTCTCGACTCAAAGATTGAAGTCTTCAGATTCTCAAACAGAATGTGAGAAATGTTGATCTCAGTCTTTTTGCCAATGCAGAAAAGAGTGTGCTTGTGATCTGGACTGATGTAAGAAGAGGAGAGCATCCTTTTTCTGTGGTGAAGAGAACCCAGAATAATCTCAGCCCATACTCTATAAAATGGCCTCAAGGTGCCTGTGTTATTCGAGTCAATCCCAGAAGACTGAGAGATTTGTTTTTCAACTATCGACCAATCAACAGATGCATGTCGAAAACCAGACCAACCTTCTTCATCATTCAGATTGTATAGCTTCCTGATCAGTTTTTCAGAGATAACTACTTCATGCCCTAGCACGAATGAAATGATGGCCGTTGGGGTAACCGTTGCATGTACCCAGAAATCCTTCACAAGATCAGGATAAATTGGACCAACCAATCTATTAAGGTACTTGGACCATCCTTGCTCAAGGATTCTTGCATCACACTTAAAGCCATTCGCTTTAAGATTGTTTAAGTCCACAGCAGTTTCACATAAAACCTCCAAGTCCTTCGTGGGTATCAAGCAAGTTTTCAAAGGAGCATATTCATAATTTCGTAGAAGGATTTGTGAAGAGGTACGTCTTTCTTTTGAGGAAGATGAACAAGAGGAAGAGTTCATGATGATTATGTCGTAAGATTAGAACAACAGCTAGGGTTTGAAAAAGAAAAACAGATGCAGCGAAAGAAAATGTACAACAAAATAGAGAGGAGGAGAAAAGAATGAAGTTGAAGCGGGCTATTTAAAAGATTTGAGAATAATTTAAATCATTTTGCATTAAATGAGAAATGACATTAGGAGAGATAGCATGGTAAATGAAATGATTTAATACAGTTACCTAGGTCGGCGTCTTTTCAACTGCACGCTTCGTACTGACCGTAGAGACACGTGTTCATCATTAGATAATGGATGACAGGTGTGAAATATTCAATAGGCTTTACGCCTTCTGATTTCGATCACTGCTTCAGAATTGATCAAATTTCTCTTCTGGAAACACTCCTTCTGAGGTGTGCTGATGTAAATCTGAATGATCTTCTGATCCATTACTTCTGATATACACAGCTTCTGGAGATTCACTTCTTTGTTATGCAGCTTCTGATAAGATAAAACTGTATCTGCAGAAATTCTTAAGCTGCTTTGTTTCATCAGAAACAAGCTTATCATCAAACCAGATATTTATTGATTCGTCCACAATCAATGTTTCAATATTGTATATTTTGTAGCACTTAGAGCATTCAGAATAATCAAGAAGGAAACATTTTTGTGCTTTAGAAACAAACAAAACAAATGGTTTCAAGACTAATAAACTTTCTTTTCTGATCTCCTACGAACATAGTTTCTTCAACAGATTTAAGTACCAGAACTTGGAAGACAGTCCTTTTTCCCTTCAAGTGTTGAGACCAACTTGAGTCCAGGTGACATGACATGTTGACTTTTATCTTCTTTGTCGCCAAGAGAATCTGCAAAAGAAATAGTCTTTTTCTTTGGTACCCACATCTTCTTGGGTCCTTTCTTGTTAGATTTTCTCAAGTTCTGATTGAACTTGGGTTTAACATTGTAAGCAATAGGAGGAACAGCATGATAATTTTTAATGTGAGTTTCATGATATTTCCTAGGTTGTGTCACATGCTTTTTGGTGTGTGTTATGTGAAAACTTTGAGCATGTGAAGTGTGCCTAATATCATGGGAGTGGCCATACTTGAACTGATCATACAATGGCTTGTATGTGAATTTCATTTCATCAACAGGTTCAAGTTTGTATGGGGTTTCACCCTCAAAACCAATGCCAACTCTTTTGTTTCCAGACACAGCATATATCATAGAAGCTAGCTGACTTCTGCCAATACTTCTAGATAAGAACTTCCTGAAACTTAAATCATATTCTTTCAGACTATGGTTTAGACTAGGAGTGGATTTTTCTGAATCAGAAGGAGATCCAACATTATTGGATAATTTTAAAAGTTTTTCTTTTAATTCAGAATTCTCCAACTCAAGCTTCTTTGTTTCAAATTCAAATAGCTTTTTCAGCTCTTTGTATTTGAGACTAATCTGAGACTTGAATTCCAGAAGTTCAGTTAGACCGGAAACTAACTCATCTCTAGTAAGTTCAGAAGATACCTCTTCAGAATCTGATTCTGATGTAGATTCTGATCCGTCATCTTCTGTCGCCATCAGCGCACAGTTAGCCTGCTCATCTTCAGAGTCTGAATCATCTTCTGACTCATCCCAGGTTGCCATAAGACCTTTCTTCTTATGAAACTTCTTCTTGGGATTTTCCTTCTGAAGTTTTGGACATTCATTCTTGAAGTGTCCAGGCTCATTGCATTCATAGCACATGACCTTCTTCTTGTCAAATCTTCTGTCATCAGAAGATTCTCCACGTTCAAATTTCTTTGAACTTCTGACGCCTCTGAACTTCCTTTGCTTGTTCTTCCAGAGTTGATTTAGCCTTCTGGAGATCAAGGACATTTCATCTTCTTCTTCAGATTCTGATTCTTCAGGATCTTCTTCTCTAGCCTGAAAAGCGTTAGTGCATTTCTTGATATTGGATTTTAATGCAATAGACTTACCTTTCTTTTGAGGCTCATTTGCGTCCAGCTCTATTTCATGGCTTCTCAAGGCACTGATAAGCTCTTCCAGAGAAACTTCATTCAGATTCTTTGCAATCTTGAATGCAGTCACCATAGGACCCCATCTTCTGGGTAAGCTTCTGATGATCTTCTTTACGTGATCAGCCTTGGTGTATCCCTTGTCAAGAACTCTCAATCCAGCAGTAAGAGTTTGAAATCTTGAAAACATCTTTTCAATGTCTTCATCATCCTCCATCTTGAAGGCTTCATACTTCTGGATTAAAGCGAGAGCTTTAGTCTCCTTGACTTGAGCATTTCCTTCATGAGTCATTTTCAAGGACTCATATATGTCATAGGCCGTTTCCCTGTTAGATATCTTCTCATACTCAGCATGAGAGATAGCATTCAGCAAAACAGTTCTGCATTTATGATGATTCCTGAAAAGCTTCTTCTGATCATCACTCATTTCTTGCCTTGTCAGCTTTACGCCACTGGCATTTACTGGATGTTTGTAACCATCCATCAGAAGATCCCATAGATCACCATCTAGACCAAGAAAGTAACTTTCCAGTTTATCTTTCCAGTATTCAAAGTTTTCACCATCAAATACCGGCGGTCTAGTATAACCATTGTTACCGTTGTGTTGCTCAGCAGAGCCAGATGTAGATGTAGGTGTAGACTTTGCAGTTTCATCAGCCATCTTTTACTGAAGCGTTTTTCTCTTCCTGAATCTTTTCTAAACACGGTTAAGTGCTTGCACCTTAGAACCGGCGCTCTGATGCCAATTGAAGGACAGAAAAACACTTAGAAAGGGGGGGGGGGGTTTGAATAAGTGTAGCTTTAAAAACTTGACAGATAAAAATAAATTGCACAGTTATTTTTATCCTGGTTCGTTGTTAACTAAACTACTCCAGTCCACCCCCGCAGAGATGATTTACCTCAACTGAGGATTTAATCCACTAATCGCACGGATTACAATGGTTCTCCACTTAGTCAGCAACTAAGTCTTCCAGAGTCTTCTGATCACACACTGATCACTCCAGGAACAACTGCTTAGATACCCTCTAAGACTTTCTAGAGTATTCTGATCCACACGATCACTCTAGTTACAACCTGCTTAGATAACCTCTAAGACTTCCTAGAGTATTCTGATCCACACGATCACTCTAGTTCCTTACAACTTAATGTAATCAATTCTAAGAGTATTACAATTGCTTCTTAAAAGCTATAATCACAAACTGTGATATTTCTCTTAACGTTTAAGCTTAATCTCACTAATATATTACAACAGCAATGTAGTGAGCTTTGATGAAGATGAAGATTCTGAGCTTTGAATAGAACAGAGTTTCAGCAAGTTAATATGAGTTGTTTTGTTCAGAATCGTTAACCTTGCTTCTCATCAGAACTTCATATTTATAGGCGTTGGAGAAGATGACCGTTGAGTGCATTTAATGCTTTGCGTGTTCCGTACAGCATCGCATTTAATGTTATACGCTTTTGTCAACTACCTCGAGCCTTGTTCACGCTGTGTCTACTGACGTTGCCTATAATAGCTTTTAACGTTCCTTTTGTCAGTCAGCGTAGCTTGCCACTTGTACTTCCTTCTGATCTGATGTTTGTGAATACAACGTTTGAATATCATCAGAGTCAAACAGCTTGGTGCAAAGCATCTTCTGATCTTCTGACCTTGAAGTGCTTCTGTGCGTGATACCATCAGAACTTCAGTGCTTCTGATCTCATGTTCTTCTGATGCTTCCATAGACCCATGTTCTGATTCTGCTTCGACCATCTTCTGATGTCTTGCCAGACCATGTTCTGATGTTGCATGCTGAACCCTTTGAGACAAAGCTTCTGAGCGCTGAATTATGCATACTCTTTATATATTTCCTGAAAAGGAAATTGCATTGGATTAGAGTACCATATTATCTTAAGCAAAATTCATATTATTGTTATCATCAAAACTCAGATAATTGATCAGAACAAATCTTGTTCTAACAGTTGCATGTATTTGTTGCGTTGTTGTATGTTGTTGTTGTTGACAAATATTCTAAAATCAAGAATAAGACATTGCTAAGTCACAAGAAAGAGGCTTCTTATGACTTACCAATGTTTTGTTCTTTAAATTCTTATATAGGTTGACAGTGGAAGAAGTATAGTTTATCATATGCTATGTAGATTGTTTGTTTCATTAATCTTTCCCTGAAAATACATTCATTTGAATTGACATAGAAATTTATAATTTAAAAATTAAGTTGTATTTAAAAACCAACTTATAAAAATTAATGTTCTCCGAATTGCATGTGTCTCATCATTTATTTCACGATCTTTAGCATTTAGAATGTGATTCAATGACCTAGTTATCATCATAACAATCACGATGATAAGCAACGACAATGAGGTAGACCCAGCCAATAAATTGATGTTGTTCAAATTAAACTAGAATCGAAGGAATCGATGCAATACGGAAAACAGTGGTTTGTTTAAGCTGGTATTCAAGAATAGTTTAATTTTCAAATTATATACTTCTTCATCAGTTACGTAGTATATAATAAACTATGGGTACTTACCACAACGGTTATCTAATGCAACCGTGATGAATTATAATTTGTGTTCTAAAATGTCGCTGCTAAGAATCGAACCTGTGACCATTAAGTCTATCACAACTGTTGGATTAACTATCCGTTGTGATATCGCGCGCGCTTTTTAGAATACAACAACAGAACCGTGATTGTAAGTAACACATTTACGACAACACTCTACATAACAACGCATTGACCCGTGTGATTATAAGTACTTTCCAACTGTTATTAGATGGGTTTTACGCAGTAGAGGAGATTCCAAGTAAGTGGAATGCATCAAGTTTGAGACACTACTTTAGTTAAAGGAAAATTCACCTAGCAAGTTCAATGAATACATTCTTGTTTGAGACACTACTTTAGTTAAAGGAAAATTCACCTAGCAAGTTCAATGAATACATTCTTTTTCATTCATTCTATATTCAATTCACATTTGTGTTCATGTATAGTTTAGTTTTCAGCTATGAAGGTATTCTTAGCATAGTTTCTAATATTTCTTATAATTAATACTTTCCATATAAAATGTACAGGACGGATACGTTTTTTTCTCTTTTTCACATAAGTCTCCTCTAGCACTTAGAGCTTAGAAAAGAATACTGTAAACTCAACAATATACAATTCTCAATAAAAGGGTTGAAAAGAATGAATTTGCTTTAATAAAGAATATCATTTATCATCATGAGACTTGTTAAAATTCCTGTGGAGAATTGTCATCAAGGGAACAAAATTTAATACTAGTATACTTCAAAAATAACCAAAACAATTTATAAACAATGATGATGCCAATGGTTGAGGTTGTGATCATCAACTCTCTCTTATTGTTGAAAGATCTTCAAAGACTGTTTTCATGTCAGGCCTTTCAGATGCTGGAAGAATGCATCTTAGAGCCACTTTTAGCATTTCATCAAGAATCATAGATGATCCTTCTGCAAGGGACTTATCAATGCATTGGTTAGACCGATCTCGTTCGACTAAGAACCTCACCCATTCGGTAAGTTCAACCACGCCAGGAATCCCCGACACGATTTCTCCTGATTTTCTTCCTGTTAGGAGCTCTAACAAGACGACTCCGAATGCGTAGACGTCACTCTTTAAGGACGGGCTTGGTTTGGTTGATCTAGCGAACTCGGGCGGACGGTAACCAAGCGCACCTGCATTCAGAACTTGCTCGGAAGTACCAGCTGCGGTGAGTATTCGATGCAGGGTGTAGTCAGTGAGCAAGGCATTTCTGTTTGGAGTTTCTAGTAGAATGTTTGTGGATTTGAGATTGCCATGAGGTATGGCTTTCTCGGTGTGTAAGTAAAGTAGACACCGCGCCACTTCTACGGCCACCCTGAGCCTTTCGTCAAGAGACAAAGGATTGAGATTTCTTCTATCAGCCTCTGTAAAAAAAAAATCGAAAGAATCCGTGAATTTGAACTGTCCAATATACAAGTTAATAAGGCCTAAAAATTCGAAATATGAAGCCATAATCTTACCATGCAAATAAATGTCCAAAGAATGTGCATTCATGAAATTTGATATAATCAGTCTCTCATGCTCCTTTGGCCCGAGGTAGCAACCGAGAAAAGAAACCAAACTCGGATGCTTGATTGTCCCGAGTTTCTTGATTTCTCTAGCCATCTCCTTTTTGCCTTTGGTTATTCCTTCTCTTAACCATTTGACAGCCAAAACATGACCAGATTCAAGTGTAGCTTTGTAGAGTGTTCCATGACAACTCCTACCGATAACTTCAGCCGGAGCACACGAAAGTTCTTCTGCAGTTAACATCAACGATCCATCGAATAGATGTAAGTCCCCGACCAGTTTATCCGGTGATGATACATTGAGCGAACTAGGATTCTCAAACTGACGGCTTGTAGAAGGTGAAGGATTTGAAGCAGATAAAATAGACACTGGCGAAGACATTCCTTCCTCATTCTTAGGCTTCTTTACAGTTGGATGAATGTTTTCGGTATCATCACTCTGAGAATGCGGCAAAGATTCCAAATTTCTTCTCTTTGATGGAGAAGTACTCTCTGGGACAATGTCACTTGCGGTCGCGTCTTGTTTAGAAGCCATTTCTTTTTTCCGACGAATCCTATAAAAAATCGTTGCAGCCATAATAGCCATCACAAAAGCACCAGTAACTAAACATGTAATCAAGACACTCCTAGTGAAAACCTTCTTATGTGACCTCAAACCTAAGATGGAATTTGAACTATCTTTTGGCGATAACGGAGAATTCGGAAATATCAGCATAGGATTTCCTGGACGAAATGCTGATTCAGGAAACTGCGATAATTTATCAGGTACAACACCAGAAAAATTATTCAATGACGCATTGAATCCTCTTAAGTCATCTGGAAGATCATTAGGAATAGCACCTTCCAATTTGTTGTTACATATGTTAAGATATTCTAAATTATGAAGCTCCTTAATTTTCGGAGAAAGAATGCCATTCAAGTTATTGTTCGAAAGATCAAGCGACGTCAGACTAAATTTTTCGGAAGAAACCAATGGACTATTTGGAAGTTGAAGAGGAATCGGTCCAGAAAAGTTGTTGTTTGAGAGATTAAGAGTAGTCAATTTCGTCGAGGCGAAAAGGTTCGGTAGGAGGGATCCAGAAAGCCGATTGAGACTCAGATCAATCTCTTTTAGTTCTGGAAATGTTCCTAATACTGGTGGCAGAAAACCTTCCAATGAGTTATTGGATACCTTAAGTGAAGTTAACCTTAAAAACTGAGAAGTTTCATTTGGAAGTGTTCCGGATAACGAGTTTGAACTTAGTTGAATAACTTCTACATAGTTTCCCCAATACTTGATCCTTGACAAATTACCTGAAAACATGTTGTTGCTCAAATCGACGACGGCACAGTGTCCTACTTTGAAAGGTAATGAGCCTGATAATTTGTTTGAAGATAGGTTAAGCTTCCTTAGAGTCAATGAAGTAATGCTTCCAATGGAACCTGCAAGGAAAATTCTACATTTGTAAGGTAAGAGAAAAGTATGTATCAATGAAGCACGAAGCACGGACACTCGAAACACGATACCAACACTGACATGTTGATACCAGTAATAATTTGAAAAAATGATTAAATTAAACGTAATCACAAGTGTCGATGTCGGTTTCAGACTCTGACACGCGTAGAATACAATTTACACAGAAAACACAGAAATGAGGTACCTTCAAGCTTGTTTTGACTAAGATCCAGTTCAGACAACATCATTGAACTTTCCTTCAACAAAGTTTCTGGCAATGAACCTGTCAACTGATTACATTCGAGCCGAAGAATCCTTAGCGACACAACAAATGCGAAGGAAGGTATATTACCAACTATCTGGTTATTACTAGCATCAAACACCTCTAAATTATCAAGATACGGCATACCATCATGAGCAAACAGTTCACCCGTCAACGAATTATGGCTCGCATTTAAATACTGAATCGAGAATAGAAACGAAACATCTCCAAGTCCTAAATCCAATGCACCAGAAAACCTGTTGTTGCTCAAGTCAACATGTAACACACTTCCCATCTGATCAAATACATGTATAACATCACCCGAAAAGTTATTACTGCGAATATCTAAATACTTCAACTCCTCAAGTTTGTGAAACACGTTCGGGATAACGCCGCTAAATCCATTCGAAGAGAGATTCAGATACACTAAACTACGCGACTCGACTAATATAGAAGGTAACGAGCCGGTGAACTTGTTGAGAGACAAATTGAGAAACTTAAGCGACTTCATCGGACGGATTCGTGACATACTTCCAGTGAAACTATTGTTTACAACTGTCAAATTACAAAGCATGGGAAGAGTACTAACCGCAACGAAATTAAACTCGCCAACCAAACCGGCATTGTCAAGAGAGATAGATATAACATTTCCTTCAATACATAATACTCCATGCCAGTTTTGAGGACATCCATTAGAGTCTAATGACTTGGAATCCCAAGAATTAAGAACTAATCCAAAAGGGTCAGTTTGAATACCCTTCTTGAGTTCAAGAAGTGCATCAGTATCTGAATTTCCCAATACAATTTTCACCATCAACAACAGCATCAACCAGATAATAGCCTGCATTCCTTTCCTAGTTTTTCCTAATCCAAACATCATCAACAACAACAATGATAGAAACATCAATTTTTTTTTCCATAATTACAAATCTCTAACTAAAAAAAAAAAGAAAAAAAAATACAAATAAATAAATAAATAACTCCATAGCAATTGCCAATTTCATAGCTCAAAATATACTAATTTTCTTTACATGATAAAAATTAAACAAGAAACTAGCTATATAAAAAAAATAACAGCACATTGTTACCTGTTAATTGGCTAGCATTAGAGATGAAAGATGAATGATTATAATATAGAAGTTAGTTAGGTGAAGTGATGAACGAAGGTAGAAGTAGAAGTAGAAGGGTACTACTACACTACTGGTTGGAAACCATAAGTAAGAAGCATGGCAGGTAGGTAGGGTGGTGTTTTGTTTTTTAATACTAGTGTTATATTTTACTACATGTTATTGGTACAAATATTTATTATTATTATATCTTTGGATCCATTTTTGAGAACGACAAACATTGATTAAGACGTATCAAATTGGTATTAACTTTTTGGTTATTTTGGAAATGGATTTTATTTTACTTTCAGTTGAAATTTTGTCTGATTGTTTTTAAACTTGAAGTCTTGTGTGACCACATATGAAACCAGATTTATAAAAGGTTTTTGTTTGACAAGTCCAAATCTACAGTTTTGGAGTGAAATCTCATAGAATGCAAGAAAGACTAGGCATACACGTGTCTAAAGTCTAAACATACTATAACCGTTGTTTTGACATAGCTGTAATTTTTTAATTAAATTTTTTTAAAATAATCACATTTTCAAAAAAATTATTAAACTAATCACTTTTATATAAAAATTTCGGGATAGAAAATACGTTACTCTGTGTAACACGTGCATTCTTTTTTAAGAAGAGGTGTCACACTACATGGCGCATATTCCTCCGTCAAGCCAATATCCATGCAGTGTGGCGTATGCACTTAAATTTTAAGTGTAGTAACTATTTTGTGCAGCTATTCAATTATTTTTAGTATATATTTTAATATTTAGGCTCAAATTGAGTTATATCATATTTTTTGTAAAGTAAATTCAAGAAACCAAACATCATTTCAGAATATAAACAAATACTTCTTCTGTTCATTTTTAAGTAGTATTATATCTAATTATTATTATAGATAGATATAAAAAATTAAATTAACTATTAAAAAATTAAGAATATTATAGGGAAAAACATAATTATTGTTTAAAATATAACAACAATCATTAATTATAAAAATAACAACTAAAAAGAAACGGAGGGATTACTATCCACTCATAAAAAAAAATGACAAATATTGGATATAAAAAATTATTTATAAAAAATAAAACATGCTTCAAACATTCTAAAGTCAATTGGGTACATGTATTCCAAACCCAACAATATGACAACCATTATCAATGCAATTCAATTGATATGAATTTTACCAAACCAAACTCAAAACAATGACTTAGAAGGTAGTAAGATTGTCAAATCCTACATAAGCCTTTCACACTAGGCTCATTATGCCCAACGTAGGATTCTAAGTTGTGTTCATAAAGCCCTTCTTGCACATTTAAATCAGTAAATGATCCCCATGAACAATTGGTATCCCTCAAAACTGTTGAGAATCAAGTGTGAGTGTGGATAATAGTCCCACATTGGAAATGTGTGTGGTGACTTGAGCATATATAAGTGGGAGAACCCACTCCCCTATCACCTTAAAGTTTTAGGTGGAGAAGTGGTGTCTCTCCCACAAAGGTGTGTTGCTCAAATGAATGTCCCGAAAATTATCAATGCTCCCGAATTCGACCCTCCCCCGACGTTGCGCCAACAATGGTATGGGACCGGCTAAAACTTGTAGTTGAAAGTCAACGGATACATGTAGTTGAAGTCAACGGATACAAGTGTATGTGGAAGAGGAGCTTCCACATGAGGGGGAGCATTGTGTAAGACTCACACTTGAGGGGGAGTGTTGAGAATCAAGTGTGAGTGTGGATAATAGTCCCACATTGGAAATGTGTGTGGTGACTTGAGCATATATAAGTGGGAGAACCCACTCACCTATCACCTTAAGGTTTTAGGTGGAGAAGTGGTGTCTCTCCCACAAAGGTGTGTTCCTCAAAGGAATGTCCCGAAAATTATCAATGCTCCCGAACTCGACCCTCCCCCGACGTTGCGCCAACAAAAACTCCCTTCTCCCCCTTAATAACTTTAGATGGCATGGCAGACTCTTAATTTGTATAGAAAAAACTTAGTAGCTCATATGATACTAATTTCATACTCAATTCACTTTTAGAAAAAAAATCATAAAAACTGTTTCTTTTTACCTCATAGCTGTACTCACATTAAAACAAAAAAAGTAAATAATAAAAAAAACTGTGCCTCGTTGAGTTCCACCTTTGACTTTGGAATTTGTTTACATATCTTCTTTCTTTCTTTTTAACCACTTCTTTTGGCAAACTTTTGAACCACCTTTAATCAATGGATTCCACTGCAAAAGCGCGTAGTGACACATTTTTTGAAGTATGCATCATTCATTTTGAGATTCGGATTTTGTAATTTTAACACAAAAAATGCAACGGTGATTTTAGGATCTGTTTGATTGATATGCAAGATAAGATATAGAAATAAAATGTAATAAAAATATATTAAGAATAAAATATGATAATTGTAACAGATTAGCAAGCCTAAAAAAAATATTAACTACAGAGTTGTTTCGAGTCATGTGTTGCCAGTTCTTGATTGATTAGTTCTTCTTCAATCGATTGGCTTAATACTTCAATCAATTGGATGACTTAGAAAAGTTTTGTCAATCGATTGAAACAATGTACCAATCGGTTGGTTGGTTCAAAACTAGTTTGGAAAAGGCTTTGATTTTTTTAATCAGTTGGCTTGACTTAAAAAATAATTTTAACGATAAAACATTTGAAAATATATTTTAGGTGTGTGTCTGTATGTGTGAGTTACCTTAGTACTTCTATAATACTTATTTACTTTTACAATACTCAGGTCACTCTGACAAATAAACAGACACAACTTGATGAACTTTTAGACTTTATCAGAGACTTCAAGATTTTTTTGCTAGGTATTGAGAACTTTGATCTTGAGTCTCTTTTTATTGATGAGACATGAGATATTTTGATAAGAACATTATTATCAAGGTTGAAAGCTATTGTCATTGACTTTAAATATTATTATCGTCATCAAAATTTCGGATGGATCATCTGCAAGATTTTCACCTTTATATTTACAAACACATAGATTCATAATTATTGGTTCAATCAAATGGGTCAAAGGATTGGAAATTTTACCTTAGAAAGAATAGAAAGTAAATATGTTGTATTTTTCTATTAGGCATAGATTGAAAATTCTCTAAGGAGCATATCTATGTAGTTCCTTAGATGATTTTCATTATATTTAGATCCTTGTACAAGTCTTCACCAATACCACAACCTTCTAACACATATCTAAACACCAAATCTTTTGGTGGACTTTGAATCACACCAACTCAAAGAACCTTTTTCACAATCACCAAATATTATGATGATCTTCACCAAACAAAAAAGTACACCACTTTCTATTTACAAACGTTTTTCAGCAACGCACAATGATGAAAAAGCAATACACACACTTTCTAAATAATTTGTTGAAGAATTTGTTGATGGCTTGAATTCTAATTTCACATTTGATAAACGAATTTCCCTTTTTAATATCACAATTTAAAATAATACCGCTCATATTCTATTTTAAAATTTTATGATGTTTGAAAAATATGTATGGTTTCAAAACTTGAAAGTATAATGATAAACATTTTAAAAGAATTTAAGATCCTCTATGAATATATGTATGAATTTGAAATAGTTTCATAAAGTCTTGCATTGATTTTCAAACATGTTGTTTTATGAAAAGGTGACATTTTTTAACTCGTAATCGATTATGAGCAAAGTTGTAATCTTCGTAACATTCATAAAATTCAAAGTTTAAAAACTCGTAATCCATTACGACTTAGCTGTAATTAATTACCACTGAACTAGAAGTGAAAAATATGACATTTTGTGGCTAGACTTCACTTGTTATAATGCATTATGTTTAAGAGGATTATAGATAAACTTTAATAGAAATTTTTTAGCATCCAAAGTAATATAATATGAATTGCAATGTATACGTTAATCATGATCAATTACCTCAAATTTTCATCGGATTTTCAAAGCTCAAACTTCTTGCTTTAACTCCATCACTTTTCTGTGTTCATTTATGAGTTCTGCATCACAATATTTTCCTATTTCTTAGATGTGACAGTCAAATCCGTTTGGAGTACTTAGAGAGCAAACACCTTAGGATCCTTCATTTTTCTATGTTGTACAGGTGATGAAGATCATTGCATGAGTAATTTCATCTGGGCGAATCCTATAGCAGGGAATGATCACTCTAACTGTAGTTAACTTGTTAATTGATCATCTTTGACAGGTAAGCCGGCATATTACAACTTGACATTCCAGTGAGAACAGCCTTCGATGGAGATGTTTATTCTGCGACGGTCCGATTGCAGACATGTTCACCAAAATCGAAATCGAGTAAGATAACAGCACCAACAGTACTGCTCGTGGAAGATAAGTTATTTTCGCACGTTGCATCAGTTGATCATGAGTAACCAAGTCCAAAACTATTCTGCATTTCATTGTGTTGCATCAGTTGATCATAAGTAATCAAAACTATTTTAACATTTCATTATATGTGGCATGTTCTGATACTTATTGATATCTACTATGTCTATGTGACATTGTCTTAAATGATAACAAAATTCCAAACTTATAAAACCTCAACTACCTGAATGCTACAAATAATTAAGTAATATCAAAATGTGTACCATTTTGAAAACATTAGCATGCTAGAATAAAAGAAAAATAAAAAGAACAATATTTTGATATTCTTGTATTAGGTTGTAACAGTCCATGTGTTCCAACTCTAGATCAGGGTAAAGTACACTACAGCCATCTTAAACTTCCAATATCTCCAGCCGGTTTGGTTCAATTTCAAGAGATTATGATATTCAAACCGGTTAAAATATATGAATTTGTATAGATTGGATTGACACGTTGTTACGATAAAGCTCAAACGAAATAAATAGAGAAAAAGATTGATTTAGGTTGAAATGTGCAGAAATATTTATAAAAGAAATACTTATAATTGTAAATGTCACAGTTGTGCTATAATTTATGTCAACTAATTTTTCATAATATTATAAAATCTCTAATTTTTTTTATATATGTTGTAAATATTACAAATGACGTATTATTTTTTTATTAAAGTTGAATCTTTTATACTAGTTTTCAAGATAATGACAATGTAAATCATACGAATTAATTATGATTGATTTGGGTAGACAGACTCTTACATAGAATTTTCGAAATTCATTGTTTGAATAAATTAACATAAAGTTTTATTGGCTTAGTTTGATTTTTGCTGGAATTACAAAATATCCAATCCAAACACCATAAATTAATCTGAATTTCGATTTAATTTAAATTTATTTGAACTAATGAACACCTATATATGCGACATACTTTGAGAACTTAGAGAGGATTTTCTAAAATATCTATTTCAACAATACTTCGCGTACTTGGCTCTTTGAGCATCGGTACTTACCCAAAGGATTCAAAAGAAAATAATTGGTGGTTGATTCAATTTTTTAAAATGACCTTTGTATTAGTACTACTTTGCTATGTCAAAAATCTGGCAGAATATTTTGATTTTATTTTTTCTAAATTCTGATATAGAATAGCTTAAAGATTTATTGAAGAATTGGATTTGCTTCAAGTGTGATGGAAACTAAGAAAATCGCCATATATTCACGACAGATGGGAGCTATCGCACAAAAAAAATCAAAAATAATGAGTCACCATAAAAGGATGGAATATATCTGCATCCATCAGGTATAAGTTGGAACTCTATGGAAAACATTGTGTAAAAGATTTCCAAAATATAGAAGTTATGTGTTAATACATAATATTTGGTCACAAAAAAAAAATCTGGTTCGAACCTTAAAAAAAGAGAATTTCTACTACACCACCCTTTATGAGCTCTTATACTTTCCTACCTATGAATATATTTAAAGATTAATCTAAAATTTGATTTTATTCTTTTTACTATAATTTTGCTAATATGACGGAATTGTCATACTAAATTAAACTAAAATAAAACAAAAAAGAGGATTTGGTAATTGGTAGTTTCCATTGAAAGTCTCTTTAAGTTGTTCTCTTGTTATTAGAAGTGAAGTTTATAGATATGACGTTTACATAATTTGAAGGAACATTCATTTGACAAAGATTTGGACGCAAACCTTAATAAATTTGTCTTGAAATTGTAATTTCAATGACAGACAATTATTGTTTAAGGGAAAATGGTAGGGGTGTTCGCGGGTCAGTTTATTTCGATTTTGAGAAAATTGAATGTTTAAATCGATAAAAAATATATGGATTGGATTTGCTCTTTTTTACGATAAAATCCAAACCGAACAAAACCGAAAAACAACTAGTTGATTTGGTTTGGATTGATCGGATACATTAGAAACTAATATGCAAAAATATCTATTTTACACCAATTAATTTTTAATTTCATAATAATATAAAATTCCTAATTTCTTTTTCATATAGGCTATGAATGTCACAAGTGGCATTTTATTTTTTATTCTTAAAGTGAAATATCTTATACTAATTTTCATGATAATTATCATTTAAATAATATGAATTAATATGGTTGCTTCGGGTAGACAAACTCACGAGTAGAATTTTGAAAATCTGTTGCCTGAATCAATCAACATCGAGTTTCATTGGTTTGGTTTGGTTTTTGCCCAAACTAAAAAAATGTCCGACCCAAACACCTTGATTTAGTTTGAATTTCGATTTTGTTTAGATTTGTCCGAACCAATGAACACCCCTAAAAAATTGTTTATATAATTCTTTGTAGAGAGATAATTTAGAAAAGATTATGTGTGGAAATATGCACATATTCTCATTTTTATCACAAATGATTCCAAACTATCAATTAAATCTATTAGTATTATTTTTTGGACTCATCGGCGAGAGATTGAATTGAGTCAAGTGGCATAATACTTGGGACCACCACACTAGTCCATGTGGCACTTTATCCTCTTTTGTCCTTTTGTTGAGTTTAATGTTTCAAGGTCTTTATAAATTCTCTTAAAGTTAGTGCCACTTTCTATGTGGGACTATTTGCAATACATTTATTGTCATTAACTCAATGGCCCATATTAGAACATAACCATGGCATTAATTGTTCATTAATTTCCAATAATTCTCCACTTGTTCTAATAATGACAAATCTAATTCCATAAAATAAGGTATAAAGAGTGTTAGTACAATTAGGTACCTTTCAATTTAAAACTTAACCTTAGTGAGAACAACACAAACCTTAGTGGTAACAAAGCTTTAAAACCATTAATTCTTAAAGCTTGAAGTTAATGTTCTGTTAACATAAGATTGGGTTGTCGTCGTTGTTGGAACTCTTATTCAACGAGTTTCAACTCCATACCTCTCGAGGTTGTTTTTACTAAGTCTCTTGCCAGTGGCTTAGTAAATGGTTCTTCCAAATTATAGATTGTTTGTATCTAGGTGAGTGAAATGATTTCATCCTTAATTAGTTTTCTCATGAACGAATGTCTAAGCCATATATGTCTAGACTTTCCATTATACACTTTGATGAATGCTCTAGCTAAAGTGGATTGGTTATCACAATGAATCATCACCTTTGAAACGTTGTCTTTAGTCAATGAAACATCAAACAGAATGTCCCTCAACCATTCCACTTCTTGACCAGCGAAAGCAAGAGCCGCAAACTCTGATTCCATGGTTAAAAGAGTAATGTATGTTTGTTTCTTGATCTTCCAAGAAATTACTCCTCCAACAAGTGTAAATATCCACCCAGTTGTAGATTTGTTCAATATTAGATATCCAACTCGCATCGGTATATCCTTCTAGTATGGCATAGAACCTACTATAATGAAAGCCAAGATTTTTGGTTTTTAGTAGATAGCCAAAAATCCTTGTGATTGTCTTCCAATGTTCATTATTTGGATTAATAGTAAATCTACTTATTTTACTAACTCCAAAAGATATGTCGGGTCTGGTACATCGCATTAAATACATAAAACACCTTATTGCACTTGCATAATCCAAATGAGCCACTGCTCTTCCATTGTTCTTTTGAAGTTTGAGGACATGATCAAATGAAGTGTTTACTTCTTTAAAGTTTAGGTGTTTGAACTTATCAAGTATTTTCTCAATGTAATGTGTTTGACTAAGTTCATAACCCCCATTATTTCGCTTTACTTTGATCCTTAAAATTGTGTTAATAAGTCCAAGATCTTTCATCTTGAAAGTGGAAGTTAGAAACCTCTATATCTCTAAAATTCTATTAAAATCATTGTTAATTATTAACATGTAATCAACATAGAGACAAAGAAATATTAAAATGTTTTTGTACACCTTTGTGTATAGACACTTCTCACAACAATTAGAAATGAATCCATCTGAAAGTATGTCAAAAATTTTGATGTCATTGTTTTGGTGCTTATTTCAAGCCATATAAAGCTTACACACCTTTTGTTCATTTCCAAAAAGCATGTAGCCTTCTGTTTGTTTCATGTAGATTTCCACATCGAGATCTCCATTTAGGAATCTTATTTTAACATTCATTTGATGAACTATAAAGTCGTTCAAGGAGGCCAAGACAAACAACAATCTAATTATGGTAGTCCTTGCCACTGGTGCATATGTGTTGAAGTAACCTATGCCTTTCTTTTATCTAAATTATTTTGCTACTAGTTTGGCCTTATAAGTGTTTAAGGTACCATCACTATGATACCTCTGGTAAATCAACAAGTTCCCAAGTGTGGTTTGACATAATTGAATCAACTTCATCTTATATAACGTCCTCTTCCAAAAGGAAGAGTCTCTTGAAGCTACAACTTCCTTGTAGGTTTTAAGATCATCATCCTCTACTTGAAGAATAATAGGAATGCTTTGAACAAAATTCTTACAATTTCCTTCAAATAGATAAAAGGATATAAGTTAATGATCAATTTTGTTTGGTCCAAGATTTTTTTATTTTCCGGACTGTTTTGCTTATCCTAGGCTCGAGTTGTGCTTCAATGATCCGAGAAGTGCTTTCAGGTTGTATTTCTAAAATCTGAGAAGAATCTTCTTCATAAGATTCTTTATTTGTGGTCGACTCAGATTCCTTATCTTTAGTGATAAGATTTTAAAAAAATTCTACATCCCAGGATTCTACAATCACATTAGACTCTAAGTTTAGAAGTCTATATGCTTTACTGTTTTGCGCATATCTTACAAACGAGCATTTTATCCCTCGAGGACCCAACTTGGTTATTTTAGGATCCATGTTTTTGTATGAGGCTACACACCCCTACACTCTAAAGTAACCGATATTTGGTGTTCTACCTTTCCATATCTCATATGAAGATATACCGGTTTTCTTTAAAGGAACTCTGTTATATACGTGGCAAGCGAATAGTAAGGCCTCGCCCCACAAATTGAGTGGTAGTTCAAAGTGCATCAACATGGAATTCATCATCTCTTGATATGGTTGATTCTTTCTTTTGGCCAGACCATTTTGTTGTGGCGTTTGAGGTGCAAAACACTCATGTATTATGCCATGTTCTTCATAAAATGCATCAAATTCAATAGAAAAGTATTCACCGCCCCTATGACTCCTAAGGAATTTTATACTTCTACTTAATTAATTTTTCACTTATGCTTTATAAATTTTAAAGGCATTAAAATCATCATATTTATGCTTTAAGAGATAAACATGTGTGTATCTAGAAGAATCGTCGATGAATATAATAAATTATTTATTTCTCCCACGGGTTAACATGTCGTTAAATTCTCACAAATTTGAATGTACAAGATCAAGTAGATTTGTACCTTCCTCTTCGGCCTTGAATTTAAACTCAAGTGTTTTCCATATTTCTGTTGCAGAAGGTTTATCCGTATAGAGGTCGTAGAGACGATCAGACAGTGTATTCAGAATATGTCCACGTCATAGAAGTTCCTCCTCCTTACATTTATTGTGCTCCTTCTTGAGTTCTTCCAGTTGGTTAAGGAATCGGTGTTAAGTCAAAATTTAAGACATAATGAACCTTCAGGGCAATCAATAGGAACGTCATCTTGTCTTGCCATCTGGTGTAGTTGGTTCCATCAAAGCGATCCAACTTGACAATGTCCTGGTTCATAACTTTGATGCTTGAAACAGCAGCGTCGAAAGCCAGTGTATAAATACTTTTAAGACTTTTAGAAAGTTCGATAAAGATAAATGGATCCAGGTCTGAATTGTGAATGAAGTCATTTTCCTTGAAAGTACTTCAAGCACTCTCTTAATTATCTTAGAGTTTAGAAAGCAAAAATACTCAGAATAATTCAGCCTCTCAATCGATTATGCACAAGACTGGTGAAGAAATCAAATGCAAGGAAGAGTGTCTGGAATAATGAAGAGGATGTACGAATTGAATGAATGATTTTCGAATTTATTATACTCTATCTGTAACACCCTTTTAAACCCCACGGAAGTTAATAAAATAATTCAGAGTAAAACATGATAAACAAGGGTGCCACAATTCCAATTAAAACAAATTTATCATAAATTCATTGTCATGCTTTCACTAAGGAACAATTCATCATAATACACCAAACATCTCATGTTAACACAGCGGAAATTCACCATACGGATAAGCATAACATCGTCTATGCAATATCTCACAAATTACTCCAATAACAACAAAATAGAGTATCATCATAACTCTAAACTAGCGTTCCCCCAGTGTTACAATATCAGAGCATGACACCGACACTATACTAAACGAACTGGCTCATGAGCTAATCCTCACCGAACCAAAAGCAGCTATCCTCAATCTGAAAATGTCAACAGTAAGGGTGAGTCTCATCACAGTTAACAAATGTTATTGCATCTTAAATAACAACACATCATAGTTATATTATTCACCCAATTCATCATATTCAGATTATCAGGAACATCCATCATTTACACAAACGTCAACAAAACACATCTTTCAAACAGACAAGCATACTCAACATTATTTCAACAAAACACACAACCAACACGTCATCAATATTTATAACACTGGAATACTTCCAATCATGTTATAAATGTATGCATATGTATGAACTGACACTATGCATGTGGTACCAAAATTCGTGAATCATATTCACAGGACTTCTCTCTGCGATACTGCCCTTCAAGTCGCTCCCACCCCACATGGCACACGACTAACCTCATCGCTCACACCCCCATGGGCACACGATGACTGCCTACTAATCTTCGCACAATGGGAATTAGCCACCAACGATCCACTCATCAACGGGATCCATCATCAAATGCATATGAATGAATGCAACATATACAACATACTTATACCATCGTCAAGTCTAATGAGTAACATCATCAAATACTCATTTCATCATCATCATTAACATCATCATCATCAAAGTATGTTTATATACATTAGCATCATTCAATACAATTAATCATCATCATCATCATCATCATCACTAAAGAACATACATGTGTCCACATCAATCATCATCATCAATAAGAAGAACACACATGTACCCGCATCATTCCAATACAATCAATCAACATCATACAATTCTCTACAAATCATCACATCATAATGTTTTCAAAACAACGTCCTATATTGTCACATTTCATCATATATGTCAACAATACATCATCCAATCAAACAAATCGTCACATGATTAATATTTCAACATAGCATGTATTTAACATATCGCATCACATGTATGTACAATACATCATTCATCGAGAAATAAAATCATATTTAAAAATAATTGGATTCACACCTCATTTCATCATTTAAACACGTAGGCTATCTCATAAGATTCATCGTGCTCGAAACGGCACTAAAAACGGACCTACGGTTCGAAAGTTACACATCATTTAACTTTTCCAAGAAAACAACTAACGCTACAGCACGCGGCGCAACCAAAGTTCGCGGCGCGACCTGAACCACAAAAAAACACGTTCGCGGCGCAAACCTATGCACGCGGCGCGATGCGAGGAAAAAGTACGCCTTCGCGGCGCCAACACTAGGACGCGGCGCGAACTGGCGATTTCGCAGACTATCGGGTCTGCGTCAGATCCTGCGATCTGGTTCCATCTGAGTCCAAAACTGACTCTAAACATCATATGCAGGCAGTTAATCATCAATTGCATCACTATTCATCATCACACATCAAAACAACACATAATCTATCAATAATTCATGCAATTTTCATCAATTCATAACCTCCCTAAACCTAACATATGATCCAATTGACTCAACAACATCCCTAATCAATATTATTATCTAAGAACACGATAATAGATGATAACCAGAGAGTCCCCCCTTACCTTAGCCAAGAGTTCTTGATCTTTGGTCCTCTTCCTCTTTGGCTCCTCTTTACGTTCCTCAGCTCTTCTCTTCCCCTTCTCATTTTTCACGTTCTGATTCTTTTCCTCATTTCCCAATTTTCCTTATTTTATGAAACATAACATTTTAATTAGTAAAGGCTTTACTAACATAGTACCCCCTCTTTACTAACACCACACTTGGCCCAATAGCCTATCTCATATTTCTTTCCAAATAATTCCACAAAATACTGAATAATTCCAAATAATAATTTAATTTCCAATTAAATTAAATTTAGGAAAATATGGGGTGTTACAACTCTCCCCCACTAAAAGAGTTTTCGTCCTCGAAAACATACCTCAAGTAACCAGCTCGTATAAGAGTCCTTCACCTGAGTCTCCAGCTCCCAATCAACATTACCATCAGTCAATCCTAAAAATCCATCTGACGTAACCAACAGGAAACATATTTCATACATTCAAATCCCAGTTCTTACGTCGCATTTGACCATCAAAAGTTGTACCACTCATTATATCTCTAAAAGGTTAGCAACAACAGAACATTGAGGCATAACCTATACAATACGCTCAACAGCCGAGTAATACAATTACACAATCTATAGTATGATCACACTGATCAACACTGCAGTAATGCATACCATCTACCAAACATACCAACCTTAGACACACTTTTCCATCTAAGTGATAATGTAATACTTACATTTTTCATCAACCACTCCCTTCAAGAAACTCAATACTCGTATTCTTATACCATTGAATTCCAATTATCTGACTCCTTTTAAGTCACACCAGTAATTATCCAACACGTTACATTCCGCTTTTTCCGCACTACTCTGACTACTCATCACAATCATCTATACCAAATAGATTTTCTGAGTTTTACCCGATTCCGACTCTCTTTACTCATTCGTTTCAAGAATCATTCTTCATCATTCATGGTACCAATTTACCATTCAGTAATACTTACTCGCACTCAAAAGCAAATTCCTGAATTACTACATCTATTAAACATTCCGGCCATCGGAACGAGTATACACAAGCAATTATAATCACACTCATCAGCTTCAATACACAATTTCTTACAACAACTCAAATTGAGTTTCAATCTTTTCTAAGAATTAAATCAATTTCTCCCTTCATAGAGTATAATTCCTCATTATATCTGGAAATCTACAATAACCCTTAACAACAACACCAAATTATTACAACGTCATATAGCATCAACTCTTCGTTTTAATTTCACCGAATACATACTCGTTAACTACGTACAACCGTAATAACATATTCATCATCTCGGCAATTATTCAAAAGATTTATAATTCTTCGACACGACATCCTTACATCCAATGGATTCTAAATCCAACATATAGATCAATACATATTCTCTATGTAGGCTTCCGACATATTAATTCCTTACTTCCCGCGAGTAGTACTCATAACACTACTCCACATCACACTTTCGTTGTGCGACTCTGATTTACCCGTCTTAAGTCATTTGTCCATCATGTTGCACTCTTTCGTATCCACCTCTTCATAAATTCACATAACATAGTGAGTGATTATTCCCACGGCTTCGCATTCATCACATCTTATACCATTAAGGTAACAAAACAAGCTCATCTCATCTATATGATTCCATCTACTACCAACAAGAGATTTAGGGTGATCAAGTCCTAAATTTGTCAATATTAGTTGAAAATCATATTTAAGCATAAGCCGTCGTTACTACATAATAGTGTCCATTTTCCGAGTTTGCACCCAAACTCATTAACATCTTCATAGTCCAATAATTCACTACGGTGTCCTTATAGAATATCCTTCTGAGGCTCAAAACATCAGTTACACAAATTCAATCACTCAACCTCATTACATCGTTTTCGTCGATTCTGAATTCACCGCCTTTACTTTGGTAATTCAAAGTCCATCTATCGATCAACTCAACATCATCTTTCTGACCTTCTCTAATCTCGTCAAGAATACCACTAGTCATCTCTAGCATACTCAATCTAACACTATTAGGAGTGCCTTCACATACTAACTCAAGTCTCTAAATTGTCCAATTAAATCCAACTCATTCATCATTAGCAACGACATTTTAAGGACTTCTTACGCAACACAATAGCACAACATTTTCCTCATTAGGATGGTAATTCAAACCAAAATCCCAATCCAAAAATATACTCTAATCATCTCTACTGCCTCATATTAAGCCCTTTCTGATCAAAGAGGTACTTCAACTCTTATGATCACTAAACACTTCGAATTTTGAACCATACAATTAGCCTGTAAGACCAAGACCATATTCATAACTCGTGGTTTTAATCCAAATTCTATTACATCTTTCACGTCCAAATATCATCCCACTCGGAATCTCAACAAAGTCTTCCTAACAAATGTTAGAAATTCCCTACAATTTTTCTTTTATACTTATCGTTATTTTGCCATCACAAATACGATTCCAAGGGTTCTAAAGTTTATCCCATCTTTACTACTAATGCACTCTTCACTAAAATTCATCGGCCCTCAAACCATCCTTATTACCGAACATCTCATCAACAACATGTTACACTCAATTTTGTTTCCAACAATCACGGTAGTAAGCATTCTTATTCAACAAGTTTCACACTTCCATAACCGACTTCAGAACCTTTCCTCATAGGGTCACTCTACTGTATTTATAACTCTCCCATAAATTAGAACACAATCCCTCCTCTTCGTAGGTTCAAACGGCACATCAATCCGACACTCGGAACTCAAGATATGAATTTTCCAATCATTGCCCGAAAATGCAACACTGATATCATGCAGCGACACTCTATACGATATATCCAAAAATCCTCAATTGGTAAATTCAATTCTTAAAATTACTCCTCAACAAACCTTCTAATTATTCCTTCGATCCATTCAACACTGACACTGACATCCCGTGCAGTACCAATAAACAAGTCTAGTTATAAGAACAAGAGTAACCGTAACTCCACCTCTTTCCAACGTCATCCTGTCACAATTAAATATGTTACAGCTGCTGCAACTATTTTTATAACAAAGTTCATCTCGTTAGCTTTCCGACGCTTCAAACGGAACTCAATTCGGATGTCCAGAACTCCAGTTATGAATTTTCGAAGTTCCGCAGCCATTCAGCAATTTTCCTGCGTTTTGCTTACGAAAATCTCTCTCCAAAACTCATTCTCTTCAACTCTATCACATTCCAAACAGCCTCTTATCGTATCTCTTCACTTCCAAACATCCTTATAACTTAAGCGACACATTCCCCCGCCGAAGTCCGCTTTCTGCAACATCACGACAACAATCCTCCTTGCAAACTCGTAACTGAACCTCTTCCGAGACGCAAGGCTACTCAACTGACAACTTCACAACACACCAGCAGAGCTGACACATCGCAACTCTCCAATCTCCTTCTCTTACAATAACTGTCAATTACCTCTAATCACCTTCCTTCAATATGTTCCAACTCAATTCCCAGTGAAGTCTTAATTCCAAGTCACCTTCAATTCGGAAAACAACAAACTCCGACAACGCTCGCACTGTTGCCAACAACAGCCTACTGAATCAATCTTCTTGCAACTGAAACATAACCGAGAAACGAAGCTTCTCCCCCACTTGTTTCAATCCAACACCTGCAACAAACAACCAAGTACCGACAGTGATTCACTCACATGTCGCGTACCAAGGAATAAAATGCCGACAATATACAACTGTCGCGCAACTCAACTGACTCAACAATTGGCCGGACGGACCGACCTGCTCTGATACCACTATTGTAACACCCTTTTAAACCCCACGGAAGTTAATAAAATAATTCAGAGTAAAACATGATAAACAAGGGTGCCACAATTCCAATTAAAACAAATTTATCATAAATTCATTGTCATGCTTTCACTAAGGAACAATTCATCATAATACACCAAACATCTCATGTTAACACAGCGGAAATTCACCATACGGATAAGCATAACATCGTCTATGCAATATCTCACAAATTACTCCAATAACAACAAAATAGAGTATCATCATAACTCTAAACTAGCGTTCCCCCAGTGTTACAATATCAGAGCATGACACCGACACTATACTAAACGAACTGGCTCATGAGCTAATCCTCACCGAACCAAAAGCAGCTATCCTCAATCTGAAAATGTCAACAGTAAGGGTGAGTCTCATCACAGTTAACAAATGTTATTGCATCTTAAATAACAACACATCATAGTTATATTATTCACCCAATTCATCATATTCAGATTATCAGGAACATCCATCATTTACACAAACGTCAACAAAACACATCTTTCAAACAGACAAGCATACTCAACATTATTTCAACAAAACACACAACCAACACGTCATCAATATTTATAACACTGGAATACTTCCAATCATGTTATAAATGTATGCATATGTATGAACTGACACTATGCATGTGGTACCAAAATTCGTGAATCATATTCACAGGACTTCTCTCTGCGATACTGCCCTTCAAGTCGCTCCCACCCCACATGGCACACGACTAACCTCATCGCTCACACCCCCATGGGCACACGATGACTGCCTACTAATCTCCGCACAATGGGAATTAGCCACCAACGATCCACTCATCAACGGGATCCATCATCAAATGCATATGAATGAATGCAACATATACAACATACTTATACCATCGTCAAGTCTAATGAGTAACATCATCAAATACTCATTTCATCATCATCATTAACATCATCATCATCAAAGTATGTTTATATACATTAGCATCATTCAATACAATTAATCATCATCATCATCACTAAAGAACATACATGTGTCCACATCAATCATCATCATCAATAAGAAGAACACACATGTACCCGCATCATTCCAATACAATCAATCAACATCATACAATTCTCTACAAATCATCACATCATAATGTTTTCAAAACAACGTCCTATATTGTCACATTTCATCATATATGTCAACAATACATCATCCAATCAAACAAATCGTCACATGATTAATATTTCAACATAGCATGTATTTAACATATCGCATCACATGTATGTACAATACATCATTCATCGAGAAATAAAATCATATTTAAAAATAATTGGATTCACACCTCATTTCATCATTTAAACACGTAGGCTATCTCATAAGATTCATCGTGCTCGAAACGGCACTAAAAACGGACCTACGGTTCGAAAGTTACACATCATTTAACTTTTCCAAGAAAACAACTAACGCTACAGCACGCGGCGCAACCAAAGTTCGCGGCGCGACCTGAACCACAAAAAAACACGTTCGCGGCGCAAACCTATGCACGCGGCGCGATGCGAGGAAAAAGTACGCCTTCGCGGCGCCAACACTAGGACGCGGCGCGAACTGGCGATTTCGCAGACTATCGGGTCTGCGTCAGATCCTGCGATCTGGTTCCATCTGAGTCCAAAACTGACTCTAAACATCATATGCAGGCAGTTAATCATCAATTGCATCACTATTCATCATCACACATCAAAACAACACATAATCTATCAATAATTCATGCAATTTTCATCAATTCATAACCTCCCTAAACCTAACATATGATCCAATTGACTCAACAACATCCCTAATCAATATTATTATCTAAGAACACGATAATAGATGATAACCAGAGAGTCCCCCCTTACCTTAGCCAAGAGTTCTTGATCTTTGGTCCTCTTCCTCTTTGGCTCCTCTTTACGTTCCTCAGCTCTTCTCTTCCCCTTCTCATTTTTCACGTTCTGATTCTTTTCCTCATTTCCCAATTTTCCTTATTTTATGAAACATAACATTTTAATTAGTAAAGGCTTTACTAACATAGTACCCCCTCTTTACTAACACCACACTTGGCCCAATAGCCTATCTCATATTTCTTTCCAAATAATTCCACAAAATACTGAATAATTCCAAATAATAATTTAATTTCCAATTAAATTAAATTTAGGAAAATATGGGGTGTTACACTATCTTTTCATCTTCTAAAAAACTAGTCTCCTCATATTATTATTGTTTTTGAAGTTTTATTTGAATAAAACCTTTATATTACATAGAAATTTTATTTGCCATTTCATATTTTAGCTTTTTCTATACTTCAAAATCGCTCCTTCCCCGTTCAACCAGTGTCATCATTTTTACTCCTCATTCCTCTTCTCTTCCACCATAATTCATAATCACAATATCATTCTTTTATTTTGTTAAAAATGAAATGTATGGATATTATGCTTTGGGAAAAATGAAGGAAATTAATGTGATGAAATTTTGATGTTAAAATAAGAGAGATTTGTATGGATGTTATGTGATAATAACGTCTTGTGTCTTTAAAAGAAGTTGATAATATTTTTTTCAAAACATAATTTTAGAAAAATAGTGTTATCCATGCATACCTGTAAATATCCGTAAATACTTAAAAATCCGTAGATTATTCACTTAGCATATATCCACACAGATATAGAACAAATATGGATATTATAATTTATTCAATAAAACAGACACAGATATCATATTATTCGTCCCCATAAATATCTATTTACATCCCTATCCCTATTCCTATCTCTATCTCTATCCCTATCCCTAGGATCTCTACCAAAAATACCTACTTCTTTTAAACCACTTGCAATGGGGTGTTGAATAATTTTTCAATAGTTGAATGCTTCCAATTGTGTGTTGAATGAGATGTTGAATGTGATGTGGATTAATTGGTGTTGAAAATATTCAACATGTTGAATGAGAAAGGAGTGGGGACCACATCATATACTTTGCAAAATTCTATTGGTAGTTTTGATTATTTAGATTTTTATTTCATCATAATTATTTGGAATAATTATTTTATAATAAATCAATTTTTTATTTATTTTAATTTTCACTAAAATTCATCATTTTTTGTCTATAAATATAGAGACTTGGTTCATTTGATTTGGACACACACAAAATCGACTTTTTTTTCTCGAATTTTTCTATTTAACCTCCAATAAATTTATTGTTTGTAGTTTTAAACATCTTTTTAGTGAAATGGATCCCAACAATAATCCTTTTAATACCCAAAATTAATTAAGAATATAAAATTAGAACAATAAAATTAAAATAAATTATTAAATTAGAAAAACATTAAAATAAAATATTTAAGTCTTAATTATTTTAATTTAATTTCAATTGTTATTAATATATAATCACAAAAATAAAAATATGAAATAAAAGTGGTGGGATAGAGTGTTGAATTTTATTAAATAAAAATTATTGTAGTAAGTAAAAGTTGAATGAATGTTCGAATTATTTGATGGAAGAGATAAAAGATGATATAAAATATAAAAAATAAAAAAGAAAAGTATTGAATATATAAATCATTGTAGATAGTCTTACTCCGTCGTAAAATCTTTTGTTACACAACTTCTTTACATCAATTTAAGTCATTTTAGTCATATTTTGTTTTTCTTAATTAGTAATTGTAGCTTTTTAACATAGTTTGTGACCTTTTGGTGATGTTAGTTCTATCTTAGTTGGAACTTGCAAAAGGTGACAACCCACTAATGAACTAATTATGTGACAGCTTTTGATATGGACATAAGAGAGTGTGACACGTACATATATATATATATATATATATATATATATATATATATATATATATATATATATATATATATATATATATATATATATATATCTTACTAATTAATTTTTCTTAACATGATTGAAACATATCCCCTCACTAGTATCAAGATAAAAAATTCAAATTTTTATTTATTTATTTATTTTAAAACAAAACACTTTGTCAATTTTATACTAATACTTTGTTATTATTGTATCCAATTAACTAGCAAAAACATGATAATATGACATTTATGATAATTAATTTTAATAGTATAAATTAATGATTGAGACGTGACTAATTGTTCTAGTTTTGACTTTCATATATATATATATATATATATATATATATATATATATATATATATATATATATATATATATATATATATATATATATATATATATATATATATATATATATATATATATATATATATATATATATATATATATATATACTCACACATATCAAATTAAATTGCATATTTTCTACTTAAATTAGTAAAAAATCCGTGCGTATGCACGGGTTCTGTTCGGTTACGCGAATTTGGATACATCATTTATTTTAAATAAAAAAGTTTAAAAAAATTAGATAAATAATTGATTATTTCATATATAAAAATATTTATATCATTAATAGATTTTTCTCGTATACCATTTTTGGATTAAAAATATTTAATCATAAATATCATTTCTCGTATATAAAAATATTTAAATCAATAATAGATTTTTTTTCCGTATACAGACTTCATTTTTGTTTAGGTATAATTTACAAAAATATTTGGATCAATAGTAAATTTCTTATATAAAAATATTTAGATCAATAATAAATTTTTTCCCGTATATTATTTTTAAATAAAAAAGATTTGGGTCATAAATACCATTTTTCGTAATTAATAGATTTTTTTTCCGTATACAAATATTATTTTTGTTTAGGTATCATTTACAAAAATATTTGGATCAATATTAAATTTTCGTATATTAAAATATTTAGATCAATAATATATTTTTTGCCGTATACCATTTTTTGATCAAAAATATTTAATCATAAATATAATTTCTCGTATATAAAAATATTTAAGTCAATAATAAATTTTTTCCCGTATACAGACTTCATTTTTGTTATATAAAAATATTTACATTAATAGTAGATTTTTTCCCATATACCATTTTTTAATACAAAATATTTGGATCATAAATAATATTTTTCGTAAATACTAATACAAATATTATTTTTATTTGGGTATCATTTACAAAAATATTTGGATCAATATTAAATTTTCGTATAAAAAATATTTAGATCAATAATATATTTTTTACCATATACCATTTTTGGATAAAAAATATTTGATCAGAAACACTATTTCTCGTATATAAAAATATTTAGATCAATAACAGATTTTTTTTCCCGTATACAGACCTCATTTTTGTTTAGGTATCATTTACAAAAATATTTGGATCAATAGTAAATTTCGTATATAAAAATATTTAGATAAATAATAGATTATTTTTCCGTATATCATTTTAGAATAAAAATATTTGGATCATAAATACCATTTTTCGTAAATAATAGGTTTTTTCCATATACAAATATTATTTTTGTTTAGGTGTCATTTACAAAAATATTTGGATCAATATCAAATTTTCGTATACAAAAATATTTAGATCAATAATAGATTTTTTGGCCTATTCAATTTTTGAATAAAAAATATTTAGATCAAAAATAACATTTTTTGCATATAAAAATATTTAGATTAATAATAGATTTTTTTCCCGTATACAAACTTCATTTTTGTTTAGGTATCATTTACAAAAACATTTGGATGAATAGTAAATTTCGTATATAAAAATATTTAGATCAATAATAGATTTTTTCTCTATATCATTTTTGAATAAAAAATATTTGGATCATAAATACCATTTTTCGTAAATAATAGATTTTTTTTGTATACAAATATTATTTTTATTTAGGTATCATTTACAAAAATATTTGGATCAATATTAAATTTTCGTATATAAAAATATTTAGATTAATAATAGATTTTTTGAATAAATTTTTCCCGTAAATCATTTTTTACTAAAAAATATTTCGATCATAAATACCACTTTTCGTATATAAAAAAATATCAATAATAGATTTTTTTTTTTGGAAGAAAGAAGTGAGAAAGTGATTAAAGAGAAAAAAAATAGAGAATAAAGAGAGATTTGATAAGTTTGATAAAATAAAGAACTTTATGGTACAAAGACTAACAAACCACAATTTTAATATGGTGACTAAAAATCAAATAAGGGTATTTTGGACTTTTCCACAACCATTAATTTTCTTATATTATAGATAGATTGATAGATTTTTTTTTGGAAGAAAAAAGTGAGAAAGTGATGAAAGAGAAAAAAATCGAGAATAGAGAGAGATTTGATAAGTTTGATAAAATATAAGAGTTGTATTATTTTAATAATAAAATTAAGAACTTTATGGTACAAAGACTGAAAAACCACAATTTTAATGTGGTGGCAAAAAATCAAATAGGGGTATTTTGCACTTTTCCACAACCATTAATTTTCTTATATTATAGATATAGATTGATAGATTTTTCTGGAAGAAAGAAGTGAGAAAGTAATGAAAGAGAAAAAAATAGAGAATAGAAAGAATAAGTTTGATAAAATATAAGAGTTGTATTATTTTAATAATAAAATTAAGAACTTTATAGTACAAAAACCCAAAAATCACAATTTTAATGTGGTGGCAAAAAATTAAATAGGGGTATTTTGGACTTTTCCACAACCATTAATTTTCTTATATTATAGATTAATCATTATTAAATATAATTAGTAATAAATATATACACTAATAAAATTGCATATTTTCTACTTAAAATATATCATAGAATATATTTTCTACTTAAATTGCATATTTTTATTTTAGTATCAACAAAAAAATAATATTGTAAGGTAATGCTTTCTCTCTCTTACTCGTATTCTGTTCTCTAATTCAATAATATACCTAACCATCTTTTCAAACCTTTTATAATAAATAAATAAATTTCTTTCAAGTTTCAACTTCTTTATTACTATTTTCTAAATACCTTTGAATTGGTATAGAATAATTGATAAAACTGGTATAGAATAATTGATAAAACTGGTGGGTTGCAATTGCATCTTGTAAGGAACAAAGTTCACTTTTATTTATTATTTTTCTAACCTTTTCTAGAAGGAATTATTCACAAAGTGTTCCTTTTTTATGCTTTTAATTCTCACAACTTTTTTTCTTTAGGAATTGTTTCCCTTAATAATGTCATTTGGGTGGTAGAATATGCATGATGCATCCCACTCCTAACCTTACATAACATAAAACAAACTAGTTGGCCCTTGCCAATATTTATTTTCTTAAAGATAAAAGTAGTGTGCATTATTGGTGGCATGAAAATTTTTGCTAGTTTTTTTTATTTTTAAAATAAGAGAAAAATGGATAAATAAAAATAGAAAACTTAAGAATTTAAATGATTATATTGATAAATATTTTTAATATATATATATATATATATATATATATATATATATATATATATATATTTAATGTATTAAAAATGCATTGTAAATTAAAATATTAATTCTTATAAAAAAATTATTTTCTTTATTTAGTATCCTAAAAAAGTGTCCTGAGACTTTGTTAGCATAATAAAATATGCTAAACTCTTTTATTAGAAAGTTTTTTAATAGAAAAACATGAAAATCACATGAAACCTATTAAACTAGCTAGGCAACTTTTATCTCTTATCACTTTGGTATTTACCAATCTTTGGAATTCATCTAGAAGCAACCAATGTAGATAAAGAGGCCCCTCTATAGAAAAGTGACATATTTGGCACTTTATGAAATTGTTTTATAAGATATACTTTAGGTTAAAAGAAAAAGATACCCCTTATGAATATTTACCAAAATTATTAACTAATTGTATCTAATGAAACCTAAATTTGATATAGATATAGAGTAACCATCCACATCTAAGATCGAATTTAAGTTGAAATGTTCCCACTATCTTTAAAGATACACTAGTATTAGGAAAGGTGGGTTGCATGAGGGATGGTATACAATGTGACATGTCAAATTTTGATGTTGACACTTTATGCTTAAAAAGTGGATATAGTAAATTGTAGCATGAGAACCCTACTTCAACAAATTTGTGTTAAATTTAGATGGAATCATGTGTACAAATTTATGCTAAGGTGCCTACAATAATTGTGCAAAACTAAAAAGCTTTCCCTAGTGAAAGTTTGCTTTCTTTTTATCTCTTTTTTTTTCAACTTTTTCTTATTAGATAAACTTCAAATCCTCAATAGTGTTGGCCTAACATGTTCATGTTAGGTGTCAGCAAGTGATGATAATATTTACATAAATACTTTTTGGTAAAAGCTTTTATGGTTCTATCTTGTGATAGAAAAAAAATCAGTCTATTGTTATTTTATTGGTATAGAATAAGATCGTATCAAGGCTTAATTTTATAATTTTATTTTTGATGTACTCCCTCCGTCCCAAATTATAAGAGAAATTCACTTTTTAGATTCATTGAATAATTAATGTATCTGGTCTGCATATAGACCAGATACATTAATTATTCAATGAATCAAAAAAGAAAATTTCTCTTATAATTTGGGACAGAGGGAGTATCTGATCTATATATAAGTAGATATATTAATTATTCAACGAATCTAAAAAGATAAAATTTACTTATAATATGAGACAGAATGAGTTTATATTATCCACCAAAAACGCTCTCAAATTCACACCAGAAAATAATGTGTGAGAGCTAACTTTTTATTAATTGGGTCAACTTTCCTGAACTCTATGATACTTGTCAATTCATAAATCTTTATGTTAATATTAATTTAAAATACATAAAAACTGAAGAAAAGAAGCTGTTTAAGTAAATGAGAAGGAACTATAACCCTTTTTGCTCTCTTTTCAAGAAGATAAGATATCACACAACACAAAATTCTTGTGCTATTTTGGTAGGCTAATCAAAATTCACCACAAGCAAGCCATATGGCCAGCTATGTAGCTGTCTTCCTTTATATTCAAGACAAAGCAAAACAAACAAAAGCAGTGGATAGGGATCCTTCTTGACTTAACAGTTTTCTTACATAGTGCCCTACATCAGATTCAGATCATTTAGTAACATAAATTGTGTAGTCAAATAAATAACTCTAGATGCTAATTAGATCGACTCAGTTGGTAAGAAGTTGTCACACATTGAAAAGCAGTGGATATTTCTAACGCTGGTGAGCCTCTGAATCCAACTCGCTTAAACTTTATTGTAATAAAAAATATACTTTATAGTTTGATCACTAATAATATAAACAAAACATATATACCAAAGAAGTCAACTACCATAAATTATTGATAACCAAGTTTTCAAGTAATTGATTTCCACTTCTTTAATTATTTGATTAAGTGGAGGTATTAAGTAAACTCCCCATGAAGATATGGGAAAACATTTCTTCAATTATAGAACATTTCTACCTCTATATGCATATTAATATAGAATTAATTGATAGTGTTTGTTTGTTGCAGGTTCTTACAGTTTCAGATGCTGAAAAACAGATTATAAACAGAGCATGTTCTTCTGTCAGAAACTTCACTTTCTAACAGTAGTTAGATTGGAAGATCAAAAAAAGTGATGGTGTCCTATGGTAAAAAAGAATGTTGTACTTCATAAACCAGCATCAAAATTAAGATCATTTTTATCTGCACAACGTGCCTCTTTTCACCAGGCTATTTTAACCGCTCACACTATATTAGGAAGAAAGCACGTCATTTCAATGAATTAGGCGTACTCTCTGGTCATATAAACGACATGACACGTGGTATTGTTAGATATTTTGTACAACATTTTCAAACTATTTTGTTACATTACTGAAATTAATGACACATGTGCCATTCAACACCAGTAATCAATAAAAACAAAAGGGTATGTAGCAAAACACTATATAACATTGACATGTGAAACTAAAAAAGAGCAGAAGAAAACAAAGCACTAAAGACTCAAACAGATGAATCAAGTTCAGCCGCCTAATAATACTACTCTATCAAAAAACAAAGAAAGATAATCACTTTCAATAGACTGAAGAAGAACAATTACAATCCTCTCCCTATTGATTTGACCATCTTCTAATTTAAAAAGACAGAGACAACGTGTGCCATTTAACCAGGACCCCACAAAACATACAAGTTGGTCACGTAATTTGAATAGCATCTTAATTGGCATATGCCAAAACAACTGTAATGGTAGGGTCTATTTCACATGGAAAATAAGATAAGCATAACAAAGTGCTGCATAACATGACAAAAGACTTTCATCTCCCAAAGGGCCATTTATTCAGATTCCTTAACCATCAATATGGTGGAACATTAAGGTATGTCTCAGTAGCAACCAAAAAAAAAATGAATATGGTGGAATAAAGTACAATTTATAAGAGATTATAACAAAATCTTATTTATATCACAGAAGTACATATAATATGATATAGTGAAGTAACAACAATATAATAGAGCTAAGAGTGGTGAAAACACAAGAGGGTTGGTTGGTTTGTTACATTATGGAAACATAACATCCACATGATTTATTGCCACATACCAGAACAAGACCTGACAAGCATTATAATATCTATAGACCTAAACGATTACATGTGAAGAAAAATGCAGTAAACTAAACTACCTTTGATTTTTGAGTCAAGGGAGTTTCACATGATAAGAGTGAGTGTGTGTGACTATCCCTTTTTAATGACACAATAAAAAAAAGCCATTTGGTACACAAGTTTTACTTCCACTTGTCGTTTTCAGTTGAACCATATTGGACCATCTGGTTGTTTGGGAAGATTATCCATTCCTACTACTCCTTGTAGTTGCTGAATATCCTCCCTAAAATCAAAGGATGCCAAATCACAGGGAGAGCCCATCATGAAATGGAGGTTATTGTTGTTGTTGTGGTGGTGCTGGTTGTTGTCGAAAGGAGCATTTACGGCTTTGAATCGGTCGAATTGACTTTGACTTTCCTCGCGAGTAAAGAAGTTTGCTGCTTCCATCACCATTCCTTGACTTGAAAAGAAATTCTCCTGTTGTTGCTGCTGAATGTTGTGCTGCTGTTGTTGCTGAATGTTGTGCTGGGAAAGGTTTTGATTTCCGACGGTTACGCAATTGGTTGAACTTGCATTCTTGTTTCCTATGATATTTGTGTCATAGACTGACATAAGGTCACTGATCATTTTCTGGCTGTCCTCTGAAACCCCGAGTCCAGTTAAATCAAATGAAGGTGGAATCAGACTAGGTGGAACCAGACTAGTAGGCTGAGCTGCAGAATTGGGTTGAACAAAGCTTTGGGGGAAAATAACCGGCTTAACCTCGGTAGCATGAAAATTAGGGCCGCCATAGTCTGCAGAACCGATTCTATGTGGACAATTCAATTGATGATTGTCCCTAGAAGGCCTATCTTGAAAAGCAAGGCGAACTTCGTTGTAAGGGCATTGAGGGTATTCACATGTGTAGATTTTGTGATCCATCATTATGTTGAAGTCGCTAGAGATCTTCCTCTTCCGAATGAAATCCAAGTTGGTGACAACCTCTCCCTTGATTGGAGAAGGTTGCTGAACCGAAAACATTCCCCTCATTCTTTCCATCCCAAGAGTGGATGGATGAAGATTCTCGGGTTTTCGGTCCTCCACATCAAAGTTGGACTCATCCTCAGCCCCATCAACATCATACTCGCTGCAATCATTGATGACCATAGAACCGCTGCCTCCACCAGAAGATATCGGAGGGCAGTATTCGGGATAAAGCTCTCGAGCCAAGGATTCCTCTTGATTGATGATGGCCAGCCAAGTAGCACTTTCTTTAGCTGTCATTTTATCTTGAAGGCATTTGGACTGCCTCACGAGCTTGCGAATCTTGGCTATATCAGGAGACATATGCTTGATAACTGCTGTTAAAACACCAACTTTCCAAGCTTTTTTCAGGTCATGAGGTTTCTTGTAAGGTGGAGGACCTTGATCTTTAGGTAAACCAATTTGGGGCCACCACTCTTCGTTACCGCTTGGCCACCATGGCGGAGGAACACCCTTCTCTAACGGGAAACGCCTCTGAGGAGGATCACAGTGCTGCATAAGAGCTGATAAGAGAGAACCTAACGTTGTGTCCTGTAATTCTTGTAAGGTATGAGGAGTTGGACCGATGGAATTGCAGCCATCATTCTTCCCCGGAATTGCGTTATCCACTTGATATTTGGCTATGGCAGCCGGACCGTTCCTATCAAACCTAACCTTATCCTTCCACCATTCACGAAGATTGTCAGATGCTCCAGTCACTGGTTTTCCTTTCTCAGGAATTATCCCGTAAACGAATCCTTGTGCCTTACAGACCTCCATCATTTTCAGCATGTACTTCAATATTCCATCTTGAGCTCTTGACATCTTTTTCCTCCTCGCCTGTTCTTGAGACTGCCTTGCTTTTGCAGCATCGATCCCTTCTTTAGCCTTGGTTTGTTCTTTCAATCGCTTGAGACGCATTTTGTCCCTCCACATCCTTCGTTCAAGCTCATCGACATCCATTTCTTCATCACTATAATCATCCTCAACTACCGAATCCGGCTCAGTTTGCCTGACAGAAATATCCCCTTCCCCAAGTGTACCACAGAACATATCCAAATCACCACAAAACCCCATGTCATCAAACATCATCATCTTTTCTCAGGAAAACACCTCTAAAGATATCCAAATTTCCAGAAAAATCAGCTTCAACCTGTAAATTAGGTTTCAAATTCACCCTTGTTTACCTCTAAACACCAACTCAAGTCAACGAGTTATCAACCTTTTCTCAAACCTTTAAACCTATCAAAAGACAAAAAAAAACAAAGAACAAATTAGACAGAGCAAAGATCAAATGAATAACAAAATCAACAAATCTACACAAAAATCCCAATTAAGATTCACTAGCCACCCAAATTTTTAAAGCAAAAACTTTTTTCTCTCAACTAGCAATACTAGATAGAGGCTAAAAAAACAAGAACATGAACTTAAGAAAAATATGAAATTGACCGATCACACATTAAATTCACAGAAAATACTAATCCATCATCAATACACTAAATACTAGATCTAAATAAGAGGCAGGGCTAGGCTATCAATAACTGAACAGATCTAAATCTAAATCACATACTAGTACAAATTAAACATGAAAACTAAAATTTAAAAAAAAAAAAAAAACCACAAATATAGAAGAATCTTCAATGATAATATTCTAATAAGATTCTCTCATAGACCCATCATCAAACACATGGTGGATGACTAACAAAAAAAAAAGTCTCAACAAATAAATCTCCATGAACATCATCAAAACTGATCAGGAAACAAATCAAAGCAACTATAAAAACAGGATCTAACATCAAACCAATCACTAGCACACTTCAAAATCATTAATAAAAGTAACATGAAACTAAGAAACATACAATAAATTCAACTATTGATCAACAATAGAAAAAAAAACTAAAAGTTGAAAAATCATCATGGAAGTTGAATCATCAACACATACAATAAAAACAACAAAACCCTGGTAGCAAAATGGAAGTGAACAGTAAAAAAGATGAGATTTTGATTGAAGAGAAGAATCTTACCAGAAAATAGAGAAATGGGTATTTGAGAGCAGTGACCAAAGGTCAATAAAGGTGGGGAAATTTGGAGAAATGGAAGATATAGAGATGGAAAAGGAGGAGAAGAAGGTGAGAAGAAAGAGAGAGAAAGAGAGAGAGTTAGAAAAAAGACATGAGACAGAGGGTGGTGAGCATTATCTTGGTTTTAATATAATGTTTTGGTGAATGTCAAAATGGTGTCATTCATTATTGTTGGAGTTAAATTTTATGTAGTGGTAGCTTTTTATATAAACTGTTATTTTTTTAATTAATTTTAACATATGGTATTAAGAAAGTAATAGTGTACTTAACGTGTTTAATTTGTGTAATCCCTATCCTGCTAGAATATATTTTTAATCAGAAAAATGTTATTTCAACATTTTATAAAGTTTTATATATAATATTGTCTTTTTATTTATTTTTATTTTTTAATCACATTGATACCTATAAATGATATATTTTTATATCATAATATAATAGTACTATATTAATATTAATATTTAGTGTTCATTGTATGTAATGTGGTTATCTTTTATTTCTTATATAGTTTTTAATTTCATCTATAGGTTAAGAAATAATAAAAATATATATAACATTGATATTATATTTTTTATTATTTTTCTTTTTTAATCATATTAATACCTATAAATGATATATTTTTATATTATAATATTTTAATATAGTATTTTAATATTTAGTGTTGTTCATTATTTATCTCTAATTTCTTATCTTGTTTCTTATATAAATATAGATTAAGAAATAATAAAAAAATAATATATCATTAGTATTGACTTTTAATTATTTTTCTTTTTTAAATCACATTGATATATATATATATATATATATATATATATATATATATATATATATATATATATATATATATATATATATATATATATATATATTAAATTGATTAATATTTAGTGTTCATTGTATCTTGTTTTAATTTTATATATAGATATAGATTAAGAAATTAAAACAAATATTATTGTCTTTTTATTATTTTTCTTTTTTAATCACATTAATTACCTATAAATGATTTATTTTTATATCATATTATGATATTGTTTTAATATTAGTGTTTTTTAAATTTTATATATAGATTAAGAAATTAAAACAAATATTATTGTCTTTTTATTATTTTTCTTTTTTAATCACTTTAATTACCTATAAATGATATATTTTTATATCATATTATGATATTGTTTTAATACTAGTGTTTTTCAAATTATATATATATATATATATATATATATATATATATATATAGAGAGAGAGAGCGTGAGAGCATTTTAAAATGAGAGATGAGAGGAATAAATATCAACCATTAGATTCATCAAGAGAGAGAAGGTTAATGCATTAATGTGGCTATTAATTTCTCTTTCTTGATGAATCCAATGGTTGATATTTATTCCTCTCATCTCTCATTTTAAAATGCTCTCACTTGATATGCTATATATATATATATATATATATATATATATATATATATATATATATATATATATATATATATATATATATATATATATATATATATATATATATATATATATATATATATATATATTAAAAAATAATAGAAAAAAATGAAGATTTTACTAAAACAATGTTGTATTTTTATTATGTCTAATAAAAAAATTTAAAACGATGAACGTCATATTAATTATATTGTATGATTAAAATAAATTATATAAAATATCTACAAAAAAATTGTATATAAAAATAAATAAATTTTATGGAAAAATAGATTGTTCAACTCATATGTACTAATTGATATAGATAAATATAAATTATTTTTATATAATTGAATTTCTAACAATAATAACTATTTGTAATATCATAATTTAGATGGACATATCTAGTGTGCCTAGTCAAAAAATAAATAAATTCTATATAAATAAATAAGCATTCAAAAAATAAATAAATTTTATATAAATAAATGAGCATTTTAAATAAAAAATATATTTAAAGACTGTCATAGTGGGAATCGGTAGTAAAAATCGGAATTAATAATATCAACTTTAATCTACTATGAACAATCAAAATGATGATTAGTATTATTTTAAAAATAGTATTAACAAGATCTCAAGACTAATCTAAGTTGTAAAGTTAGGTTAATTTCATCCTAGCATGGTTACAATCAGTTTACTAGTGATTGGTTGTAAAAATATTCTACTCTCACAATACATCACCCATTTTCTCAATTAAGAAATAGAAATTACAGTAGTAAATTTACATAAACCGTGTAGTATACTGTATAGCATTTACATTTAATAAACCGTGTAGCATACTGTATAGCATGAATTATTGGATCATTGGGAGTAATAAAACGTTGGTTGTAGTGAGAGAGTGGGATGGGAAAGCATTGAATAAAGGAAAATTCATTCATTCATTTCATTCAATTGAATTGACATTTTTGGGATTCTTCGGAGTAACACTTATAGACAGATATAATAACCTGTCTTAGCAAGTCTTATGAATAAAATTAATTACTACTACTAGTAGTTACAACTCAATTGTCAATCATACACCTTTTCATGTATGGATATAATTATATCTCTCTCCATAACCTTAAGTAAAGTAAAGAAGATAATTTAAAAAATCAAAAATAGATATTTAATCCGAAATCAAATATAAATAAAATTGATAAGTGAAAACATTAATGTATCAAAATAAAAAAATTAAGAATTGCTAAATTGATTTTTAAATATTAATGTGATCTCGACTATCAAATAATGTTTTTGTAAGGTTGTTATGGTCACTTCACAATTGTTGTGAAAGTGTTGTGATCATCTAGTGTAGCCTTATATATTATTATACATATTATGAAGATTTTGGAGGCTAAACACTCATTCAAACCACCTCCATCTATGATGACCACTTTGTTCCCTGAAGCTCCTATAGTATTTGAAGTTGATACTATCTTCAGATGGATTAAGTCATTCCCCAAAGGAATTTCATGTGGTAGAGATGGTTTACGAGCTTAACATTTATTGGATGCAATGTGTGGAGAAGGTTTTGTTGTGTCTAGAGATCTCTTATGTGCAATGACTTTAGTTGTTAATCTATGGTTGAGAGGGACATTCCTTATGAGTTTGGCAGAGTTTATTCCCATATCACCTTTGACGTCGTTATTGAAGCCTAATGGTGGGATACGACCAATTATTACGGGTTCTATTTGAAGGCGATTGGTATTCAAGATTACAATGAAAGATGTCAGTAAGGACGTGGCACGATATCTTAATGACTTCTAGTTTGGGATTGAGATATCAGATGGTGTTGAGACCATTTTGCATAGTGCCAACAGGGTGTTGAGCAAGCGACATGGAGATGGACCTTTGACTATGCTTATGATAGACTTCATGAATGCTTTCAACCTAGTAGATTGATCGTCCATTTTGACCTTAGCGGTTTTACTAGAAAGGACATCGTCCCTCCTAAAGCACAACATGTTTTTTTAGTGTCATTTTTAATAAAAGTATTCAGAACATATATGTAAAGTTTGACATGACCACAAGTGTTGCACTCCAAAATTTCCCTCTTATTATTGGTATAAGTTACGGTAGACGTTTATTTCGTCGTTCAAAAATCAAGAGAAAATAATAAAGAGTTTCTATTGTTTCCAGATAGTTTCCATTATTTCCACTATTTCAGAATTTTCTACATCTTTTGTATTCAGGCCGGAAACCAATTCTTTGAGGAAGATGTCTGAAAGTGCAAGTTACCTAAGATTTGAATTTACCGTTCAACTGTCTTTTGGATGTTTAAAAATTCATAACTTCTGACGGGAATATCATTTTGAAGCGAGTCATATGTCAAACGTTCCGTCTTGAGGTCTACTACAGTTCATATGTCGGGGTCGACAATTGTCTCTTTGAGGAAGTTCCATGAATTCGTAATTTACCTGAGGTTATACAGTGAAAAAATGTGTTGAATCTCTATCTTCTGGACGATTAAAAAAGTCATAACTCTTGCACCATTTATCCGATATGGCTGAAATTTTAACAGAAATTTCGTCTTGATGTCCCCGACATTTCGTATATTGGGACCTAAGGCCAATTTTTCAATACACACACACACACTCTCTCTCTCTCTCTCTCATTTCCCTTGAATCAAAAAGCTTTTTCTCTTAAATTTGGTAACAACTTTATTGCAATCATCAAGAACACATCAACAAAAATTATCAAATCTTCTTCTCCTTCCTCTCTTTTTTCTTCTCTGATCATCACCGCAGCCAGCCACCACACGCCAGACTTTCCTTCGTCATAACCGACGATCCTCGGCCAAGCCTCCCGCCGGCACGACACACTCCTTCCGCTCCCGGCCGGTCTCCGCCACGAAGCCTCTCATTTGTCCCCCCACGCGCAATCGCACTTCTCCCCACTTTCGATCATGAATTTCGGTACCTCTCCTCTTCTCTACAATTGTGATTCAGCCACGATTTCTCTCCTCCTCCGATTTCCCCTTCATTCTTCAATTCGGTAGATTTTCTTGTTCTTGAACTTTAATTGTGAAATTTGTTATTACTAGTTCTTTAAGATTTGTTCTTGTTATGAATTATTGATGATGAACACTTGATTGCGGAATATGCTTGATTGATGGATTGAAGTTGATGATCAAAGTGTTGATGATAATGGTGGTGTTGTTTGATAATGCATATTGTTGTTCATAAAAATTGAATCAAATAATTGTTGTGATTTAAATCAAGTTTGTTGTCGATATCAAATTGCTTGTGATGTTGTTGATTCTTTGAAAAGTGAATTAATCATTGAAGTTGTAGTTAACTTGAGGTTCACAAATAATTGTTGCATGTTGTTGTTCATGAGTCGAATATGGATTTTGTGCTATTTGCTTGAATATGTGAATTTGTTTGATTCTTGAATTTTGGAAGTTGTTGCAATTTGTTGACCGATTTATGAGTTGACAATAAATTGGAGTCGAATCCATTCTTGAGCACTTGTTCCAACATTAAAATGTTGATTCGAATTTGATTTTTTATCAAGTATTGACTTGAGGATAAATATGCTTAAACTTGATTCTTCATGTGGATTTTTGAGATATGACGTGTATGCGATTTTGTGACAATTTTTCGTGACTCAATACTTGAGCTTGTGAACCAATTTGTGGATGCTAATGTCGTTTTCGGTTGAAATTTCTTAAATGTTGTTGTTGCTGCCCGGAGTAGTGTGTCTACCTTATTTCACTTTCAGAAATCAATTAATGCTTGCATGTGTTCGATAATGCACTTAATGATGAACCGTATGCTTAATTTGCGTTTTGGGTGTGATTTTCCATGAGTTGCGATAACATGATGTGGTGTTGTCCCGTTTTATTCCAAGCATGTGTTTTGTGTTTCAAAGTTTGCATAATGCATGCATAGTTGTATTTGCTCATTTGTGGACCTTTGTCATCGTGTTTGGGCGCTTTTGATTTGACTTTCAGTGTGCTTCCGTTACATGTGTCAATGCTTCCCCGTGCTATAAACTTGTGCCAAAATATGATTCCTTCGCGCGGTGTGCTTACGTTATCTTTGTTTTATCATTTGTATGACTCATGTGCGATTTGCGGTCATTTTCACGACGCTTTCTTTGGTATTGTCATTGCTGCCCCGTATGAGATGTTGCGCTTATGATGCATGTTTTCTATTTTTTTTCTTCACCATTCACTTCTATTTTGCGTTATGATACAATTGTGCAACTCCGATTGCGATGTCTTGTTATTTATAATAAGTGTGCTAGCTTGTGCAAGGGATTTACGGAGGAAGTTCGACGATATCTTCTGTTTGTTATTCGCTCGTCTCACTCTTTGAGAAACGATACATATACCTATTGTTATTTGTCTGTATTGCGACCTTTCTTGCAGGTGTATGGTTCGGGTGTGTCTGCACACACTCCGACACGTGATTTACTTTCACGTCATTGATGTGCTTTGATGTTGATGTCGTCTTCCAGGTCTCTGACACTGTTTATTGCTTGATGCTAGCTTGCATGTGATCTTTGGGTTTCTTACTGCTTATTTACTTTTATTTACGGATTAATATTTGTCTAGTAACGATTCTTGTTTCCCTTTTATTTTATTTCTTGCATCATCTTTTGCCATGAGAAGTAGGGTTGACATTCATTTTTTTTCTTTTCAAATGCCATGAGAAGTAAGACTGGGAGATCTTGCCACTTGGTTGGCATACTAGAAGTCTTCACTAGGAGGCCATGTTTTTATGTGTTTATATTTGTGCTTGCAGGAAGTCAATGGTTTCGTAAGACCTCAAGAAGGCAACACCGTTAAGTCCTCTTTGGTAGGCAAGCGGAGAGGGTATGTAATCGACCACCGTCACGTTTTATTGAGTTTGTTCAGTTAGCCCACGTTACACGTTGTTGCTTATGACTTGTCCCATGATCTTTGTCTTGAGTCGCAAGTAGAAAAGGATCTTGCAATCGGATCCCCATGTTTTGTTAAGCTCGCGTCGACCAAACGCTGATGCTCTGTGTATGCATGCACAGTTTACTGAGTTCCCCCTTTCCTCCAATGCTAGCTCGTTCACGTTGGTTGTTACGACCTGTTGGATGAGCTCCCCCCTTTTTCCCCTCGCTTATTTGCCTCGGATGATCATTCTCGTTGGCTAAAGCGCCCCAGTTCCCAGGTCACAACCTCGCTACCCAGACTGTGGTTAGTTGTTTGCTTCGAGCGGCGCTCGATTATCTGCTATTGCTTTTATGTTTTTCCCATAGGATTTCTAGACTTAGCGTATTTCCCTCTTGCATGCTAACTTAAGTAGATACTTCCTTTGCATTAGGATTTCTTTCCATGCATGTTTAAAACACAAACCATACTCTTTCTTTCTTTTGCCTCCCGGCGCTTAAGAGCGCGTTATTTTCTTCCTACCTTCCTGACATAAGTCTCCAAAAGTTGAGCTGCTATAGGATGCGAATGTGACTGTTCACCTAAAAAACACAAAACAAACAGAAACTAGTTAGCCGAACTACGGTAACTCTGATTCCTCAAAAAGGATACAAAGTCATTGGGGTAGGGCCCAGACGAGCACAACTCTTTCTTTTTCCTACATTTTGCATGCATTCTAGCTTAGCTTTAGACATAGTTTCTTTTACTCCCATAAATTAGACAACAAGCGTGGATCCCATCGAGTACGATAAATGTGAGGGGTGCTAACACCTTTCCCTCGCGTAACCGACTCCCTTACATGTTTCACTAGTTCGCGATGACCTTGCTTATCCTTCCCCCAGGTTTATTCTGTGTTTACTTTCCTTCTCTTGGAATAAATATAAACGGATGACTACTCTTTTTCCACGCCACTTTCGCGTTTGTACTTGGATGAAAATCCTGGGAGCGGCAACAAGACAGAAAACAATTTTTGGTTATTTGGAAGTAGTACACTCTCAAGATTTCTCCTTGTTATCCCTATTGACGATCTAGGTCAACATATTTCCTTGGTAGAGTGACGTATCATCCTTAAACCGAGCTTATGATTCCCTTATCTCCTGTTGATGAGGTTTATCCTGTTTGCCGCAAGGCGTCCTTGGATACATTTGGGGAACACGCCATTCATTGCAAGGAGCTTCCTGGATTCAAATATCGACATGACTTTGTTAGGGATGTCATATTTTATATATTTAGGCGTCCATGGCTATGTGTGAAGAAGAGGCGGTTGTAAATTTCTTGACTGGACTTTTAGGCCACCAAATGTTTTGATTTATGGGTGGATATGAGGGCCACATGCATGTGTAGACTTGGTTGGGGTTTCTCCACTAGTGGGACTGCGGACTTTAGGTTTTACTGTGAGACATGCATCTTTCAAAGCCGCTTCAAGTAAAGTGGCCAAACATGGAAAATTGTGCTCTAACAATTAACATGCTTTCATACTAAATGCCTTTAACACTTTTGGATTTCTAGCACCAGAAATAGTGTATATTTTACAGAGAATGCAAAGACTCATGTATAACACTGTTGTGTCATCCAGGATAATGAATATAGTTTTTAAGATGATTGATTTTGCCATCTAAAAGATGATAGTGGCGGAACTTGTTGTCTATTTGCTTGCTATTTCTATATAATTCTAAATTATATATAGATTAATATTAGAGGAAAAAATTAAGAGAATCATGTAGAATATTCTTTTGCATCAAATCAACAATAACTTATGGAAATTTCTTTACCCACCTCCCTCTTTTCTTGGTCACCTCTGGTGAAAAACCCAAAATACCCTCACTTTGGAAATGCATTTCCGAAACGCTTATTTTTTTTTCAAAATTTGTCTTATTTCGGAAATACACTTCCGAAAATACGAAAAAAAAGGTGTTTTCGGAGATGCATTTCCGAAAATACCCCTTTTTTGGGTTTTCGGAAATGCATTTCCGAAAACACCTTTTTTTTGGGAGGGGGTGTCTTCGAATATACACTTCCGAATTTTTTTTGGGAGGGGGTGTCTTCGGATATACACTTCCGAAATATTCCAAGACCAAATTGGTCTTGGAATGTTTCGGATATACACTTCCGAAAGAATTAAATAATTATTAAAAAATTAAAATCAAGGTGAATCAATACAATTAATAGGTATAAAATCAAGGTGAATCAATACAATTAATAGGTATAAAATTTCCTAAACAATTTTAAAGTTAAAAATTATTTTACTAACTTATATAAATCAAAAACATCTTAATTTCATAAGTAAATTTTGAATTATTTAAAATTAAATATAATATATAAATATAAATATAATATATATATTATAAATTAAAACACTCATTGTTTTAATTTTTATAATTATTATATAAATATATAAATATATTTATAATTAATATATAATAATTATTATATAAATATATAATAATTTTTATAAATATATAATAATTATTATAATTATTATATAAATATATAAATATATAAATTAAAACACTCATTTTTTAAAATTATTTTTGTAAATATATAAATATATAATAATTATTATAAATATATAAATATATAAATAAAAAATTATAACTCATTTTGTAAGTGAAATTATTTTAATTATTTTAATTAAACTTATTTTAAATTTTAAAATATGAATCAAAATAGAAATATATAATAATTATTATTCATAACTCATAAATTATATCAAAATATATAATTATTATTATTCATTACTCATAAATTTATGATAATTGAATTAATTAATATCCTAAAATTAATTTTTGGGATTTTTTTAGATTTTTTTTTGTTGTTTCGGAGATGCATCTCCGAATTAGTCAAAATCTCAATTTTTGGGATTTTTTCGGAAATGCACTTCCGAAGTCTGGAAAAATTTAGAAAAAAAAATATTTCCGAAATGCATTTCCGAAGCGGGGTAAAATGGGGTTTTGGCTGGGGGTGACCCCATAGGGAGGTGGGTAAAGAAAAAATCTAACTTATTTGTTCAATAGAAGAAAAAAAAGCAACAACTTTTTAAATTTTTTCTTTGGCTTACGAGTGTTGGTGTTTTTATTATGTTCATTTAGCATAAGTTTTTTTAGTTGTATTTTTAAATTTTATGATTATAGTACATTTTAAGAATTCGGGTACTCTAATGAGTTGTTGTAACAAGTTAACAAAGTCTGATTATTGTTAAGTTTTTTTTTTTAAATAATTCATAGTTATTTGACAACAAATGCATGTATATCATATGACCAATAGCCATAAACTCTTTAAAGATCTCAACAAATTCTTAGTTTCTAAAGTAAAAATTGAAAGGGTGATTTTATCTCAACCATTTATTCACATCCTTTGATTTTTATTAATCTAACAGTTTTAACTGATTATTTATATAAAATAATATTTTAAAAATAATTAAATTAAATAATTAACTAAAATTGTTAGACTAATAGTTGAGATTTGATATATATATATATATATATATATATATATATATATATATATATATATATATATATATATATATATATATATATATATATATATATATATTCTTTACAAAACTACTTTTACTTTTAATGAAATTTCTACATATACTTGCAAAATGGTTTATTCAACAATATACTCACAATTCACTTTGTTTGCAATGACATGTTGGTTTTTAACATTGTGCGACTCTCCGAAATTTTTACATGTATCAGAAGGTTTGGATTAATTCCTTCAATGTAATTCGTTTATGAATGGAGAAATCATCGAGTTTACTTTTCAAAACATTAGAATTACGAATGTTATTAATATATCATCACAAATATTAAATCATATTTACTCCGTTCATTGTCATTTTTAAGTACTGTGTATAAGATTATGACTAATAAGAAAATTGTTGTTTTATTTTTATTTTTACTAGCGTTTAGACGGACACACGTGCCCGTCTGTATGTTTTCTTTAGTGTATAATCGAATAAAAATATAAACAGTATTTTTTATGTGTTAATTTTTTTTATTTAATTATTTATAAAATAATAAAAAAAATAAAATGAAAAAGAAATAAAAACTGTATATAAGAGTTAGTAAAGAGAAGTTGAAGTTAAAAAAAACTGAAAAAAATATAATTAGAAGGAAAATAGGCTATACCAAAATCATTTTTTGCCTTTACTATATATTACTAGCATTCAGACGGGCACTCCCGTGTCCGTCTGCCCCTTTTTAAATGTGCACAGCAGAGAAAAATAAATGTTTGTACATCTTTTAAGGAGGTATTTATGTTGTACAACACATTTTAAAAAAAATTAATAGTTAGACACAACATAAATGATTTCGTTTAAAATAGTGTTACGAGCCATATCTTCTTCCTACATGACCTTTGAACACTAATTCAATAATCCATATGTCTCTTCCAAAGTTTGAGTTATACGTCCTGCTAAAAATAATTCATATATAGACAGTATTACTAGAAGTAAACAAATTTAAGATATAATTGAATGTATGATCTCTAAACATGCTAATAATATTATTACACTTTGAAAGTGGGAAACAAATACATGCATTAAATTGTATTCAAAGACCGGTGCATACATTGCACAAACACATGCTAATAATATTTTTATATACGAAATTTACTATTGATCCAAATATTTTTATAAATGATACCTAAACAAAAATGAAGTCTGCATACGGAAAAAAATCTATTATTGATCTAAATATTTTTATGTACGAGAAATCGTATTTATGATAAAATATTTTTGATTCAAAAATGATATACGGGAAAAAATCTATTAATAATCCAAATATTTTTTTATACGAAAATTTAACATTGATCCAAATATTTTTGTAAATGATACCTAAATAAAAATAATATTTGTATTATTATTTACGAAAAATGGTATTTATGATCAAAAACATTTTTAATTTAAAAGTGGTATACGGGAAAAAATCTACTATTGATCTAAATATTTTTATATACGAAATTTACTATTGATCCAAATATTTTTGTAAATGATACCTAAACAAAAATGAAGTCTGTATATGGGAAAAAATTTATTATTGATATAAATATTTTTATATACGAGAAATGGTATTTATGATCAAATATTTTTTATCAAAAAATGATATATGGGAAAAAATCTATTATTGATCTAAATATTTTAATATACGAAAATTTAATATTAATTCAAATATTTTTGTAAATGATACCTAAACAAAAATAATATTTGTATACAGAAAAAAAATCTATTATTTAAGAAAAATGGTATTTATGACCCAAATATTTTTTATTAAAAAATGGTATACGGGAAAAAATCTATTATTGACCTAAATAATTTTATATACAAAATTTACTATTGATCCAAATATTTTTGTAAATGATACCTAAACAAAAATGAAGTCTGTATACGGGAAAAAAAATCTATTATAGATTTAAATATTTTTATTTACGAGAAATGGTATTTATGATCAAATATTTTTTATTCAGAAATGGTATACGAGAAAAAATCTATTATTGATCTAAATATTTTTTATACGAAAATTTAATATAGATCCAAATATTTTTGTAAATGATATCTAAATAAAAATAATATTTGTATTATTATTATTTACGAAAAATCTTATTTATGACTCAAATATTTTTTATTCAAAAAGGGTATATCGAAAAAATCTATTATTGATCTAAATATTTTTATATACGAAATTTACTATTGATCTAAAATTTTTGTAAATAATATCTAAACAAAAATGAAGTCTGTATACGGAAAAAAATCTATTATTGATCTAAATATTTTTATATAAGATAAATGTTATTTATGATCAAATACTTTTTATTCAAAAATGGTATACGGGAAAAAAATTATTATTGATCTAAATATTTTTATATACGAAATAATTAATTATTTATCTAAATTTTTTTTTAACATTTTCATTTAAAATAAATGATGTATCAAAATGTGCGTAAACGAACAGAACCCGTGTGTATGTAGAGATTTGTAACTAGTTTGAATTAAGCATATGAGTTTGACCAATTTTACTGGCCATTTGGTCAATCCAAAACAAGAATGATCATAATTTTCATGAAATGCTTCGTTAAAAGGTGATCTCCCGTGACTACCGGCCATGAAAGTGCTTAGATCGGTTCTTAGATAAAAAGATAAACATTTGGTAACAATCCCTATTTAGTGGCTGTGGTGTGGCACTATGAGGTGTCATGCTAAGTTTCTTTATGTGTCAAGATTCTATGGTTACTTTCTATTGTTGCGTTTGCTCAAATGAAAATTTCGACAGCATGTTTGCTCAATTGTATATAACATCCATGTCTTTAATAAGAAGTATCTTTAGAGTAAAATTAACGTATCTTTACAAATATTATAATTATAAAATAATAATTTTACATAAAATACATTCTGAAAAATCTATGGATGATTAGGAGTTTGTGTTTATTATGTTATCATAAGATGAATAGTCAAAATCTGAATAGACAACATCAAAATATCTTCCACTAGAAAACAATTGTTAGGATGGTTAGGAATTTGTCTAGTACTTATAACTAATTAACAAACTCTCAATCATACATATATGGGTTAAGAATTAAGATTAGTTGGCCAAAATTAATATATTTAATTAGACGTCTCATAACTTTTTCATGCAAATTTAATCAATTTAAGAGTTAAATTGAAAAATATTAGCATTAAGTAAATGTTTAAAAAAATCATTTGTATTTTTTCTTTGATGCTCATACTTCATCATTTCATTTAAGGAAAGTGAATAATTTTAAAGCACAAATAATATTTGTGGTTCTATGTGATGTACAAATAATATTGTCAAATGATTTTGATGATGACACCTCTTTCAGTGGTTAATTATCATGATACCTAAAAAGAAATAAATAAATTTAAAGTCTCATCAAGTCAAAGAAACAAGTATAAATTCAAATATCAAAGTTCTAATTGAAAGTATTGGACAATGTTGAATAAAGCAAGGAAATTTGATAATGTAAATTGGGGATCTTGAAGTCGTAAACTTAAAGATGTGAAAGTGTTAAAGGTCGTATGATATTACATTTAGCACGTTAACTTGTTTTGATCAGTTGATTGTAAATTATATAAGAGTAACTCTTGAGGTACTAAGGCAAAGCATATACACACAAAATATGTTCTCTAACCTTTCGAATCTTTAATAAAACTTCCTATGTAAAAGTTTTGTTTGTTTAGGGCTATTGAGTTAAACCTATGTAAAATCTCTAGTTGTTTAAAGTTATTGAGTTGAGTTTGTGTTAAAAAGATCGAGTTGTCTTTGTAAGATTTTTAGGTTGATCACGTTTAAATTATTTTGAAAGATTGTTTGAGTTGATCTTGTAAAAAAGCTCAAGGTTGTTTTAGTGAAAATCTCAAGGCCAAGTTGATTAGGCCGAACTACGACAAATATCTGGTGTGATCTTTCTATCACTTATCTCTTTTATTTATGTTATTTGTTTTAATCCCGATGCTTATTTCTACTTCTCTTTTATTCCGCTGCTCCATCTTTGGTTTCTTTTATCTTATAACGTAAACGTTTTTAAAATCAAAAGTTTTGTTAATCGGTTTTTTAGAAATTTAAATATCACAATTCATCTTTTTATTATGTTTAGAGTCATTTGGTCAATAAATAGCATCAAACTCTAACTTCTATTATAAAATTAATTATTTTAAAAGATAACTAGTAAGAGACCCGTGCTCCCGCACGGGTAATTGAATTATGATATTTTGTAAATAACTAAAAAAATATAATAATTTAGAATCTTCAAATAATAATCATGAAATAAAAAAATAACAACAAAATATTTGTTAATGTGATAATACATGAGTCTTAATGTCATAACACATAAATAATATCAAATACAAACTAGCGGGATACCCGTGCATTCGCACGGGTACTGGTATGGTACGCGCATTTGTTTTTAATATATAATAAAAATGAAATGAAAGAAAAATTAAATTGTAAAATAAAAAAAATTATTTATTTTTTATTTATTTAGAAGATGAAATGTAAATGATATCAATATTTGGATCAGTTGTTTCATTTTTCCTGTTTCATATAATTTCTACGATATGAGAAAAAAAAACAATAAAATTTTATTGAGTCACTACATGTTTGGATCAGTGGTTTCATTTTTCCCGTACTAAAGTTGAATTAGTAAGTTACTCCTTTTTATTAAAAATTTATTGACTAATTACAAAATTTTATTGACTCAGTGCATGTTTAGATCAGTGGTTTCATTTGTCATGTATTAAAGTTAGATCAGTAGTAAAGTTGTTCCTATTTATAACAATAGTATTTTTTTAACATGTATTAAAGTTAGATCAGTAGTAAAGTTGTTCCTGTATATAACAATAGTATTTTTTTTCCCTTAATGTTTTCACATATTTGAAAAAAATGATCGATAAATGTTTTTGTTATTCAATATTTAGATTAATAGTAAAATTGTTTTCATTTATAATAGTAAAAAAAAATTCTATATATAAAAGATAATTTTGTCATGATATTATTTATAGAAGTATTTGAATCAATAGTATAGTTGTTCCCCGTATAAATAAATATTTTAATCAACAATGTAATTTTTTCCGCATAATTTTTTGTTTGTTTGTTTTGACAATAATAAAAAATGATTTTAAATTTATAATGATCAACATTAGACATATTGTAAAATTTTTAATAGGATTATGAAGAAAAATATAAACCTTAGAGATTATAATATAATTAATGTTGATGCACATGAACTGAAGTGGTGAGTTAGTCATTAAATAATGCATTATAAAAACTTATAATTCAAGATCGAGATTTTTTTTGCAAAATAAAGTATGTCAAAATTTATAAATATAAATTATTGGTTATAAATGTTTTGAAGCAAGAACTTGAAAATGGGTAACAGCTGCATAATATTATAGGGTCATGCTAACATGTGCCCTTAGGGCACATGTTAATAAACCTAAAAATAGAAAAATTGTGTTGGAAAAAGTAATAGAAAAATTAATTGTCAACTTTTAATTAAAGCAATGCACAATTTCCAAGAATAAGTTTCTACATTTTAACTCTTAACATGTGCCTTTGGGGCACATTTTAGCATTATCCAATATTATATTATAAATATGTATTAATAGCAAACTGGATTGTAGCAAAGACTGAATTGTATCCGTTTTCAGAAAGAGTTATCATGTCAAGGCTGTTAGGAAAAAACATTTATGCATAGGGGTTAGATTTATTTCCAATAATATTTTTTATTACAATTTTAAATGTAGTGATATTTAGAAAATTTTAAATCCATTTCTTTTTACCTTACTTCACATTAAAAAAATTAAATACTGCAATACTTCTAAATATATAGTATCACTTTTTTAAAATGTAACAATACCTATATTTAATAATAAGTTGAAAATTCAATACATATTTGAAAAAATCAATACATATTAAAAATATTTTCACTCAGTATGAAATCATGTCATATTTTATTGTTAATTAGTACGATTCAATAGATATTTAAAATTAAATCAAATAATTAATATTGAAAATTTACTATTAATATTTGAACTCTTCTTCAAGTCTAGAACAATGGCTTCTCTTCCATAATTTCTTTCATCAATCTAAAAATTTACAAATAAATAAACAAATATTAATAAAACTATAAATAAGTAGAAATGAAATAAAATTAAATGAGATATAAATATTAAAAAAAATGAGTTAAATATGATATAAACTTTACCATTTACCAAAAATAAATTCAAAACTCATCAATTAAAACTTATTAAAAAAATCCATAAACACAACAAACATTTTTAATAGTAGTCAAACTCAACAAACATTGGGAGAAGGATGAAACTTCATAATGAGGATAGTTAGCAAATATTGGGAGAAGGAAAACTATTTTTTTTGTGCATGTCAGAGTACATTGATTGGGAAGAAGTAACGGAATTGAGTCAAAAATAATAAAATAAAGTCATGATTATCTTCAAAATTTTGAAAATATATGATGTCTCACATAAATGAAATATGAAACATTGAAAATCTATTGGAGAAAAACAAATTGAACAAACTGAAAAAGAAAATAGTATATAAGTTAATATTTTTCTAATAATAAAAATAACATTATAAACTAAGAAAACAAAAAAAAAAACACAAAAATTATAAGCTGACAAATTAATATAAGAAAAACAACATAGATAACTTTTTTTCTTGTTGGAAACAAAAGAACAACTCGTCGAAAAAATATATAGATGAAAGGTTAGTAAACTTAGAAATGGAGAGAACATGAATTAAAAATAATAATAAGAAAAAATTTATATTAATACATTTGAAATAAATAAATAAAAAAGAAAAATTGAAAATTGAAAAAAGAGAAGACAGAAATATTGAGAGGAAATTAACAATTGTTGAGGTGACATAGGAGAGAGTTGGTATTCAATGTCAGAAAAAAGTGAAAAAAAGTAAATCTGACATTAAATATTATATCACTACTTTTAAATATTTTGGTATTCAATGTCGAAATGATCACATATTTAATTTATCAATGACAAAGTGTGTAAATATGTACACCAACCGATTTGATTTGACATAGCTCTAGAGTTGTCTAAAGCTATAGTAGGCTTTTTCTTAAGAAAGTTCATTATCAGATTAATTACATGTGCAAAAGTTAAACTACAGCAAACTGTCTAATACATAGTTCATAGAAGTAGAGTAACTATTGTGTAACATAGTCCATTTAATACAAAAGTAATCTATATAGGCTGCAAAATATGCAGAACAATTAATTGTCTTCTGCAGATATTTTTTCATGGTAGCAATACAATATTTGCATTGAAGGTTAGAATTTGAAAAAGCATGTGATGAAAATAAAAGGAGATGTGGTCACATGGTCTGGGACACACAATTTTTCACCGATACAAATTATTAAAATGGGAGAAATAGTTTGAAAAACGAAAAAAACTAAAAAATATAAAATCAAAAAAAGAATTTAAATCATAAAATGTAGTAAAAAAATCGTCATTAATATATTACTAACAATTTTGTCTCAAAAACTAAATGCCTCATATGTATAATAAATTCACAATCAAAACTAATCAATGTTGCCAAGATGTAAAATTACAATTTGTCTCATATATATATAATAAATTTACAATCAAAACTAAATCAGTATTTTATAAAAAAGGACAATCAATATCAACAAATTAAAATGAAACAACAATTTTAAAAAGTCTAAAGAAATATAATAATAGAGATTTTGAGTATAGAAAATTAAATATTTTATAAATAAAACAATCAATATCAATTAAGTATATTCATACATAATATATTCATATTCAAAATCAAATAAGTAAGTTAGTAAGAAGAAAAGATCTGTGCAAAATGAAATCAACAAAACCATAAAGAAGATATATTGATGAAACAACAAAAAAATATCTTCTTTAATTTCATAGATCTGAAAACATTACTTATCTTTTTCACAGATCTAAAAAAAACCACTTATTTCACAGAGAAAAGAGAGAGAAAAATTTGTGATGTTTGATAGAAAAGAGAATAGAGTAGTATAGAAAGAAGAGATAGATGTTGAGGGAGAAAGACAATATAACGATAAAATAGGGAACAGTAAAAGCATTGAGAACATTATTTGACAGCAGCCTTGATTACCACCCGTTGGTACTCCCAATAGTTTGCTTCTTTTCTTCCTTCCCATACTTTACTTCTTTTCTTCTCCAAATACTCATAATTTTTTCTTCATGAGCCACTTCCGCTTTCTACTCAAGCATATCGGAAACAATTCTTACTTCACCAATTGTTTCGCCAGATATTTGTCAAAATAGATCAATTACAATTTACAACACACTAAAACGAAAAAATTTTACATAGAAAAATACAATAAATTATTTCCATGACAGAGGAACAAACTCCATAAATTCATTCACTACTGTTCTTTGGCACAAATTCACAAGAACCAGGAGGCATGAATAGTGGATTTTAAAAAACCAGATCCCTAAGTAAAAATAAAAGCAATTAAAGAACAAATATCAACAATGAATAAAATTCAGAAACCATTAATGGTTAAAGTTCTGATTTTTGACAAATCTAACAAAAAAATCAGATTAAAGGTTCTGGATTTTATCACAACTTTTCATATGCATGAGGAAATAAAAAACCAGTTAAAGAACATAATCAAGAACGAAGAAAGTTTAAAAATAGTCTTACATCGTTATCAACGACAACCATCTCTAAATGTTTCTTATTTTTGTTAACAATAGCCCATTTGTGATGGATTCAAACGAATATTTTCCACAGCTCCTTCATCGCATCGATGATCTTCACCAGTTCAAACGGCTTAGCCATGTGGAACTCAAAAGCAGAGAACGAATTAAAACAAGTTAGGGTAAACAAAGTTTGAGAAAAGAAAAATGTTGTTGGTAGAACAAAGAGAGAGAGAGAGAGAGAGAGAGAGAGAGAGAGAGAGAGAGAGAGAGAGAGAGAGAGAGAGAGAGAGAGAGAGAGAGAGAGAGAGATAATGGGAAAATTTTGAGGAAAAGGAAAGATGATGGAAATACTGTGAACAATGTGCACATTGGGAACTTAAAATTTGGAGCAGAGTTGGATTCCTTACCTGGTACATTTCTAAAGTTGTTGGTTCATGTCAGCTACTTTTGGTTCAAATGCAACTAAAGTGAGTTCAAATAATATAAATATAATCGTTTTCAGCTTATAGCCTTGTAAAACATGTTTCTAATGTAACTAAAATCAGTTAAAAGTCTGACAAATAGTTAGATTAGAGTCAAATTGCCCCCAAAATTGAGATTTGGCACAAAATTAAGCAAGGGTGTTGTTGTCTTTTCCAAAACATCTTCCTTTCTTATATTATAGATGTAAAATTTAGATATAAATGCAAAATTTGAAATGATTTTTTTTAAAAGGACAATAATCATATAAAATTAATTATATTAAATAATCATACACAAAGAAAAATTATATAATTTTGTGATGGAGAAAAAATTAATATTAAAAATAAAGATTTTGTCTCTTAAATTAAAATAATGATTGATTAAACTAAAATAAATATTATCTTGTTAGTGACCCGTGAGATAAATATATTTTTAATGTTATTCAAATTAAAAAATACATTGTATTATCATGCAATTGATATGGTATATTATTATTTATATACAAATAAATTTAAAATGAATTACTTAATTATTAAATAATTATACAAAGAAAAAAATTGACCCATAAGACGGATAGGGAATAAAAATAATTTTAGCATGTGAGTTGGAAAAAAAATTTAACATATACAAATGTAAAATTTAAGATATAAATGCAAAGTATTGAAAGACACCTCCAAAACTCTTTTATTGATAAATTTTAACAATTAATTTTTAGGTTAGTAGTAAGAAATAATGGTTACGGCCAAAGTATTGAAAGACACCTCCAATAGACATTTTTATTAAATCAAATCAGAACATGCAATTTTCTCAAAACAATACAAATTAGTTTAGATCAAGCATAAAATAAAATAGCCATTGGTGTACAACCCGGTTGAAATTCACATATTTGTAATTATTTATGTGGCATTTTTTTAAGTGAAATATTTTTCTCTAGTATCACCTCTCTTCTAGTATTTGAATTTAGATTATTCATCAAAGAGCTACTCGTTACAACCATATCAATGGTGCCTTCAAAAGTAGTAATACAAATTTTACACTTATATCTCAAAAACAAACTATAACTTCATAAATAAATATGGAGTATTTGTAGTTTCATAAATGATTGAGACACGGCTACAACAACAATAATGAAATGGATAAATGAATAAAACAATGCTTACAATAAACCTACCAGAGGCCTATAAGTTATAACCATCAAGATTTTGTTCTCTTGTATGGATTAGGAAAAAAAACTGCGAGAAAAGAGATGTGAACTTTCACCACATGTCATCAAGAGAAGACTTTTATTAGAACATATAAATAATCTAGTTGAAATATCTCATTTTTTCTTCTAGTCAACTGTTATTGAAGAAGCTAACCGTATTTTCAGAGAATCAACATTTAGAATATATATATATATATATATATATATATATATATATATATATATATATATATAGTCTTCTTTAGCTTTTGAATAATTGCTTGTATTGGCACTCATTTCCCTACTATCAGTATTTGCATGGCAGACGAGGGCATATTGACAGAATCGACATTTCCAGCACTTGTCGTCGTCAACATAAGTAGCTTCTCGCTCTCCAAGCCCAAACTCAAGACAAGAATGAATTTGATCTTTTAACCATTCTGAATCATATGCAAATTTATCTTTGCAAAGGAATGAATGATCTTTCTGATACTATATCTGATATGAAGCAAACAAAACCATGTCTCCTTTCAAAATCAAATTTTAAATGCATGAAAAAATAATGTGTCTAAAGAAGACTTATGACAAAAAAACTATTTTGAGCTAAAACTCTGAGCATACCTCAATAAAAGTTGATCGTTAGCCATGGAGAACATCATATATGTATTTTTGTAATATCTCACCACTTCATCAAGTGTCTGCATGCAACATCAATCAACCAAATAATTATCATAATTTTGGAAATAAAAAAGAATTCAATGACAATAGAAAAGTGGTAGAAACTCATTTTCTTCTACTTACCAAAGCAGATAATTCAAAGTCAGCACTTAGCACTTTGAGATCTTCACATATAATACTTTGAGGGTTTAAGCTAAAATAAGTAAAAATGCTTTTAGAAGGAGATTTATCAGCAACTAAATTGCCCCACATATACTTGTAAGTTATAGCACATCAATTGAAGCCTACCAGAAGGAAGAGTCCCGTAAGGATTCAATCAAATGCATTAGCATGAAATGAAATTTCACATCACTCCTAGCATGAAAATGAAATTTCACATCTCTTTGTGTATTTTGAGCAGGCGTCTGTGTCAATTAGTATTAGATTATGATTATTTTTAGTTAATGACATCCGAACTTCGTCAATCACTCATATCATCCATATATCATCTGCAAAGCCTATTGTGATATCAGAAGAATAGTTTATCATGATCTAAAACTACCAAATTCCCACCATTAAAAACCTGTAAATTCTACGATTTCTCAGAAATCTAGTATGTTATTATCAGTAACACTAAAAGGCTAGTCAGTACATGGTATTAGATTTTTTACCATAAATCAATAAGAACCTAAAAAAATGTCAATAAGAACTTAAAACTTATTAAACTACACGTTTCACAACCTGATTTCTAGTGTTATGTTATCAAAAATCAAAACCTATTAAACTTATGAGATGTCATTAACTTACATTGGTAGTTCTCGAGTTAATCCGTCAAACAAAATAATTGATTCACACCATTAATAAAATTAAGAAGCTTTAGGGTCCAGCGATCTTCTTGAGATTGAACCTTCAATTCCACCCATGTTATAACTTGCATCTCAGCAGCACTATCATCACTCCTATACCGTAAAGGGTGTTGAAGAAAAATGAAGTGGATGGACTAAGGAGATTCTTAATGTGATGCTCAATTGCATTGATTTCATGGTCAGTTGGGTCTTTGGCAACCTGTACATTAACATAGAAAATATTGAGGAAATCATATATAGTGTAGAACAGTTCAATTTATGAAATTAGTCATGGTAAAATTAAAAGGTTGTTATTAGTATCACATATATCAAAGAACCTACTCACAAAAATAACTAAATCATACAAAACACTGACACCGAATATAACACAACAATTAATTGAGAAAATGAATTCACATGAATCGATCTGTGTTAGAGACCGGACACACTTCCATAGGAAGTCTAAATGCTACAGAGAATATGTAAAATTCAATAATCCAACGATAGTTGAAATGGGAAAAACAAAAACAAAAATCACTTTCAATTTGGGAGGAAATCCTTCTGTCCTAAAAAAACTAAAACAACTTTTCACATTAAGCTGCCTTTGACATTGAGGTTGGGCCTGTACTTCTTTGCCTGGATCTTGTTTATCATCTTCATTATCTTACCAGCATTATTAATAAATCTAACACGAACTGAAAGGTAAACAGAGAAAATATGAAAGATATGCTGTCAGAGAATGGATTGTTCTTGTTCAAACTTGAATTTTTATCTAGTTAGAGAGCCACCTTGCCACCAAAACATTAGTGCTTCGGCAATATTGAAAATAATAATAATGATATTCACTTAGACTTTTCAACAAACACATTAAATGCAAAAAAAAATATGAAGCTTACTGGATCTGGCTTTAATGTAACCTCATTCTTTTGATCATTCACATTTAAGGATGCAATCGTGTTTCCTCATGTCTTGGCAAAGAGCAGCGCTACATCAATAGAGTGATTCCCCTTCATAGCAAACTACAGATAATGGAATATTACCTGCAAATAAAGAAGATGCGAAGCGAGATCGAGTGAAATGAAGATAGAGTTTCTCAACGCTAGGGTTTGAAGACAAAGAGAGATAAGAGAGAAAATGAGAGAGGGAGAGAAGGAAAAGGTTGAGTCATCTAGGGTTTAGAAAAAGATAAATCAAGCACCAATGTCGAATCTGCAGACAACTATCATATAAAAATAAAGGAACTGAACTTGTAGGAACATGAGAAACAATGTCAGATTTTGATTAAGAGGGAGGTTGAAGAAAATACAACGAACCTGATTTGAGTACCAAATTTGCAAAAACAGAAAATACATTACAATATCAAGATGTTTACCTGATTTTGATTAAGAGGGAGGTTGAAGAAAATAAATGAAGGTTGAGTATTTTGTAGTTAGGGTTAGAGGTGAGAGAAGAGAGAAGAGGAAAGGAGAGAAGAGAGAGACGAGAGGGAAAAATAATTTAAAATGAGAGAGAGAAAAGAGTATAAAGATGTGTAGAGTAATTTGGAATTGAGAAATGATTTTAATTGCCAAGTGTCAAATAGATATTGGAATGTAGAAAAGTTGTAGTGTTAATTTGTTAGTTACTAAAATATCCTTTTTGTAGTGCAAATATTTTTTGAGGAAAGGACACTATTGGTAGTTTGGTCAATTGATTAGTAATGGGTAGATAGTAGATAGTAGATATGGTAATTTCAAATACTTCTTTTAACATGAGACTTTTTATAAACAAATTCCACCGTTAAATAGTGAAGAACTTACTATATAAAAAGGAAAAGGAAGAATACAAATATTTTTATATGCTATTGATTTTAATTTATAAGATTATGGTTAACCATATTTACCTCTACAACGAGGTAGTCATCCTTTTGGTTTATGGAGACCATCTCGTCCAAACTTCTATTTTTGGTCACACATAATGACATTTTTAGATGCATACCAAGCAAAGACAAAAGGCTTTGTCATCGATAATGTGAGATATTGGATCAAACTCTAGTATTGTCGAAGGGTAGCTTCTTGGTTCGACAGTTCGACAGAGTTAAGCATGAAGTCGAAGTATTGTTCACATGCTGGTGTCGAAGTGTGCATGCTGAAGTCGAAGATGGGTCTAGCATGCAGATGTCGAAGATGCTAGAGTTGTTAGCATGTTAAATTAGGTTTTAGTGTTTAAACCCTAATTTGTTAAGTTAGCTTGTTTATTAAGTTGACTTGTGTAATGGGCCTTGCTGAAAAAACCCATTAGTTAGTATGTTAGGTTTTATTATAAATAGCATACTAGTCTCTCATCATTGCTAAGCTGCAAATCCTAATTTAGGGTGAGAGAGGTTATTTGTTATTCTTGTAAACTTGTAATCTTGTTTTAAGAGAAAGTAAAAGAATAGCAGTTATAACCAATTCTTGTGTTCTTATTCTCTTCCCTAATTCCCTATTATACTTTGTTATTGGTATCGTTTTTCACAACAAATTGGTGCGGTGAGCGTGGAGAAGATGCCTTCAACAAAGTATGAGATTGAAAAGTTCACCGGAGTGAATGATTTCGGTCTGTGGCGCTTGAAGATGAAAGCCCTACTGGTTCAGCAGGGTTGTTTGGAAGCGTTAAAGGGAGAGGCAGCCATGAATGCAGAATTGACGGCAGCGGAGAAGACGAATATGATCGAGAAAGCACACAGCGCAATTTTGTTGAGCCTTGGTGATAAGGTTCTCCGGCAGGTATCAAAGGAGACGACGGCATCAGGGTTATGGGTGAAACTTGAAAGTTTGTATATGACCAAATCGCTGGTAAATCGACTCTACCTGAAGCAAGCTTTGTATTCATTCAAGATGATTGAAGACAAATTATTGGCTGAGCAGTTGGATATGTCCAACAAGCTGATTCTTGATCTTGAAAATATTGATGTGAAGATCGATGATGAAGATCAAGCGCTGTTACTATTGTGTTCTTTGCCTCGATCACATGCTCACTTCAAAGAAACTCTCTTGTATGGAAGGGAGTCCCTGACGTTTGAAGAAGTTCAATCAGCCTTGTACTCTAAGGACTTGAATGAACGAAAGGAGCATAAACCTTCGACTGTTGGCGAAGGTTTGGCCGTTAAAGGAAAACTCTTACGAAAGGATGGTAAGTTCGACAAGAAGAAAGGCAAAAGCCAGTCGAAGACTTACAGTGGCGAAGCATCTGGCATTCGATGCTACCATTGTAAAAAGGAGGGTCACACAAGAAAGGTGTGCCCTGAACGCTTGAAATATCATGGAGGTAAGGATAATGGCAACGCTGCCATTGTTCAAGATGATTTCGAATCATCTGATGTTCTTGTGGTTTCAAGCAGTGACTCTAAGAAGGAGTGGATTATGGATTCAGGTTGCACTTGGCACATGACTCCAAACAAAGACTTGTTCGAGGAATTATGTGATCAAGATGGTGGATCAGTATTGCTGGGAAACAACAAGGCTTGCAAGATTGCAGGTGTTGGATCTGTGAGATTCAAGCTCCATGATGAGTCAATAAGGTTGTTGACTGAAGTCAGGTATGTTCCTGATTTGAAGAGAAATCTGCTTTCTCTTGGTGAATTCGACAAGAAAGGATATGTTTTCCAAGGAGAGAAAAGTATCCTAAGAGTCATGAAAGGTTCGAAGGAAGTCTTGACAGGCGTGAAGAAACAAGGCTTGTATACCCTTGAGGCTGAAGTTGTAAGTGGTTCGACAAATGTTGCATCCACGAAACCTTTGTCGAAAACAGAAATCTGGCACATGAGATTGGGCCATGTCAGTGAAAAGGGTCTAGTCGAATCAGGGAAACAAAATCTGCTTGGTGGAGACAAAGTCGAAAAGCTGAAGTTTTGTGAACCCTGTGTACTTGGAAAATCTTGCAGAGTGAAGTTCAACAAAGGCAAACAAAGAACACATGGATCCCTTGATTACATCCATGCTGATCTTTGGGGGCCTGCAAGGTGTCCATCACATTCAGGAGCAAGGTATTTTCTATCCATAGTAGATGATTATTCCAGAAAATTATGGGTATTCATCCAGAAGACTAAGGATGAAACTTTTGAGAATTTCAAAAGTTGGAAGACTCTGGTTGAAAATCAGACTGGCAGAAAGGTCAAGAGGTTGAGAACCGACAATGGCCTTGAATTTTGCAATGAGGCATTCGACAGTTTTTGTGCTGCCTCTGGTATTGCAAGGCATAGAACTACTGCAGGTACTCCACAGCAAAATGGTTTTGCTGAAAGGTTTAATCGAACTATTTTGGAGAGAGTCAGATGCATGTTGACTAGTGCAGGGTTAACAAAGGTGTTCTGGGCTGAGGCTGTTTCGACAGCAACATATCTGATAAACAAATGTCCTTCGACAGTGTTAGATATGAAGACACCTGAAGAAGTTTGGTCGGGACATCCACCAGATCTCGACAAACTGAGAGTATTTGGCTGCGTAGCCTATGCTCACATTAGGCAAGACAAGGTCGAACCTAGAGCTTTGAAATGCATGTTCATGGGATACCCTGAAGGAGTCAAAGCTTATAGGCTATGGTGCCTAGAGCCAGGTCACAGGAGGTGTATCACCAGTCGAGATGTAGTTTTCAATGAAGCTGAAATGGCTTTTAAGAAAACTAATGATGTTGGTCGAAGTACAGAAACATCTGACGAAGAGCTGGAACAGGTAGAGATTCCTGTTGAGGTGGAGCATGTTGATGCTGAATTGCATATCCCAGATGAAGTCGAAGAAGAAGCAGAAGATGCTGAAGTTGAGGAAACTGACGATGACTACCTATTGTCGAGAGATAGGTCGAGAAGAGTCATCAAGCCACCTCAGAGACTTGGATATGCAGATCTTATAGCTTATGCCTTAATCTCTGCAAGTGAGGTTCTAGACGAAGAACCTAGAGACTATAAGGAAGTTATGAGGAGTCGAAATAAGACTGAATGGCTGAAGGCCATGGATGATGAGATGAAATCTCTTCATGATAATCATACTTGGGAACTGATCAAGAAACCTGTTGGGGCAAGGTTAGTCAGCTGTAAATGGATTTTCAAAGTTAAGGAAGGAATTGAAGGAGTGACGTCGAAAAGATACAAGGCAAGGTTAGTTGCAAGGGGTTTCACTCAGAAAGAAGGTGTCGACTTCAATGATGTGTTTTCTCCTGTTGTGAAGCATAGGTCCATTCGAATGTTGCTTGCCATGGTGGCACAGTTCGATCTTGAACTGGAACAGATGGATGTGAAGACTGCGTTCTTGTATGGTGATCTAGATGAAACGATCCTGATGAGGCAACCTGAAGGGTATGTCGAAGAGGGGAAGGAAGATTATGTGTGCAAGTTAAAGAGAACTTTGTATGGGCTGAAACAATCTCCTCGACAGTGGAATAGGAGATTCGACAAGTTCATGGCACGCATAAGTTTCATTAGAAGTCAGTTCGACCACTGCATTTACTTCAGATTTCGACCTGGTAATTCATTTGTTATTTTGTTGCTTTATGTGGATGATATTCTCATAGCAAGCAACAATGTTGAAGATGTGATGAGGGTGAAGGCTGAACTCAATAAGGAGTTCGATATGAAGGATCTGGGAGCTGCTTCCAGGATTCTTGGAATTGACATTCGAAGAGATAGAAAGAAGTCGAAGTTATGTCTATCTCAAGAGGCATATCTACGGAAGATTCTTGAAAAGTTTGGTATGTCGAATTCGAAGCCAGTTGTGACTCCAACAAACCCTCAATTCAAGCTGAGTATTGATCAGTGTCCCAGTACTGATGTCGAAAGAGCCTATATGAATAGCATTCCGTATGCTAATATAGTTGGTTCTTTGATGTATGCTATGGTTTGTACTAGACCAGACATAGCATACGCAGTAAGTCTTGTAAGCAGGTACATGGCGAATCCTGGAAAGGCTCACTGGCAAGCATTGATGTGGATTTTAAGGTACATAAATGGGTCTCTGAATAGAGTCCTAATTTATGGTGGAGCCTTGGGTGAAGATAGTAAAGCAGTAATAGAAGGATATGTCGACTCTGATTATGCAGGTTGTATGGATTCCAGAAAATCTATTTCTGGATATGTTTTCACTATGTTTGGCACTGCAATTAGTTGGAAAGCAACACTTCAGAAGGTTGTTGCTCTATCAACCACTGAAGCGGAGTATATTGCCCTAACTGAAGCTGTGAAAGAAGCATTGTGGCTTGAAGGTTTTGCGAAGGAGCTAAAACTTCAAGGTCGAGGTATCACTGTTAAATGTGATAGTCAAAGTGCAATACACCTGTCGAAGAATTCAGCCTATCATGAGCGAACTAAGCACATTGATGTGAGGCTGCATTTCGTCAGAGGAGTAATCGAGCGTGGAGAAGTCCAAGTGCTGAAGGTTTCGACTGAAGACAATGCTGCTGATATGATCACCAAGACATTGCCGAGTTGCAAGTTTTTCCACTGTATGCAGTTGATAAAGCTGCATGAAGAAAGCTAGTTTGTTCCTTGACGTTGTAGAGTTAGGTCCAAGGTGGAGATTTGTGAGATATTGGATCGAACTCTAGTATTGTCGAAGGGTAGCTTCTTGGTTCGACAGTTCGACAGAGTTAAGCATGAAGTCGAAGTATTGTTCACATGCTGGTGTCGAAGTGTGCATGCTGAAGTCGAAGATGGGTCTAGCATGCAGATGTCGAAGATGCTAGAGTTGTTAGCATGTTAAATTAGGTTTTAGTGTTTAAACCCTAATTTGTTAAGTTAGCTTGTTTATTAAGTTGACTTGTGTAATGGGCCTTGCTGAAAAAACCCATTAGTTAGTATGTTAGGTTTTATTATAAATAGCATACTAGTCTCTCATCATTGCTAAGCTGCAAATCCTAATTTAGGGTGAGAGAGGTTATTTGTTATTCTTGTAAACTTGTAATCTTGTTTTAAGAGAAAGTAAAAGAATAGCAGTTATAACCAATTCTTGTGTTCTTATTCTCTTCCCTAATTCCCTATTATACTTTGTTATTGGTATCGTTTTTCACAACAGATAAACAATAAGAATTATGCATAACAATATCTTGGCAAATGTTTATAATAATTATGGGATAATTTATTGAAATTTTTGTTTATTACTATGTTGTAATTAATTAAATATTCAAAACCTAAATTGACAACATCCTAATGGTTTGAATTATTAGGAATTTGTCTAGTACTCATAACTAATTAACAAATTTTGAATCACCCACATATTAGTTAAGATGAATTAGACCTCAATCTAAAAAATAACCTAAATAAAAAAAAGTTGGAAACAATGTTTTTTTATGATTAATTTAACAAGATTAAATTTTATGCACATCATTATCAAAGAAATAGACTTAAACCTGCGTATGTGATCCAAAGTTTAAGAGTACTTAATTTATTTAGGATTATTTTGTAATATATTGTGTGACTTTCTCTATGCTAAAATATATACATGTTTTCAAATTTCTTCTTTTTTAAAATTCTCGTGGAAAACTTTCTGAACCTTTTTAATTGGAATATAATCAATTATCACACATAGATGATTGAATAATAATATTGTATCTTCTAAATATATAAATGTAATTTTTTCGATGATTAATTTTACCATTTTAAAAAGGAATAGTGACACATTCTATTGTCCAATTATATTTTATCTATGTATGAACTTTGAAATTTATGAAAGAATCTGAATTGATATCTTAGAATCAACATAATTTGAAGTTATAAAGGATAAAAATGAGTTTGAAAAGAAGATCCGTTGGACATGTCTGTTTTGCCACAGTTTCTCGCATGACAAGTCAAGATTTTATGCTCACACTCTTTAATAAACCCACTATTTTTTGTGGATTTTTTAGACATGAACATTAAAATAAGTTTTTGTAATTTTAATATTAAAAAGGTGCAATGCCCGCATGCGCACCTCACTATTTTTTGTGGATTTTTTAGACATGAACATTAAAATAAGTTTTTGTAATTTTAATATTAAAAAGGTGCAATGCCCGCATGCGCACCTTACGCGCCTTACATACTGCGTGCCCCGCCCCCAACTCATTTTTTTTATTTTTACTTTTGCAAAAAAAATTATTGTTTGTCATCTCTAATTTGAAGCATGAAATAAGAATAAAATTGTTAAAAGAATACGTCCATAAATAACAATGTAATTAATCGGAAACAAATTAAAAAGAAAATGACTAAGGAAAAAATTACTTATTTAGGAGTTCTAGCTTTTTGACATAGTTTGTGAGCTTTTGGTGATGTTGGTTCTATCGAACTTAGTTGGAACTTGCAATGGAGATAAAGATAATATGTCTATTCTCTTTATCCTCTCCTCTGTTTTGCAAAAGGTGACAAGCTTTGATATGGACATAAAACAATGTGACACATATATGTATCTTAACATGATTGAAACTTATCCCCTCACTATTTATTAATTATAGATGTGAATACATTATATTTATACATATGTACTCACATATACATATACTTATACTAATTAAATCTACTTATAATATACTTCAGAATACATGTTTATTTGACAAACTCTGTTATTAGCATCTTATAACTTAATTTAATATTGTAGTATCACAAATTTCTTCATTAGCCTTGGTTTGCACTTGAATACTCCATCTTGAGCTCTTGACATCTTTTTTCTCATTGCCTGTTCTTGAGCTCTGGACATCTTTTTCATCCTTGCCTGTTCTTGAAACTGCCTCTCCTTTGCAGCATCAATCCCTTCCTCAGCATTGGTTTGTTCTTTCAATCGTTTCAGACGCATTTTGTCCCTCCACATCCTTCTCTCAAGCTCATCTACATCTATTTCTTCATCACTATAATCATCACCAACCACCGTTTCGGTTTGTCTGATAAAAGTATCTCCTTCTCCATAGGAACCACGGAACCTCGTGTCATCAAACATCATCAAACACATGGTGGTAACTGACAGAAAAACAACACAAAACAAAATTCTCACTTCATCAGAGGCAGGGCTAGGATATCAATAAATGAACAGATCTAAACTACACACAAATTAAACATGGAAAGTACAAGCATCAATGATAATTCTAAATGGATTTTCTCATAGACAAATCACCAAACACATGGTGACTGACAAAAAAACAAAACAATAATGTTTTTAACAAATCAACCAACTATGAAAAGAGGATCTAACACCAAACCAGTCATTAACACACCCCAAAAGCATTAAAAAAGCAACATGAAACTAAGAAACATACAATAAATTCAACTGTTGATCAACCAAGAAAAAAAAAGTTGAAAAATCACCATCGTAGTAGAATCATCACACACAATAAAATCACAAAACCCATGAACTGAAGAGTAAAAAAGATGAAAATTTGATCGATGAGTGAAATCTTACCAGAAAATAGAGAAATGGGTCTCTGTGAGTGTGACCAGAGGTCAATTAGGGAGGGTAAATTAGGAGAGTTCTTTGTGGGTTGTGTGTGGTGTGGGGTTTCACGTGTGGCTTGTAGTTAGGCTTGGTGATTTTGACAAGGTACTAACATGAGTCGGTCCAATCTCTCAAAAACAAAGACACATGACAATCAAAAAAAATATTTAAAAAAATAAAAATCCAAAATAAATAAAATATTTAACAACAACAATTATAAACCTTATCCAATTAGGTGGATATCAACTTTCGTCATAATATTTTATTAATGATCATGTTCCTATATAAATAATTAATCTTGATATCTTTTTTAATAACTTCTTTAGTAATTTTTCTGAATCTTCCTCTTCCTCTAATTATCTGCATTTTCTTCATCTGATTTATTCTCCTTACTACAAAATCTACGAGTCTTCTTATTTTTTCATCCTTTTGTATCATGGACTCAAGATACTTAAACTGTGTGACTTCAAGGATAATATGGTCTGCAAATTTCACCTCTAAGTTAGAAACACTTCTTCTTTTGTTGAACTTACATTCCATATACTCCGTCTTACTTCTACTTAGGCGAAAAACATGTGTTTCTAAAGTCCGTCTCCAAGTTTTCAACATCTCATTTAACTCCTCTTTCGACTCTCCAAAAAGGACTATATCATCTGCAAAAAGCATGCATGTTGGTGCTAGCTCTTGAATGTGTTCCGTGAGTACATCCAAAATTAAGGTAAAAAGATAGGGGATTAAGTTTGACCCTTGATGCAAACCAATTTTAACGGGAAAATCGTTTGTCTCTCCACCTTGTGTTTGAACACTAATCGATACCCCTTCATACATATCTTGGATCGTTCGAATATATGCAAATTTAACTCATTTCTTCTCTAGGGATTTCCACAAAATATCTCTAAGCACTGTATCATAAGCCTTATCCAAGTCAAATAAAATTAAAAGCGGGTCTTGTTGGTCTATCTGATACTGCTCCAACACACGCCGTAATAGATAAATCACTTTCATGGTCGACCTTCCCGGCATTAAACCAAACTGATTCTCTGTGACTTGACTCTCTTTTCTTAATCTCCGTTCAATCACTCTTTTCCATAACTTTATGGTATGACTCATAAGCTTAATCTCCCTATAATTTGCACAATTTTGTATATCCTCGTTGTTCTTATAGATTAAAACTAAAGTGTTTCTTCTCCATTCATCCGACATGCGTTTTGACCTCATAATTTTCTTAAAGAGTTTAGTGAATCACTCAATACCTCTATCTCCAAGAATTTTCCACACTTCAATAGGTATGTTGTTTGGCCCAATCACCTTACTTCTACTTATTCTTTTCAACACTTCCTTTACCTCATATTTCGGAATCCAACGATAGTAATTATAGTTTCGATCCTCTTCTCTAATGTTGAGTCTGCTAGAGTCTGGTGAGATATAATATTCTTCATTAAATAAGTTATAAAAATACGTCTTCCATATATCTTTTATATCTTTTCCATGAACTAATATTTTGCCTTCTTCATTCTTAACACACTTCACTCGATTCAAATCTCTAGTCTTTCTTTCTTTTCCCTTAGCAAGCATATATATAGATTTTTCTACCTCATTGATTCTTAGAGATTGGTATAGTCCATCAAAAGCTTGGGTTCTTGCTTCACTCACCGCCTTCTTGGTCTCATTCTTAGCTTTCCTGTATTTTTCCCAAGTTTCGGAATTTTACACGTAGACCTGCCTTTAAAACAATTATTTTTTACTTTATTTTTACTTTGGACACTCTCATTCCATCACCATGATTCTTTACCCCTAGGTCCAAAATCTCTTGATTCACCCAACATCTCTTTAGCCACTTTTCTAATCTCTTGAGTCATCTTGTTCCACATATCATTTGCATTTCCTTGTGGTTGTCCAAACCCTTCCTCCAAGATCTTGTGTTGGAAAATTCCTTGTTTTCACCCATCAAATGTCACCACATAATCAGTGACGCTACCATATGACTTCTTCTCTTTTCTCTCCCTTTAATTCTTACATCCATCCCCTTCTAGGAAAAGTTTCCCTCCTTATGGTATATCCTGAAGTAAGCCTTCTAAATTCTTTCAAAATTTTACCATAAGGTGTTATGTTATAACCCAACTTGAGGTGCCATGCACTAATAACATTAAAGGTGTTTTGTTCCACTATAAATTTCAAGGCTATCATTCGATATTCTACTCTTTTCACATCTTCAAACTTAAAAAAAAATAACTTAAAAATCAGTCTAAAAAATATTAAAAGCTGTGTATACATTATGTTTAAAATCTAATTTATATGCATCATTGAGTTAAAATGTTTTATGTGGTTAATCAATTATAATTATTAAATTATTAAAATATTTAATTTTAATTTTAATTATATCTACCATGTCACATCATGTACAAACACGTGTATAATGAATATAACTTTTGTAAGTATTTTTTATCCTGTGTAGTCGGTTTTTTTTTTGGGTTTAGGCCCTCCATTTTATTAAAAAAAAAAAAAGTTTTTCTTTTAAGAAAAAGTCAAATACTCATTAACCATAGCTTTATATTTGATCCTCAATTATGGAAAGAATGTTAAGATTTGGCATAAATCAGAACACAGATTTGATATTTAACTCATTACAAAGAACAATACCACTTGTTTTCTGCCTAACAAAAAAGTGGAATACCATTGTCCCTTTCTCAAGAGTTTCTCTCAGATTCATCAATAATATTATCAAATGGTAAATGTTTTATTCGATGTTAAATATTATTTTCAGATCATATGTATATGAGTATGTGATTATTATAATTTGAACTTTGTGACTTTTTTTAAAATTGATTATTTTGTTGTTGTAGATTCACTTTGTGCTTCTGATTAGTCGACAAGGTAAAGTGAGGCTCACAAAATGGTATTCACCATATTCTCAAAAGGAAAGATCCAAGGTACATGTCTATGATTCAAATATAAAATGTTTGTTTTAACATCATTGTAATTTTAATAATCAAATTGTATCAATTGTTGGATTCGAGATCACATGGTGCATTGCTTTTGTCACCGAAAGTGAGCATTTTGTTTTTTGGGTCGGATATAAAATACATGTTGGGTCACCATAAACAGCATGAATAATGATTTTGGTGGTGATCTATGAGAGAAATCTAAAATAAATATTTCACATTTTATATCCTTACCTATGTTTGAAACTGCGACATATTAGGAAGATTCTAAAGTCTCATATTGGTTGGAGATAGAGCATTGAAAGAGTATATATAGAGGGTCACTCTTCACCTTACCAACCGTTTTGTAAGGATGAAGTAGGTCAAACTCTAATACGGCATGTAAAAATAAATATGTTGGGACGCGTTTTTGACTAACTCACGCAGTTCTAAATATATTTTTAGTGTTATATTTTGGTTGCTAGTAGCTTAATTGCTAGAATTTCTTTTCATAAAATGTATAAATTAGATGCTAGAATCGTCTTTGTTATATAGTACAGATGAATCGTGACTAACTAGCACAACACTTTTTAAAAAGTTAAGACAACCCTAATTGCAGCTATCAATTGAGCTATCAATTGAGCTAGATTAACATGACAAATTTTTCTTAATTATGCTAAATGTTTTTTATTCATAAAGTAAATTATTATCTTGTATCATGATTTTGTATATTGATTCCCCTTGTTCAAAATTTAATGGGTATACTAGCTAAATCTCTTAAGCTAATTCTAGTTATGTTTTGTTCTTGATCTTTTGGAGGTACTTAGAGAGTTAAGTGGCCTAGTTATCTCTCGAGGCCCAAAGCTATGCAACTTTGTGGAGTGGAGGGGACTCAAAGTTGTTTATAAAAGGTGTGTTTGAACTCTCAAACAATATAATAATTTAACTCCCAACATTCTGATTAATAGTGTTTGTAATCTTTAACATTACACGTTCTCAAAAACAACTCTGTCACTATTATATCTAGTGTCTGAGTCTATATCTGTCTATAAAATACATTGCTAAACTTTAAATAACTCGGAGTCTCATGGTTTTGATGTGTTGTTTAGATATGCTAGTCTTTACTTTTGCATATGCAACGATCAAGAAGACAATGAATTGGAGACACTTTCCATCATTCATCACTATGTTGAGACATTGGATCGCTATTTTGGCAGTGTAAGCATCAATCATTCTGAACTCTTGTTAATAATTTGTGTACAAATTTTAGTGTCTGAATTTTTTTTTCTCACATGCTCACCAGGTTTGTGAGCTAGATTTAATCTTTAACTTCCATAAGGTAAAACATCTCTTCTCAAACACCATTTTCTCTAACAATTACTAAACTTAAAATTTTCTTCCCACATTAATAATACAAAGTTATTGATTGAATGGTGAAAAAAATGTTATGATATCATTAGGCATATTTTATATTGGATGAAGTTTTGTTGGCTGGAATGATGCAAGAGACTAGCAAGAGAACAACTCTTAGACTCATAGCTGCACAGGTATGATTTTTTTAAACCTTTGATATTTTGATACTTTGTTTTTGAAAAGAAAAAAAGTTGAGATTTTGGTATGTGTTGTAGGAGGAGTTAGTGGAAGCTGCAAAAGAGGAGGCTAGTTCATTGAGTAATATAATTGCACAAGCCACTAAATAAGAGCTTTGTTGAGGAGTGAATTTTATTGCAAATAAACATGGAAAATGGCTCCCTCCTTATTTTGTCAAATTATAGAACTTGTGTGTCAAAACAAACCCAAATTCTTACCACTTTTGATATTATTTTTATTTTTAATAATGACTTTTTGTAATATATTTATTATTTTCTCCTTTATTTTATTTTTTTCTATTTTAGTGAAATTCATTATTTTTAGTAGTCTATTGCAGTGCAGTGTTTTAAAAATTGGTTCGGAGAGATTGATTCAACTCGAAATTAGAAAGATAATTAGTCTGAATTGACTATTAAATCAGTCATAACCAAATAGGTAAAAATCGATTTAAATCTGTCAAAATTGAAAAAATTGACTAATAAAATATTATTGCAATCTAGATGGAGTAATATTGCTTGCTCTAATTTACTTGTTTTCAAAAGTTAAAATTGACAATGTTTGGTCAGTGCTCATACCTCTCGGCACAAGCTCTGAATTACTAGGGCCTTTTTTTTTAGGAACCAGAGTGCGAAAACCAAAAAAAAATTATATTAATTTGACAAAAAGAATATGGGCTTTAAAAATATAACTAAATCTAGGAGATTTTGTCTCGATAAACTCCATATATATTTGATACCTTCCAAATTTTCATAATATCCAAAATGCTCTTGTTATTTTAGTTTAAAATAGTGCACGAAAATTTTAGTAGTGTATTCTAAAATATCGTTAAGTTATTTTAAAAATCTGGTATCTATTTTTACCGGTTTTTATAAAAAAAATAAAAAATATTGGTTCGTAAAAAAATATATGGATTATCGATTTTTCCCCAAAATGCTAAAAAAAATAATTGGATATTGTAAAAATTATCTGTTTTTTAAAAAAGTTATGCATTTATCGAATATTTTGTAGAAGTACAGAATATTTGATAATTTAAATTGCTACGGTTGAGATTTTGTCGATAGTTTTGTACGGCTATGATTACATCGATAGTTGTGTGTGGTCCATAATGATTCAAAACTTGTATAAATACGGATCATGTGTTGTTAAAAAACATCTTAGAATGTCTCAAAATCCGTTTATGACAGTTGTGTCCTTCAACAAATATGTCACATTGATATTAGCTTTCAGACAGATAAAAATGACTTTAGATCACAATCTGAATATATGTTTTTATTTAAATGGTGGCGTTGTGAGCTAGAAGAGTTCAAAGCAGGAAATAGTTACTATTCTATAATAGAGGCCCAGTATATATTTTCCCTAAAACGCAACAAAAGAGGTTGTTATGATCGAGAGGTTCATTAGACAACTCTGTAGAGCTCTTAGCATTGGGGTCCCACTGATATCTATTACAATAGTAATGGTGCCATTGCACAAACTAAGGAGCCTATATCTCACCTGCCACTCAAAGACATACTTGGTCGCTTTCACCTCATATGACAGACAATTAAAACATAAGATATGAAAATTGCATAGTACTAAACGGTTTGTCATACTAGAACTATGAGATAATAGAAAAAAGGTTGTGAAGATATATAGATCCACTTACAAATTTAAAGTGTGATACATTTTGTCGGGATCATGTCATTCTTCCCAACTACAACCCTTTCAGGGTTGGGGTGTTCTCTGGCGGTCTTCCATTGTATGTGGTGCTCTTCTTTCAAAATTCTATGGTGAACTCATAACATATGATACTTGTGTCATTTATTTGACTTGAATTAAAAGAAATTGATCATGAAGCAAAGGTATTCAATTAAAATTCACATTATGTATATCCTTATATGCTCAGAAAATCAGTCATCCTTTCATATATAAAGTTTCTAAGCATTCATACATCATAAACATTCTAGTCAAAACTTCTCAAAGTCCAAAAATCAAATTTCACATTAGTGTAACTGGTTACACTATATATGCAATCGATTACAAACCCATTCTGCCGAAAAATTTGGCCGTTTTCAAAGGTGTTAATCAGTTACATCATTTATGTAAACGTTAAGGCCTGCGAATTTTGAAAATTTTGAACCTTTATGTATCCGATTCAATGCAATTTTTCCTGGAACTTCTCCAAACAATTGCATCTAATCCAAGAGGTATCTTAGAATGTATTTAAGGTGAAACTAAATACAATTCAAATCTATTTTAAGTGACTAATTCGTCCAAAACCTTGAAACTTTTTCCCATAAATTTTCATATCTTTGCAAAATGTTTATGAGCAATTAAGGTTATTATATTTGAATTGTACATTGAAAGAGAAGATAAAACTTTATCTTAGAATTAATTCAAGATTCAAATACTTAAAATTATTCAGTGTGTGTTGTAACTTAATCACCATAGTTAGGAGTAAGGGGTTCGAGAATGACCTTGGAATGGTAGTATCTTGGAGGATCTGCTCCCTCATTGTGTCAAGTGGGGTGAAATGCTCGAATGGCCTCCTTACGAGCTTGAATGCGGCATTCTCTCGAATTGTTAATTTTTTTTGGTTCTTTCGCTAATCGGGTGCTTATGTAGTAGAATTAATCACTCTCAACAATTGAACTAGACGATCAATCTAGAATTTAAGTTAGTTTCATGTACATATTCTTGTTTATTTTCCTCTTCTACAAAATACTTCTTACTATTAACTCTTTTTATTCTCCCTCGTTTTCTTCTTCTGAATTCCCTCACGTATCCTTCTCAATTTCAACAATTTTTATAACAGAATTAGCATGTTTTTGAAAACAATTTAAGAAATTAAATTAGCAAATAAATTTGTGTTCATTTTAATTTTTTGAATGAAATGGGTTTTTTGTAATGGAAGCAAACAATTTAAATCTAACAATTCAATTTTAAAAAATTTAATTAACAAACAAATTATTTTTTATTTTCTTTTAAAAAGCCAAAAAAGTATTATTTTGTTATAGGCCCAAAAACCCAACACATGAACAAAAAGTGATGGTTCAATGTGCCAGGCCCAACTAGCTATTTGGACAGAGTGTACAGCAGCCTGTAATACCTCCACTGTCAAGAGCAGGAGGTGATCACTGCTCTGTGAAGCCAGCCTCATGCGTTTCCCTCCATTCTAGTGACCAGGAGATCTGGGCCTTCGCACAAACCCCACGGCCCAACTCTCAACTTGGAGCGGGCAGGCAAGCATAATGCACAACTCAGTCCAGCACGCTGGGCCAAAGCCATGTTCCATCACAATAATGCCCCCACTTGGGTCACAAGCTGGTGTTAATCAACTCGGCGATTCCTGTTCTATGTCTCTCATTTATAAACTTAACTTTTCTTGATACTCTTTCCGATGTGGGATATATAACCGAGTTGCTGCTACATTCTTATGTCTCAAACATCATCATCACAATCATCTCTGTACTGAATCAAAACAGTCAATCATCATCTTCAGAATCACTTCTGTACTGAATCAACTTAAAACAGTTCAACATCATCATCACATTCACTTCTATTGAATCCAATTAATGGTCCTTGTGCTTGCTTGACACAGCTTCCATGAGAAATAGACAGAGATGGATGGACAATGAATGATAACCTTCCTTGAAACAGCTTTCCCATTTCTGCACTATTTTTGAGACGTGAAAATATTCATAACCAAATATCATTACTATTCACATCACAATTTAACATCATCACTTTACTGCAACAAAACAACACTCACTCTTTTGGTAGATGCATTTGATACATAGTAACTTGTCGAAACACTGAAGAAACTTAAATCTGGGCACTCAGTTCAGGTTCCTTTTGTAGCAGTCATGTCCTTTGCTACTGGCCGGGACTATAGCATATTATATATATGGTTAAGTGAGTTTTCACATCTTTTGTATATTTGTTTGAATTTCCCTTTGGGATGTATTGCTGTTGTGGAGAACATCATATGATAACCAATGTTGTGAATAGCTGATAGCAAAAACTAAATTTGTTATGCTATAATGTTTCAACAGCCTGCCACTATTTGATGATATTAGCCTATAGCACAATTATAGTAATTTGTTTCAATTCTGCTTCCCTATGGCCGATTGCAAATTTTATGTGTATGACATAACCTTATTGATTCTGGGGAATGACATTGATAGCTGGTGGACCAAAGCTGAAAGGACAAATAATCCTCACAACAATGCTTTTAATTTAAGTTGACTTATCAGGAACACAAATTTAGCATTATTTATGAACTAAAGTTCCATAAATTCAAGACTACTTACTACACTAAGGGATCTAAGAGACTAAGACTGTTTTATATGCAAGTTAAGATAGGTTCAAGTTTTATCTAAGTTTTATTCAGAGGGTTTGTTGTATTTTGGATGGACCATGGTTGTTATGGGTCTTGCTGAGTCGAAGTTTGTCTTTGTATCTTGCGAAGAATAGTTCGTAAACGTGGTCAGTTAGCCCTTTATCTATATGGTCTTAACTTTATCAATCTTTCTTACTTGTTGTGATTTGTCATTCATTTGTATTTTTTTTCACTTCTTTCGTCTTCTACAAGTAAGTTGTGTGAGCTCAAAGTTCCTTAGTGCTTCATGTTTTATGTCTTGTTTCTTTGGTTGGATTGCATCAACTCTCTGCTATCGCGACAATTTAAGTCGTTTGAGACATCTTTTTGGCAATTCCTTCTCTTTCTCTTTTCATGTGTTCTAGAATTGTGTAATGCGCATCAAGTTTTCTCTATGGTTGGTGATCGCGGTGTTAGCCTTCGCTCATGAGTGTCATTTGCTGTTAGCCTTCACTCAAAAGTAACTGAAATTCCATTTCCCCTTACCACAGGTCACCTTAGAAAATTTTACTCATTTCCCCTACTCTTTTATGTTCACTCCATGAAATATATACCCCCTACACTTATATCTTCACTTCACTCCACAAAGTATTTGAGTACATAAATGTTAAAGTAATGTTTCTTTCAAAAGATGAACTAAACTGTCTGAAAAAATTGTAGACAGAATGAGATGATTTGAACTAGTTGTGAACAAAGCAAAGAAAAAAATAGACAGAATGAGATGATTTGAACTAGTTGTGAACAAAGCAAAGAAAAAAATAGTAAAAAGAACTAAAAAATGTCAGAAGTGGGATTTGAACCCACGCCCTCTTTCGAAGACCAGAACTTGAGTCTGGCGCCTTAGACCACTCGGCCATCCTGACACTTGATAGTAGTGATTTGTGTTTAATTTTGATATCATATATTTTAAATCATTTTACAATAGAATTTTCACCTCACCTAGATGCAATGCAACCAGATAATAAGTGCTCGTCAAAAATATTAATTCACTTTTGACAACTTGTTCTGCTAGGTATTTTTAATTTTATATGTTTAGTTACAAACTATACTAAAGTTGCAATATTGCATGATTTTGAGTAATCAACTGCCCTCTACATATTCAAACTGAGCAGGTAAGAAGGGGAAGGACTATTTTCTTTTGTAATCAGTTTGTTTATCAATATATAAAAAAACGAAAAGTTTTTATTTATTTATCATATGTATTCAAGAAGATGAATTAAACCTTATTAACTAATTAATATTGTATACATTCCAAAATAATAATTTTTAAAATCAGTCTGAATATGACAATCTTTTCAATTTTGAATACACATCATTTTTTTTTTCAATTTTATCATCTAAATAATACTACTACTTATAGCACTCTCAATTTAATATTTTCCAATTTATAATTAAAATAAATATGAATAGATTAATATACATCAAGATCACTTTGATAAAAATAATTATTATTTCTGCACCAAATAAAGTATTCTGTTTATACATTTCTTATTATGTATGAATTAATCAACAATATCACTTGGAGAGACTAATAAACCATCTGAAAAACCTAACTACATGCATCCAAAACCCAACGGGTCCACAAGAAAGAAAATTCAAAAGCTACTCAGGAGACTACCATAAACACTAAGAAATGTTATAAATTCCTACAACAACAAAACAAAACAAAGAGCATGTGATGTCAAATGGTGGTTGCCAGTAGGTGAAAATAGTGAGATCCTGCTACAATGTTTTAATAACTATCGTTTTCTTGATAGAGATGTTTGACCTCACATTTGAGGGTTTAATTTGAAAATTGATACCACACTATGATCAAGCAGAAAATTATACATTAGCTTCCAAAATTGGGTGACAAATGAAGCCATATTAATTTTAAATCTCAATAAATAGATAGGAACTAACAAACATTACTATTGTGTCACATATTTTATCAGTGACCAAGTTGTTTTCTTTTCTAGTATTTTACATCAATAGAGATAGATACTCAAGACATCAACTTCAGTGGAAGATCATAATACTATTACATATGCCAATATTCTTCGGTATGTAAATTTTCATATACACCACACCCCATTACACTATGACATAATACACTCCAATTTTAGAATACACTTAACTCAACATAGATTGAGACCCTACAGCGTCGTGTTATTCACGAGCAGTTTGTGTCGTAACTTACAAGTCCCAGCAACTCTGGACCTTCCAAACGAGGGTTATTCTCAAAGCTACAATAAAACAGAACAATGTTGGTCAATACAAGTAATAGGAAGGAAAGAAGACGCACAGCTAGCGGAAATACATGCTAAATATTTCAGAATCATAGCACACAGAAAATGCAGTAATAGCAACTCTGTATGACTAACAGTATCGGACAATTGGCAATGGCAATGGGGCTGTCTACAGCACCTATTTTGTGCAGTCACGCAGCATAAATCAAATACTACAACCAGAGTTTGCAAACAGACTAAAAGCAAGACACTCACAACATCTCAATCACAGAGCAATTATAATAACGAGAAATAGACACAACAGCATATGGCATACACAGGTTCTTATTACGCCCCATCTCAGAAAAACAAAGATAAAGGAAGAAACTGACATTAAAAAAAGTGCAAGAAGATAAATAGAGTCTAGCATCAACCAGAAAAAAATGATACTTAGAAAATATGAAGAAAACGAACGCTAAGAACTAAAGTAGATAAGAAATATAAAGAATTTTGGGACCTACTTATTCAGTGGAATATGCTCAAATGGCCCAGAGGTAGGAATTGTACCACATAGGTTATTGGTGGAGACATCCCTGAAGAAAAAGTGAATGTTTAGGCTCTTTGAAAGTACACGTATTCACTTTATTTTATCAACATCAACATAGAAAGACAAATGTGACTTACACTACTTTAAGGCTTGAAATAGCAATGAGTTCCCTGGGGATTGGGCCAGTTAGTCGGTTATCATTAAGTCGTCTGCAAAATAAATAAAAAATAAGAAACATGCAAATACCGAAAAATCTATAACGAAAAACAATAATCAAAAGCTTCATCAGTGAGCAGTGTAGTAAGTGATGCCACAGATTGAAAGACTAACAGCTTTGAACACTTCAAAACGGAATTACTAGGAGCCACGCACTAGGCTATATATAAAATAAAGGCTCTATGGGGGATAAAAATTGGATAAAAGAAACTGAACACCTAAAAGCTCATGATTCAGCCATGATTCAGTTGCCTAACTATCTAACATATTCAGCCATGATTCAGCTGCCTAACTATATAACATATACTCGTACCCTAAAGCTCATAACACGAACAACATGCCTTGAACCCCCACAATCATCAACTCCCGAACTTTATACTAAAAGCACGAATAAAAAACTCAAGTCTACAGCAAGTTGTAATCGCATGTTGCTGAATTTATTCTACAACCGTTAAAGCCTTGTAAGCAACTGATGTGAAGGGAAAGCAAACGACATGGCACAGTCTTTTCATGCAACAGTGAAATATATTAATCAGCCTTACAAAAAGACGAGATTCTTCAATTTCCCCAATGAAGGTGGGATGGTTCCTGATATGTTGTTGTTATACAAGTCCAAGCTAACAAGACTCTTAAGGTTTCCAAGCTCCGGAGGAATAGTTCCTTGAATGTTGTTTTTGTACAGCTCACTACATCCAACAAAAAGAGAGTCACAATTAAAGCCAACAAATATTATAGTAATACTACTATCACAAACAACAAAATGTTACTTCGTTGATTATTTTAGTAATCCTACAATTAGAATCAACATACTTGGAGCCAGAATATTAGCATGGAATATTAAGAATTAGATAAAATAACATACAGGTACTGCAGATGCTCTAGCTTCCCGAGCTCAGGTACCAAATGTCCAGATAGGTTAGAATTACCAAGATCCCTGCACAAGTATCATAAAATGAAACATTATTAATTGAATTCATTGATCGAATGTGTTAAGGTTGCACTATATTTATTAAAAAAATATATTTGCAAGTATAATCTCTAGCCCAGAAAATCAAACAAACTGCAAAAAAGAAAACACTATCTAATACAATAAATAAAATATAATCACAAACATCGGTATCTAGCGTAAATTACATCAAAGTTTTCCAGAAATAACAATATGGTTCACAACATTAAGAACTCAAGCATCAGACAGGGGAGGAGAGTATATATTTTTTTATAAAAATACTTACATCAAATCAATAATCCCAACATGGATGAATGATGAATCAATTGCAAACTTCAAAAACCCTCAACTTAGTAAAGCAAATGACAAATTTAGAAAGAAAAAAAAAACATTAACACAAGCACCGTAGAGAACTTAAATTAATCAATTTTCCCTGATCACGAACATAGCTCCCAAAATATAACTATTCACACTCTAAAAATAGCAACAAACTCAAAGTTAACTCACTAAAAATAACATACAATAATCATAAAAAACAAACAACCCACAAACAAATTTCAGAAAAACTTCACTCAAAACACAAAACCAAGGGCCCAATCAAAGTAAAAGATCAAACACAACAAGCCAAAAACTGAAAAATTAACAATTTTTCCTCAAAATTTGAAGGGACAAGTACTGATTAATCACAAAACCAAAATAATGAATCAGAAAAAGTGTGAGAGAGAGAATAATACACTCGAGTGACCCGATTGTCTTGGTTACAGGTGACATGGAACCAAGTACAAGGACTGACTAGGGTCGGATCCCAGCTCTGGAGGATGTTATCAGGGTCGGTGAGGCTTCGTTTGAGTGTGTAAAGAGCGTCTCCTTCAGAATTAGCATGTGCGAAGTGAAATAGGGTTAGGGTTAGGGTTAGGATTAGGGGAATTCCGAAAAAGGAAAGTGAAGTGAAGATTGGTGCCATCTTCTTCTTCACTGATCTGAGGTTCGTTGAATTGAACAGAAAACGCGTGTTAGGGTTCGTTCAGAGAGGGAAATGGGAAATGGGAAATGGATGGTTTTGAAAGAGAGTATCGGTTTTGGGAATAACAGAGCAGTAAAACATGATAATGGGGTTTGCTTTTTGGTTGGTTTATTGTTTTGTTTATTGTTAATGGAATTTGGTTATTGGTTAGGTAAGAATATTTATTTCATTTTTTATGTTTTCTAAAAAGTCAAGAAATAAAATTCTCATTCACATGAAAATGAGGATAGTGGAAGTTTAGATATGCCCTTTAGAATTTAGGAGTATATGAGTTGCTCAAATCAATTGGTGTATGTACTATTCTTCTCTTTCTCCTTTGTGTTCGTATGTCGTATTTTGTATTAACGGATTGTTCAAACTTTGCTTTCGTAAATGATTCATTCTCTTATGACGACATCCATTACTAAGGCCTTGAGTCATGCACCTATAGTCAAGTCTTTCACTAAATTTGTTATTAAGATATGTAATATTCCTCATAGTCAACTTTTGGTTCTATGTGTGAAGGAAGATAAACTCGTTGTTTCAATCTCATAAGATGAATACAAACTAGGTATGGAAGCTTGTAAACAAAACTTTCATAAAAGGGTTGTTTGGTCGAAGGCCTCATCTCCATTAATTGTAGTTAGCTTGTGCCATAAGCTATCTAAATTTTGGAAATCCATAAGCAAATAGGGCATTACTTCTTTGGAGAATGGCTTTTTTGAATTTTCTTTCTCCTGCTTAGAAGATGTTGATCTTGTTTGCTATGTCAATGCTTGGAACTAAAACTCATGTATTTTCAAGTTCTTCCCTTGAATAATGGGTTTTGTCCCTTTGACCCTTAAACAGACCTTGGGTCAGGTTTAGATCATGATTCATGGCTCGTTATAGGAATATTAACGACATAAAGCCATCTTCAAAATTTCTAGTAGTATTGGGATGCCAATATGCATTGATTTTGCATCAAATAAATCTCCTTTTGACAAAACTTTTGGCCATTATATGTGAGTTCTCGTGGAATTATGGTCGAGGAATTTAGTTACAGAATTATGGTGGAAATGTTGCATTCTTTGTTAAGATTGAGTATGAGAAAATCCTTGAGTTCTGTCATTATTGCACATGATCAGCTTGATCAACCCGTATAAGGGGACTTTCACACACTTTTCAACCTGATCAGCATGATATCCTTTGGTGTTTCATAGGACATTTTAATGCCATTGTGGATGCTCATGAGTATAAAGGATCCTCTTGATCAACCATAATCTTTATGGAAGACTTCTTCTACTAATCCAACTATAATCACTTTGTACACCTTCCTACTAGTGGCCAACATCTTACATGGTCCAATGGTAGAAGTGGGACAAGACACACAGAAAATATTTGACAGGGCAATTTGCAACCAAGCTTGAATTGATCTATGCTCGTCTTTAATGAAAAATTGCTTAAACCGTAACTTTATCCTTTTGAATTTTGAGATCTATACGACCGCTTTCTTCCCTCAAGTCAAATTTACGCATATATGGTTCCTTTGTAAAGATTGCAAAGTCATTGTTGCTAAATCTTGGGAAACCAAAGTTTTTGGTTATCCCATGTACATTATACACAAAAAGCTAAAACATTTAAAAGCTAACTCAAAGGCCTAAAATAAAACAACCTTTGTCAATGTTCATGACAAAGTTAAAATTTTAGAACCCCAAGTTAATCAACATTAAATAGAAGATAAACATCGATGACCAAAATGATATGTCTCATACTCAAGAGAAGATTGCACAAAAAGAGCTTAACTTTTCTTTTGATTTGGAGAGATCATTTTGGAAAGAAAAGGCAAAAATCAAATTGTCAACTTATGAGGATAAAAATACCATATTCTTTCATAAATATACCAAGATTAAAAAAATGTTGAGTGGGAATATGAATAGACCATTTAAAAAAACTTCGACTGGTTTTCTAAAATAAAATATGAAGATTATACTTTTATTGGAATTTTGATCACGTTAACAAATACAAAATTCATAAAACTCACAGGTTGTTCAATAACTAATCATTGAACTATTGTATATTACACAAGATGTCTCCTATATGATATTTCAATTACGATCAGATTCTAACACCACTAGTTTCCCAGAATTGAATCACCATTAAAGCTCAATTCGACACCGATTCTAACAAAACCTGACCTTACATAATAAATCACTACCAATTGAATAAACGATAAGTTATGCTGAGAATTGAAAACCTAAGCATGCAATATCCTACGAAAATTAAATGTGAGAGTGAAAGAGGGAGACAGAGAGAGAGAGAGGGGAGTACATCGGAGATATATAGTGGTTCATAGTTCCTCTTCGCTTTTTCTACTTCACTCTTCAATGGTTTTACATTGGAACATGCTCTGTTCCTTTTACTTTGACAAATATTGTAAAAATTTATACAATCACTAATCCATAATAATGTTGAGGAAACTAAATCTCCTATATGAATTTTGATGTGTAATATTGTCATACTCTTATGTGTAATATTTACTTGACTCACACTTCTTGAATCTTCTAGATTCATCAAACTGCTCGTAGTCTTCGTATGTGGCAATCACCCCTTGATCCCACTGATTTCTTGAGCGATGAACTGTTTGAAGATTTGAGAAGAATTTTGCCTTTTCTTTATCCTTCCTCTCAGTCACTGCTAAGGACATATGTAGACAAGAACCTCTTTCTTTTAGTTGGAATTTGTCACCATCAATGACAACGACCTCAATCTTACAAGCTACCATAAAATCTCATCCAAATTTTCAAGAATGTTTAGTTTCAAGAATGTGTCTACCTCGATTACAAATCTCTTATTATCAATATTTGAAATCAAACGAGAGGTTTAATAAGAAATAAATCTGTTTGCAAGAGTTTTTGTACTTCCAAAAATATAGAGTGTTTGTTTCACGCAAGAATACAATGTAAAAGTTGTGTAAGTTGTAGGGTTGGACATCAGTCGGTTATGGTTGGATTCGGGCCCAAAAACTCAATCTGGACTAAACCATGGGTCCAAAATGCAGGCCCAATTTCGACCAATTATTCAATCGATTATGTCGGTTCCCGAGTTCACGGTTTCACGAATCGGTTTAAACAGTTTTAACATAATTTACTCATTTTAATTTTTGTTCTAAATGTGCTTTATTTAGAATTTAATGCCAAAAAATTATGGGCCACTATTTTTCTTCATTTAGTCCAATTAATTTTTTTTCTATCAGGGTCCTTTATTTTATGTAAAAAATTCTGATAGTATAACACATCATTTTCTCATTGTTTTTAATTCCAAACTAAATTAAAACATTAAAAAAATAATAAAATATTGCATCATTTATTCTTTCCATATTTGTGTCCACGTTGTTTGCTTCCTCCGACAATCTTATGAATCAATAAACATGGAGATTCTTCATCTTTTATTCTAGTATAATTCAATCACAAGATCATTCCTACATAAAAAAAATAAAATTGAAAGTAGACATATTAAGTTGCTACTAATTTCTAATTTCAAATGCATAAAAATATTTATATGCAACACTATTTAATTGAGATTCAAATAATCCAACAAATCATAAAACAATATCAATTTTATCCAATATTTAAATAACCCAAAATTGTAGATCAAGTGGCATATCATTAGTTGCTAGTTGCAACCAATAAATGAAGTATATAATCCAAACAAGTTAATAATCCACCCAAAAAACAAAGGTTTTGGAAAAGTTTTATGTGGCTCTAATTAAAAATAATTTGATATCTACAAGTGTGAAAACAAAGAGTATGACACATACTCTGCAATGATAGTTTTCAATAGGTATAATTTCAATACCGGTAAAAATGATTGATATTGTATAAAAATCAATATAATGTAAATACAGTTTAATCATAAAGAGGTGAAAACACCATACTTCAGTTGAAATGTTACCAGTTTTCTATAATTATACCATGACTTGCAGCAAGAGTGAGAACAATAAAAATACATGAACATGTGTACATTGATCACCTTAAACTCTTAGAATGAAAACTCATCAACCTAAAAAACAAAATGAACTCAAACAATGACCTAAATCAATATTGAAGAAAAAACAAGCACATAAGCTTCATCTACCTGTTGGAGAATATCTAATAGACTTCCTTCAGTCGCGTATTGTAACTGCAAGACCAAACCCAATGAAGGAATGAAGTTTTAGATCCTTCCAAACACTATGTATGAAATAAAACCAAAAAATAATATTGAGTAAAAGAATAAAATCAAATAGAGAAATGGACGTTTTTCAGCCTTGTATTAAATGTTTAATAGATACACTAACCACGAGTTTAAACAAATGAAACCTAAATCATAAAAACTGCAGTAGCCATGAAGAACAATCACTTACCATATCTTTTGTGGCCTGGAATGCATTTATTTTCTTGGAAGAAAGAAAATAGAAGACTGAAACATAGAAAAACATATATTAGCATAAAAATTAGTAAAATTAAAATGACAAGGAGTTAAGAAGTGTGATTAGTAAGGAGAAACCTACCAGAGATCTTCTTAGAAACGAAAGGAAAGTGAAAAATCTCGTAGGGTTTCTCAGACGGCTGCACAACACAACAAATGGGAAAAAAGTAGGGTTTCTTTCTTCAGTATAGCTTATATATGTGGGTTAGATAAATTTGGGTTGGACTGGACACTTACTTATGTATTAGATGCATACTTCAGTCGGTTTAGGATTTCATTGGGTCTAGAAACCCAAACCTAAATCGACCGATTTAACCCATGTGAACCCTTTTCTTTTCAACCCGACAGCCCGGTAATCTGACATATCCGAACAGGTAGCTAACGAGCCGCATGGATTGGTCGGTTTGGGCTGGTTTCATTTTTTTTGTCCAGCCCTAGTAAGTTGTAGAGGTTGTGTTTGAAAAAGGATGACAAAAAGATTTTATATGTGCTTGAGATTAAGCATATAAATGGATGAAAAAAGTTAGTTAGATTCGAGTCAAAAGCATTTCATAATTTGAGTCAAACGAGCAAGTATAGTGAAACAATATCTCATGAAGAAAAGTGACACATTTTCCTATAACTCGAGTCAGATTATAGCTATGATTCGAGACACAAAGGTTCGTGATTCAAATCATATGTGAATCCTGATTTAAATCAGATAAGTCAATGGCTGCCAGGAAGTCAGTGACTCGTGTAATGCACAAACTGTGATTCGTGTCACATAGTTGCATGGTTTAAATCAGGTGTGAACTATGATTCGAATTACAAACACCAAAAATTTTATTTTCACCATTGTTTTGCTTGATTCGAGACATGGATTCTGAGTGATTCGAATTACACATAAGAAATCTCAAACTTTCAAGTTTTTTAAAATAGTTTAAGATTCCACTTCCCCACGTGTTTTGAATTTATATCACATATGGTTCTTATTTCACAAACTCTGACAATTGACTCAAATCATCAAGATCAAATCTCAAACATAAAAATTAATTTATGTATGTTTAAAAATGAATTGATTCAACTTAATTCAGAGATGTGCGATTATGAAGAAGACTGAATAAACAAAAAAAATGAAAACACGAAAGCGACAATACAAACAACAAAACAATTGTCTTAGGGGTGCTCCCCCTGAATGTGTTCGGGACATGTAATTACATTCTCCCCCTTTTTATTCTTGACAGGTAGGGGTAGAAATAGGCTAGGCTAGGCTAGGCTTTATAAGGCCTAGGCCTGGCCTACAGTAAACTTGATAGGCTTGAGCCTGGCCTGTGGCCTATAATAGGCTCTCTTTTTTGGCCTGACCTGACCTTTTTAAAAGTCTGGCCTAGCCTGAAAGCCTATATAAAAGCCTATTTTCATTATGGTTTTCAATTAATCCATATTATTTAAGAAACCTTATAAGTCGTCTTATATATGCATATATAGGTCAGTCTATTTAGCCTATATATATATATATATATATATATATATATATATATATATATATATATATATACACACACACAAATATAGGCTTGCTTATGTAGTCTTTTTTCTAATATGCATGCAAATATAGACCTTTATTCAGCCTATTTTTAATATACATGAAAATATAGGCCGACCTATAAGGCTTCATAAGCTTTTTTAATAGCCTAAGTCTGGCCTATTTTATTAAATAGGCTTTTAAAAAAGCCTAAGCCTGACCTTTTTGTTAAAAAAGCCTGGCCTGGTCCGGCCTTATATAGGCTAGGCCATAGGCCCCTGTAGGCCGGCCTGGCCTATTCCCACCCCTATTGACAGACTTTCACTTGAAATTGAGTCGACTTGAGCAAAAAGAAAGAAAGAAAAAATGCTCGTGTTTCCTCTGAAATGATGCACATAGAACAACACAGCATAAAATGCATAAAGTAGTTTTAGACTCGCATTACAATTTCTCCTCATTTGACAGCATCAAAAAGATATAGATCGAAATGAGTCTAAAAACTAGATAACCAACCACAAACAAATAATTATATACGAACATATGAGCCAACAAGCTAAGAAGAATATAAAACGACAAAGATCAGATACATAACATAAAGATAGACACACAACATGCAACAAAATGAAAATAAACATGCGACACCAACATTCAATAACACATAATTAAGTGATCAAAACTATTATGTAAATGAAGCTTAAATAATGCATGAACAAATATACAAATGCTCAAATGCACATAATTAGAAATACACATTTAAAGATACTTAAATGCAAAGAAGAACAATCAAAACATGTGCTAAAGATGAACCGGTAAAATAAATAAGGTAATAAGCAAACCAGTGAACACATGCATAACAAACACATACATTGATATAAAATCATATATAAGAGTTATAGGGACATATCAATGTAGTCGACAAAACTAATATTTGCTACAAAATAGTGTTAGTGAAAATAGAATATACATAGAAAATGAAACTAAACAGAATTCTCATTCTATTTAAAGCATGAGGAATCTCTGATTCTAAAATCTCTATCGATCTTGTGAAAAGGTTCTACTGACATTGGTTTTGTAAAAATGTCAGGAAGCTGACTTTTAGTGTCAACATATTAAAAACAATATCCTTTTCTTCAACATGAACTCTAAGAAATTGTGTCAGATCTCAGTGTGTTTAGTTCGTGAATGGAGTATTGGATTGTTAGTAAGGCTTATTGCACTAGTACTATCACACTTAATCGTAATGCAACCAAGTTTTAAATATAATCTAGTAATTGTTGCTTTATCCATAAGGCTTGTGCACAACAACTACTAACAGCTACATATTTAGTCAAGGACGACCCAATCAATCCGGAGACCCGATTCAAAATTTAATAAATGGACCTAAATTAAAAATATATAATTTTAATAATAAAAAATTATATGCCAAAAATATAACTATACATTAGCTTTATAAATTTAATAAAAGACACATCAAATGAGAACTTTAGTTATTGTGAAAACTTACAACTTTTAATAATAACCATACGATTTAAAATCAATGCTTAGATATGCATTTATGTGATATGTATTTAAACCAGAATTTATCTATTAATTTTTGTCTATTAAAATTTGAGTGAAATATGAGATATTGATTTTAAATAGTATGATTATTTTTAAGAGAGAGAGAGGGGGCATATCATATGAGAATGCCATATTTATATGAGAATGTGAGAATGAATCTGAACCACTAGATTATAAAATAAATGGTGGAGATTATGAATGAATCTTTTTTTCTCTCTCCTACATCATTTATTCCAAAATCTCCACAATTTATTTTAAAATCGAATGGTTCAGAATCATTCATTGACTTCTCATATAATTATGGCACTCTCATATGATATGCCCTATATATATTGTTGTTGTAATTACACCGTTCATTTACAATTATAAGTAAGGGTAATCTCCTTTAATTATTGAATTTTATTCCTTAAAGTTTCTCGTTATTATTTTGTACCAAATCAATATCGAAACTCCCATTTGTTATTTAATTTAATTTGCACTATTGCTACCTTGTTATGATTTGCAATCCTTGTGAAACTAATTTAATTTATTACTTATGCCAGACTACTACACTCGGTAGAATTGTCATCACTATCATGCATACGTTGAATTACATTTAGACAACTAAGAATCATTTGATGTTTCAAAACACTATAATTTCATAGAAATCTTCTTCTTTTATGATCATCTCTCAAACTTATCTCTCGGGTAACTTGTACACTAAAAAGGTTAGTCCATCTATTCACGAGTTCATCATTCTTAAGAATTTCCTAGTTCAAAAACATCCTCCAAAACCTCAAATTTCCAAGGAGGATTGTGTCACTCGCATACTAAGGATTCTAATGAGATTAATATTGACGAGGCGTATATAGACACTCCAAGTATGGTAGCGCGTGGTGACATTTTTAAAGACAATAAAAGTGTTCATTTGGATAATTTTTCATGTTATATTGGACAAAAAAATGCTTTATTTGTTGAGTTCAGAGGTGTTATAATGACATTGGAGCATATATAGTCTTATACCTTTTATAATATTATATTAAATAATTATATTTTAATTAAAAAAATTAATTGTGATACATTGTATTTTATATTCAACCATTCAAAAATTACTTTTTATAGAAAATTTAAAATATAGTCAAATAATTTTATTGTTTTAAAATTTGTGATTGATTGATAATATAACTTTAATTATTTATATCTCAATGTACACTTATTTATTTTTATTAAATTATATTTTACAATTATAATTTGTGTCTAATTTGGACAATGTTGAAAAAATATTATATGTATTTAATTTGATCAATATCGAGAAATATTATATATGTTTAATTTGATCAATATAAAAACCAATCGTTAGTTGGTCCAGTGGTGATTGGCGCTGGACTTGGCAGGGAGAACCACGGTTCGATCCTCCGCAACTGCGATCGGGAGGGGGATGGAACCACTTGATGCCAGAACTCGCCCCCGAACCGGACTAAACCGGTGGTATAAAGCAAAAAAAAAAAAATTTGATTAATATAAAAAAAAATATTATAGGTGTTTAATTTGATCAACATTGAGAAAAACATTTATGTCTAATTTAAACAAAGCGGAAAGGTATATTAATTTTTGTAAAAAAGTTTGTATCAAACTTAATTACCTAAACAATATAAAAATAAATACACGAGCTTTATTTAAAATTTTAAAAATACAATCAAATGATTTTATTGTTTTAACATTTATGATTGATTGAATATATAAAGTTAATTATTTATATTATATTTTCATTAAATCATATTTTCCAATTATATATCATAATATTATATTGCCATTTTAAAAGAAAATTCTCTTTTTACCCAAGTGTCTTATCCACTAACAAACATTTGTCAGGAATATACAATGAAAAGTCATTTTTTATTGTAATATAATATAATATAATAACCATACTTTATACTACTTAAATCACAAAGGGTGAATTTGTTATTTAATTTTGTTTATTAAATTTATAATTTCAATCATAAAAAAGTTGTTACACAACTGGACCCCACAAATTTTTACGCAATAAGACGAATCACTTTTTCGAACGAAATCAAAACCGTCATCGCGAAATCCGTGCGTGTCATCTTCCACAATCATCATATCATCAACCGTTGATTAAATCACGTCCGTCCATCACAAACAAAATCAAACGATATCAAATAACCGCACCTAACGAACCGTAGAGGGACCACCGTAAGCTAAAACTTGACGCAAGGAAACGAACCGGTGCAGTGCGTGACATCACTCGCTCACTCACACTCTCAGTACTCGCTTTAAATACAATCCAAATAGTGGAGAGTGAAGCATTAGGATTATTACGCACACGCACTCTCACTACCAACAAACTCTCTCTTTTCTCTCTGAAATCACAGTTTCAACGAGGTTAGGGTTTTCGCAATGCTTCATCCTTCTCCTTTTCTCGTAGTTCTTCTTCCGATTTTTCTTTGCTCTCGTTGTTTTCGTTGCTTTGATGGTTCTCTGTTGCTATGATCTTACTCTGTTGTTTGTTTTCATGTATTTTTTTTCTTTTCCGTTTTTGGTATATTTTGTCTGTGTGATGATTCTTCGCTGTTTTCGGTTTTGTAGTTGTTGATTTGTTAGGGTTTTATGCAATGTGGTAACGATGATGCAGTTTTGTAGCTTTTTTTTCTTCTGAACTTTGCATGTGTTTGTTATTTTGTACGATCGCTCTGTTTTTGGTTTGGTGTTTTACGTTTACTCGGTTTGATTTTGTTCCGTTAAACTGAGTGCTGTTTAACAATGTGAAGCTCTTTTGCTTTAGACTTGGCTTGGTTTTACAGTTTACTCTCTCGGTTTCACTAGCTTCGATTTATGCTGAAATTTTCATGAATATTTTTCGTTTGTGTATGTATTTAACCTGATTTCTGTCAGTAGTTTTTCTCTTCAGTTCTTTGTTTTTGGCAACTTTTTTTAGGTATTTTACTCAACTTGCATGTATTTGTATTTTGCATGGAAAATTTTTTGATGTTAGGGTTTTGTAATTTTGTATGTCTTTGATGTTAGGGTTTTGACATTTTGTATTTCTTTGATGTTAGGGTTTTGAGATTTTGTAATTGTATGTTCGTTAAAATTATTTAATGTTATGGTTTTGATATTTTGTTTTTTGCACGGCTAGTTTTTTAGGTTTTTAGCTGAGTTGCATGTTTTATTATTTAGTGTTTTTAGTTGTTTGTATAGCGGTTTAATGATTAATATGCATAATTGGCTAATAGTTCTGTGATCTGTTCAGGCCATGGGTTCACAAGAAAACGATGAATGTTTGCCTCCTCCACCTCCAATTGTTCCATCTGATGTTGAACCAGTTAAGATAGAGCCGGAGGTGGTTAAGAAGAAGGGTCCTATTAGGATTCCTATGGCTAGGCCCGGACTGGGGAGAAAGGGCAATAAGCTGCCTTTGCTGACTAATCACTTTAAAGTGGATGTTGCCAACACTGATGGTTATTTTTACCAGTACAGTGTATGTGTTGTTTTTCATGATTGAGTTTATCTGTCGCTATGGTTTTTACCTTTACTCTTCTGTTATGTGTTTACTTAAACTGTATTTGTGCAGGTTGCTCTTTTTTATGAAGATGGACGTCCTGTTGAGGGGAAGGGTTCTGGTAGGAAGATACTGGACCGAGTTCAGGAAACTTATAATTCTGATCTGAATGGGAAAGACCTTGCATACGATGGTGAAAAAACTTTGTTCACTATTGGCTCTCTAGCTCAGAACAAGCTTGAGTTTACTGTTGTTCTTGAAGATGTGACATCTAACAGGTTGAAATGTGTGAATGTTTGTTTTTGAACTTGTGTTTTTGGTGGTTTTTAATGTTTCTGATATTTAACTTTTTCTTGTGTAGGAATAATGGTAACCGGAGCCCTGAAGCGAATGGAAGTCCTAATGATGCTGATAGGAAGAGGGTTCGAAAGTCCTTCCGTTCCAAGACGTATAAAGTTGAAATCAGCTTTGCCTCTAAAATTCCTCTGCAGGCTATTGCAAATGCTTTAAGGGGGAATGAGACCGAAAATTATCAAGAAGCCATTCGGGTGCTGGATATTATACTGAGGCAACACGCTGCCAAACAGTGCGTGGTTTTTATATCTTAATATATTTCATCTATTTATTATTAAATTACACTAGTAATAATGTTTTTCTAAAATACTGTTGCAGAGGTTGTCTTCTTGTTCGCCAAAATTTCTTCCACAATGATGCTAAGAATTTCACAGATGTGGGAGGTGGTGTACTTGGGGTCAGAGGGCTGCATTCCAGCTTTAGAACAACTCAAAGTGGACTTTCTCTAAACATAGGTTTGCTATTGATGCCTAGTTGTCTATCTTCTCATCTGCATAAAACTTTTTTTTTTGATTCCTTATTTTATTCTATTTTCTTTAGATGTGTCCACAACTATGATTGTCCGTCCTGGGCCTGTTGTCGACTTTTTGATAGCAAATCAAAATGCGAGGGATCCTTTCAATCTTGACTGGGCTAAGGTAACCTAGTGATCTGAAGGCTTCTTTGTTTGTTTAATTGTTCTTCAACTATACCGAGACCTAATCCTTTTTATATTTTGCTGTGTAGGCCAAAAGGACTCTTAAAAATTTGAGGATCAAAACCAGCCCTTCAAATCAGGAATACAAGATTACTGGGCTGAGTGAGATGCCTTGCAGGGAACAACTGTAAATTTTTTATCTCACTATATATTAATTCCGTTTGATTGGATGGTATCTTAATTAACTTTCTTAATGTTTGGTTATGTTACTTGAAGTTCCTGGGTATTTGCTGGGTTGTTTGTTAATAATAAACATGTGTTTTGTAGGTTCATTCTGAAAAAGAAAGGGGGCGGAGAAGATGAGACCGAGGAGATCACTGTTTATGATTATTTTGTAAACCGTCGGAATATTCCTCTGCAGTACTCTGCTGACCTTCCGTGTATTAATGTTGGGAAGCCCAAACGACCTACTTATGTCCCAATAGAGGTATATTTGGTGCTTTATATTATTTTGTACTAGCCTAATAGTTGAAGTACTTGGTTCTGCTAATTCCCCTGTAGCTAACATAGTAACCAAGAGATAATTCTGACTGAACCTATTCTGATTGTTCACTTCATAGATCTTTAAATTACAGTAATGAAAACTTATTCATAGATCATTCTTATTTCTCAATAATTATACACTGATTTTACAAACTTATGTTTCTAGTGGAATATAATCAATAAATTTAAAACTCTTGTTTCACTTTTTTCCTTTTGAAATTCAAATGATTTAAGATTTTTCCTCACTATTTGTTGACTCTACTATATTTCTTTTATTTAGCTTTGCGATTTGGTTTCCCTTCAACGGTACACAAAAGCCCTATCCACTCTCCAACGGTCATCTCTTGTTGAGAAATCTAGGCAGAAGCCTCAAGAACGGATGAAGGTTTTGTCTGATGTAAGTCCCATTGCTATATATGTTGGGCCATTGGTTGTCACGTAGATGTCACCTAACTGTGTTACTTGCTGATTTACAGGCACTGAGAACCAGTAACTACGGTTCTGAACCTATGCTAAGAAACTGTGGAATCTCTATAACTTCTGGGTTCACACAAGTGGATGGGAGAGTTTTGCAGGCACCAAGGGTATCTATCTTTAATCTTTGATATTGAGAAGATGTGTATTTTTATATTTTCCTTTTATTTGCTGCTTCTTGAAGAATTACAATTAAATCCATTTTTATGAAGCTAACATAATTTATAGATTTTACATTTCTACCCGTAGATCCTGTCTGATTTTAAAATTAACATATGCTAACTACTCTCTTTAGAAGAAATTGTTGTCTGTTTAATAGTATTCGTTCAACATTGCAACTCTTGATTGAAGGTTGCTTATTTTAATAACTGTAAAAAATAGCTTACTTTTCAATTTTTAGTGTTATTTTAGGGATTTTATGTTTGTCCTTACAAAACACTCTTGTTGCGATTCACATGAAAATCAGCATTATTAGTGTGTTGAATAAGTGTTGCTTGTATAGCTTTATTTGTCAGGATTAATATTATTAGTGAACATCTACAAGCTAAATGCATCTTGTTTATCTTGGTATATTGTTGTACTTGTGTTTGAAGGAAACCAATGTTTTACTTTTAGAATAATGAATATACATTTACTTAATTGAGAGATGACTTGCAACTCCCTCCGTCCCACAATGAATGACTCATTTCAATTTTCAATACACTTTTTTCAAACCTACCTTCTAATTAATAAAAATTTCATTATTTCCAATACAAGATAAGGGTACTATAGTAAATACTCTATTCTCTATCTTACTTTTATACATTTTTCTTATTCTGTGTGAAATGGTTGTCTGGGTCACTTATGGGATGAAGGGAGTATTACTGATGACACCTGACTTGTTATCATCTTAATCTATTTACTTTATCTATGTACAGTCGTAAAAAAATTGTTTTATATTTTTTTTTTCAGCTGAAGTTTGGAAATGGTGAAGATTTCAATCCCAGAAACGGGAGATGGAACTTCAATAACAAGGTATTCTATTAAAATCTCAGCTTTATTATTTTGATATTTTCCCAAAATTTCTCCCTAATGATTCCATAATGATCTCAGAAAATTGTGCAACCAGTCAAAATAACGAAGTGGGCTGTAGTAAACTTTTCTGCTCGTTGCGATGTGCGAGGACTTGTGAGAGATCTGATTAAATGTGGAGGAATGAAAGGAATTGTAAGTTCTCTTGCAACTTATTTACTGATTTTCTTAAAAAGAGGAACTCAATTGTTTCTTGTTTGTTATTGGCAGCAAGTTGAACCTCCTTTCGATGTGTTTGAAGAGCAAGGTCATTTAAGGCGATCACCACCTCTTGCACGTGTTGAGAAAATGTTTGAGATCGTTCAGTCCAAACTTCCTGATGCTCCTAAATTTCTCCTCTGCCTGCTTCCTGATAGGAAGAACTCTGAACTTTATGGTTGGTTATATTGTTTCAATATTTATTAATTTAAAGTATATTGTTTCAATATTTATTAATTTAAAATAATTGTTAAAAGTCCTTCTTAACTTATTTTTTTAATGCAATTGTTGAATGTCCTTAACGAAAATAATCCTGATGTGTGAAGGTCCATGGAAGAAGAAGAATCTGGCTGAGTTTGGAATTGTTACCCAGTGCATAGCACCCTCTAGGGTAAACGACCAGTACCTGACCAATGTTTTACTGAAGATCAATGCTAAGGTATTTATATTCGCACTGATTTCTTTTGAAACTTGTCATTGGCCATGTTCTTTCATCCAACCATTGAATGTGTTTATTCCTTTGTAGCTTGGTGGGATGAATTCTCTGTTGGGTGTTGAACATTCTCCATCCATCCCAATTATATCTAAAGCTCCTACTCTTATTTTGGGCATGGATGTTTCTCATGGTTCACCTGGTCAATCTGACATTCCGTCTATTGCTGCGGTAATACAAGTTTATTTTTTTAGTCTCAACTCTTTATAATATTCTTCATTCCTCCATATTTTTGGTTTAAATTTTACAGACATCTATTTATTTTTGGTTTTCCTGCTTCAATGCCTAAATATGTAGGTCGTGAGCTCGAGACAATGGCCCCTAATATCTAAATATAGGGCATGTGTCCGAACTCAGGGTTCCAAGGTTGAAATGATTGACAATTTGTTCAAGCCAGTGCCTGATACTAAGGATGATGAAGGAATTATAAGGTTTACATATTTTTGATTTTATGTTTTCCCTAGATTTTTTTGCATTTCCAATAGATCCATCACTACATACAGTAATATATTCCTCTTGGGAATTCTGCATCATAGTAATATTGTTCAACCATTCTTCAGATGATGGCTGTGTTTATTGATAATTGGTTTGATGATGTGCAGGGAACTCCTGATTGATTTCTATAATAGTTCTGGGGGAAGAAAACCCGACAATATTATCATTTTCAGGTTAAATTTCTTTCCCAACTTAGTACCATTAATTCTCTTCAACTTTTGTTATAGTTATTTTTGTGGTACTTTTCTGTTTTCATGAGAAGATAATTTGTTATGTTTTGTTTTGCAACCCTTCTGTTGTGTTCTACTGAACTGGAATTCTTGTTGATTAATGTAGGGATGGTGTCAGTGAGTCTCAGTTCAACCAAGTCTTGAACATTGAACTTGGAAATATCATTGAGGTTCTTCTATTAATCAAAGATATGCTTAAATTTCTGGCCCTTCTGTTGTATTTTATTTGACTAATCCTTAACTTTTAAATTTTAGGCCTGTAAATATCTTGATGATAAATGGAACCCCAAGTTTACTGTTATTGTTGCCCAGAAAAACCACCACACCAAATTCTTCCAACCTGGAGCTCCAGACAATGTGCCTGCTGGTAAGCTGCTTGTTCTGAAATGAGATATGGTTCCATTATTTTATATAAAGCATTTGTTTCCTGTATAGTTGACAACCTCTTTCTGGTTTTCCAGGGACTGTTGTTGACAACAAAATTTGTCATCCCCGGAATTATGATTTCTATATGTGTGCTCATGCAGGAATGATTGTGAGTATCTCCAATTTTTTTGACTGTTCATCTATTTTGAGTTTGAAGTTGCATGATTGTCACCAATACTGTTGTGTTTCTCGGCCTGTGACTTACGTTATTGACTGTCTCTATATGATGCTTAGATCTTTTTCATCTCTGGTTCACCCACACTGTAGTGTTTCTATATGATGCTTAGACCTTGTTCATCTATGTTGAGCTTGAAACTGCATGAATCTCACTTCTTGACTGTCTCTATATGATGCTTAGATCTTTTTCATCTCTGGTTCACCCACACTGTAGTGTTTCTTTTCAAGTTATGCACGCTCTTTATTCTGATTCTTTTTTGGCCCGGTTTACATTATTTTTTATGATATGTCACGTAGGAGACTTTAAATTTACTCTTTGCTGACTATTGTATTGTGTCATGGTAGTTTGGGTGAATTAAATGTCCTGGATTAATATTTTGTATTCAATATCTGTTCTCAGGGGACCAGTAGGCCCACACATTATCATGTTTTGCTGGACGAGATTGGTTTTTCTGCCGATGATCTACAAGAACTTGTGCACTCTCTGTCCTATGTGTAAGTGAACTACATATATCTGTTTTATGTTTGACTTTGTGATAAGCTATGAAATTTATCTTATGATATATTGTTTGTTTTATGACTACAGTTATCAGAGGAGCACCACTGCCATATCTGTTGGTAAGTTCTATCCTAGTTTTATTTATTTGTTCATCATATTTTATATTTGAATAGTAGGGTCTGATTAGTAAAATGTTGTATGCAGTTGCTCCAATCTGCTATGCTCACTTGGCAGCTTCCCAAGTTGGACAGTTCATGAAGTTTGAGGATAGATCTGAAACAGCATCTGTCCCTGGTGGAATAAACGGTTCTCCTGTCCCACAGCTTCCTAAGTTACAAGAGAGGGTCTGCAATTCCATGTTTTTTGTTTGATTTAATCAAAAGTTATGATCCAAACTAGTTCTTCCACAAGACTTATTTTCTTCTACTCCTAAACTTTGTTGATGCCTTTTGGAAACCTTAGTGGAAAGGTTCGGTGTTCGACTTTTTACTGACACATGCCTTCACTCTTGTGTCACGTTTTTTATCAGCTATTTTGAATGAATGTGAATATTAAGCTTTGCTGAACAAAAATCTTGCAAACACTTGTTGACACCAGCCTTCACTTGTGTTGGGTTCTTATTATCCAGTTAAGAATGTGAATATTAGTATGTTTTGCTATTCGGTTTTCTTCTGCGCTATTCTTCGGGTTTTAATTTATTTTGATTACTTACTAACAAAATATTATATGCTCAAGAACTATAACACCAAGTAATGTTATTGTTCTCTAATCTTGTTTTTTTAGAGAAAACATTATAGAAATGTTTTGAACTCTTTTTTTTTTAGAATAGACGGTGGGAAGTTAGTACTCTTCTGGCTGAATGAGTTTAAACTTAATTGTGACATAGTTGAGTACAAGTAATTTGAATTTTGATGATGCAAATGACTTCTTAGTGGCCTTTTGAATTTCTTAGGTGATGTTGTTTCAAAGCAAGATAGACAAATTTCTATTATGAATTTATCAACACATTTTCTTCTTAAATGGTCTTTGTGATGTGAGTCCTTTTTAATCCTTTTTAATATCCCGCAAGTTGGTAATATAGTGCATCCTACTCTTTGTATACTAAAAAAGTGGTTTCTACCACATTAAATTTTTATATTGGGTTTTACAATGTTTCTAGCATAATAAATTTTCATATTAAGCCTAATTCAACTCTATAAAACAATTAATAAAGGGAAAATTGTCTTTTTATACTCTTTGGAGATTTTACGGTTTTATACCAGACATATGAATTGTTATTCTAAAATGGTAAATTTGTTATTGAAATTGTAAGTTTGTGAATCTAAATATTAAGGATGTTTTAAATGTTTCAAAAATTATGAAATTGTAGTCAAATTTATTCATTTGTTAGGATTATAATAGCCTTAAGAGCATCTCCAACCGTGAACCTACTTTTGGGTTCTTTGTGGGATCTATTAAGCCACGTCAGCTTGAAACAACTCAACTAATTTTTTGCTGTGAACCTACTTTTGGGTTCTTTGTGGGATCTATTAAGCCACGTCAGCTTGAAACAACTCAACTAATTTTTCGCTGCAACTCTGAAGAACCCATATTGGGTCCCACAATTTTACTTTATTTATTAATATTTTATTCATATTAAATTTTATAGCAATTAAAATAATAATTTTAATTATTTAAATTAAAATTGATATAAAATAAATAAAATTCAAATTAAACTTTTAATTTAAAATGATAATTAATATTAATCTCAAATACATGACATATAATTAAAAACAATAAAAATAAATATCATCACATAATAAATTAAACTTAAACTTCATCATCTACATGTCCAAAACGTTCTCAAATATACTCGACTAAATTTCTTTGAAGTTGACGATGAACTTGTTTTTCTCGAATACTTGCTCTTCTTTGTAGTCTTGTTGCAAGATTTAGATGCGGACCGCTAAATGTTTCGGTTGTTGAGTTGTTGTCATCCACATTATCATAACAGTAATCAAAATTACCTCCATATGTATGTCGTTCGTCTTCAACAATCATGTTGTACAATATGATGCATGCATATATGGTATGCTTGAGGGTGTCCAAGTGCCAGGCACGTGCTGGGCCACGTATAATTGCAAATCAAGATTGAAGCACTCCAAATGCACGCTCCACATCTTTTCTAGCTGATTCTTGATGTTGAGCAAATAACTTTTTCTTTTCTCCCCGTGGCATTGAAATGGTCTTGACAAATGTAGTCCACTCAGGATATATATCATCTGCTAAATAATACCCCATATTATATGGTATCCCATAGATTGTATATTGCACATTGGGAGCATGTCCTTCCAAAATATCGTTAAACACGTTAGATTGGTTTAGCACATTAATGTGATTGTTTGAACCTGCAATACCAAAAAAAGCATGCCAAATCTATAAGTCTTGTGATGCCACTGCTTCAAGCATGATTGCGGGCTTACCATGATCACCTCGACAAAACTGTCCTTTCCATGCAACAGGACAATTTTTCTATTCCCAATGCATACAATCAATGGAACCTAACATACCTAGAAAGCCACGTGACTCCCATTTGTAGTAGATGTTCAACATCAGTGTTGTTAGGCTTTCTCAAATACTCAGCCCCAAATACAACATTCACGCCCTGAACGAATCTTTGTAAGCACTCAATTGAAGTCATACTCAGCCCCAAATACAACATTCACGCCCTGAACGAATCTTTGTAAGCACTCAATTGAAGTGCTTTCACTGATTCGAACATACTCGTCTACAATGTCAGCAACAGACCCATACGCCAACATACGAATAGCAGATGTACATTTCTGCAATGGTGAAAGACCCATTTTACCAGTTGCATCGCCCCTCATTTGGAAATATTCATCATGACTTCCAAGGGCATCTATAATTCGAAGAAATACATGCCTATGCAATCTGAACCTTCTTTGGAATTGAACATCTGTGTATAATGGATTTTCCGAGAAGTAGTCATTGAACAATCGATTATGCCCTTCTTCACGACATCGATCTATCGTTGTTCTTTTCTTTGGCCTAGAGGAACTTCCAGATTGAAGTTCATTCTGAAGCTCTTGTTCTTCATCACTGTCGTCCATAAATTCTTCTTCAACCAACTCCCAAAATTCTTGATCGAATTATCTGAATCGTCTGAATCCATTTTAGTAAATAATGAGAAAAGAATAAGATGAGAATGAGAAAATAATGATATAAATGGTAGTATATATAATAGTTTGAATAACGACTAGTTTGAATAACGGCTAGTTTGAATAACATAATATTTATTATAATTTAAAGTGGTACTAATGACCATGTTACATAGGTGTTGATAAATTAAAGTGGTACTAATGACCATGTTACATAGGTGTTGATAAATTAAAGTGGTACTAATGACCATGTTACATAGGTGTAGATACTAACTACATTCCATATTTTTTTCATCTTCTTACAATATTTTTCATGAATATCTCGTTGACTATCGCTCATAGTAAAAGTGTCTTTCATCATTAGTTGCACTACCTTTAATTCTATCTCGTCCTCCTTACTTTGCGCTAGTCTTTCCATTGACACTGCTCTTTTATTCCTTGCATCTTGCGTTGCATTTGGAATTTCCTTTGCCTTACCCTTCCTTTTTGCTGCTTTTTGTCCCATTGGACGCTCCATTGGTGATGAAGAGTTAAACTCATAACTTGAAGGTGTATTTGGGTTCTCCGATGATGCCTCACTAGCATAAAGTCTTTGTTATTTTTGAAGAACTTTCAATCGATTCTCCCATCTATTTAGGTTCATCTTTTAACAATCTCCATGCGTACTCAAGGTTGAATGTTGTACCTTGATCCTGAGCAAAAAATGCATTTGCAGCGGCCATGATATCGTTCTCCGGTGTCCCACTTTTCTTTCCATTAACAGCTTGTTTGTAACACCCAACAAATTTTTGAACCAAGCCATATATTCGATGCCATCGACATTTTAATTGTCCCTTTAACTTTTCCCGCGATTGCCCACGATACTGGTTATAATTGGCAGCGACTCTTACCCAAAAACTCTCAGCCTTTTGATCCACTCTCATAATTGGATCCTTTGAAACATTGAGCCATGATTGGATAAGTATCATATCCTCATCCCTTGTAAATTGCTCTCGAGATTTTTTTTTAACAACAACCCTTTCTTCTTTTTCAGTACCAACTTGAGTAGAAAATGGTGGAACTTGAGTAGAAAATGGTGGCATCGGTGGAATTTGATAATTTTGAGAATTAGGATTTTGCTAATTTTGCATGAAATTGAACATAACTTGTTGATAATGAAAATGATTAGGATCCATTTGACCTAAACAATTGTAATTTGAAGTAAAAAAATGAAAACTTTAATTAAAATGATGAAATTGTGAGAGAGAAATTTGAAATTGAAGAGAAAATAAAAGTGTTGGTAAAATTTGTGTTGGTTAATTTTTTTCACAAAACTATATTTATAACAAAAAAATAACTAAAAAATAAAAAAGTAACTAGCCGTTAACAACGGCTACTTTTAATATTAAAATCAAAAAAATTTAAAAGAACCGTTGTATGTTTTTAAAGCGATGGCCAGGTGGAGTTATGATGTACAGAAAAAGTTATCTTCAAATGTATGCCATGCTGGCAAACCCATATGAAAAACCACCGCTGGAGGTGGTCTAACTTAAGTTATGGGAATGAATTTAAAATTAAACCACTAATTATACAGATGAGATGTTTTTAATAATAGATCTAACTAACTAAAAAGTAGAAGTAAAATGGATGAATAAAAAATAATTTGGTACACCAAATATTCCTAGACTTCGTATGTGAAGTCACTTATTTTTTATTTAAAAAGGGCGACTTAAACTGTGCGCGAATGAACTTTCCCCCACTCTTTTTATTCTCTCAAGACACACCCAATACTAAAATAACCCATTTCTACTCATTTCAACCCATACTATATTGAGATTGAAGATTCAAAAGTTTCATTGAAGCATTTTCTATTCATTCCAACTCATCCTCAAAGCTTCAAAATTGTGTAAGTTTTCTCTATTCATTCCAACTGATCCTCAAACTTGTTATTAGATTCGTTACAATCAAGGACAATGTGTAGGTTGATGTTAGAGTAGTTTAATGTTAGTGTTTGGATGTTAAAAAAATATTTTGGATGAGTTAGAGCAAGAAGTAGAAGCTCTGCAAAAATGGTAGTTCGCATGTGTTATCAGATGTGCATATCCGAAGCCCCTTTTAACCAGTTTCGGATATGCACATGTGAAATCGTTCCTGAGTTGATATATATATATATATATATATATATATATATATATATATATATATATTTTTTAATTTTCAAAGTTGTTTCCTTCTTTTCTCTCTTATTAACTCGTCACATTTTTTAGGAAAATGACTGACAACCATGGCCCAAACAACCAATTAAGACAAGGCAAACCAAGCTAGACAACCTCTGCTCGGCGTGTGAGAGCTGCACAACAAGGAATGACTCGGGGACGAGGTCAAATTCGGTAGGAGGAATCGCCTGGAGGGTCCACATCTGCACCGAGGAGTCGCCCGTCTCAGAAGTCATCCTCTTGTGCCCATGAGCAGGTTGAGGTACCTTAGGAGGAGGAGGTACAAGAGCATGTTGAGGTACCTTAGGAGTAGGTTCAACCAGAACATGTTGAGGTACCTCAGGAGGAGGTTCAGGATACACAGGCTTTCCAGTTCGGTGCAACAATGGAGTAGGCGAACCTCAGCTACCTAGGATGGCCTTCAGACACTTCCCTCTTGTACTGTATTTTGGTATTTCAGAACATCTAATGTAATTGTAATTTTCGATTCATTTTTCGTCTAAATCGTACCGAGTGTAGTTAGTCCGTTTCTCCATTTGTATCAATGTAATGATGATGTTTTAAATAGAAATGATAGACACAGACAAAAATTCACATGTACATGTCCGAAATATTTTATTTAGATGGTTTTGGATGTGCATACCTGAAACACCTATGATATTTTAAATCCAACGTTTAAATAATAAAACATTGGGAAAAAAAGTGATTTCAAATGTGCATATTTGAAACATCTTGAAAATGTGAAAAAATGTGCGTTCAGATATGTACATGCGAAGGTATTTTGGGGTTTTCAAATGTGTTTTTCACCATATAGGGGTGGCTTAAGAGATTTCCAAATATTTTTTTTATTAATTCATTAGCAATCTGCTACATTTTTAAAAAAATAAGGGAATTGATTAAGGCCTCTTAAACATTGCTTCCCCACCCTTGTGAAAAATAAAAAGTACCCACACAACTCAGAATTGCATATCTGGACGCACTTCATATGTTTGAGTCAGGCCTCCACCCTTGTGAAAAACAAAAAGTACCCACACAATTTTGAAATGCATGTCCAGACACACTCCATTCGTTTTTATGCCAGGCCTTAATTAAGGCTATGTCAAACAAATTATGGAAATGCATCTCTGGGTAATTCACAGAGATGCATCTTCGAACGCTATTTTAATCAAAAATGCGCCATACCCTATTTCAACCATGTTTTGTACCATGATTGTGAGATAAGGAATCTGCCGATTTGAATTATTGCTGATCCGTTCACTCTTGACCATTAGAACCTTCTTCCATGAAGAGGTAAATCAATTAATTATGCCTTTGAAATAAAATCATCAAAAGCTTATATTTCTCCCCTTCTAATATAGTTACTCATCCATTTCCTTTCTGATTCTATTCGAATTGCATTAAAATCTCCCATCAAGCATTATCTCGCCCACTCTTTGCCAAGATCAACGATGAAAGGTCCGCCCGCAACAATTGCTTTCTTTTTGCCTCACAAGAAGCATACACGTTCACTATAATAACCCACTGCTTTCCTTCTGCCAACTCTCCCTTAAATATGAGAACTTGCTCTTTGTTATATTTTCTTTGTAGCGAAAAAACTTTGTTATCCCAAATTGTTAACAATCCCCATGACCTTCCAACGAATGTCGCGAAAGCAAATTCAATGTCTGACGACTCTCACATCATTACACTTTGGTTCCTATCCACGACTTCCATTTTTTTCTTGAATGCAGATTATATATGGTTTCTGATTCAAAATTAACTTTTTAATTCTTTTTTGCTAATCCTCTTTATCCTTTTATATTGTAGCTGATTATTTTCATAATGAAAATATGTTTAAGAGCGTCAAATTTGGATCGCCGCTTTTAGAAGCGATCACCCTCTCTCCCGTCTTCGATTTTCTTCTTTCGGTGTCTACTCCTAATGATAATTCCTGTAAAATTCTCGTTTTCTCTCCATTGTGAATAATTCCATGTTCTTTCCCAAATTTCCATACCCTATTTGCTCAATACTCTGAACCATTGTGGGAAAACACTTCCAGCTTCCTTCACCAACTCGTTCAGATCTTCTTTATCATCAACCTTTAGAAAAACTTTGTCTCTCCCAAAGGGACCACCTGTATAGATGTAATCCTCTCATCAACCATAAGATCCAGCAACATATATGTATGATTGGCGTTACACAAGAAGCCGATAACCTTTTCAAGCCCATTTCATATCTCCTTTGTTCACTGTTATTACCATCCCAACGTCCTGCTTTACTTTTTTTTTGTCTTCTTTTAATTTTGGTCTCCAAATCATTATATGTGTATTACTTTGATCTTCAGTTTTGTTCATTGTTGCTTCTGCATATGATTTACCTTCTCTTCTAAAGTTCCAACCCACCCTTAAACAATAGCTCGACAAGTTGATGCCTCTGTGTTGTTGATGTTTTGTTATGGAATTCTCTTCATTATTCTTATTGAGACTAGAAATATTCAGTTTCCTACAGGGCCGCGTGAATCTGAAAATGTTAGCCCAGACCTTGTAGGATTCGAACCATATGTCTTTCAATTGATCCTCAAGCCATTTTGAATCTTTTATGTCAGAGTATCTAATGAGGACAAACACCTTTCCCTCCTTGTTCCTTTTCCTTGCTATGTAAACATCCTTGCTATGAGCTCTCATCCTTCTTAGACAAATGTAGGTCCATCCATCTCTCCCTATTATATATAGTTCTGAACTGGGCTGCCACTCGGCCCAAAACACAGTCTAAGGCCTAATTCAGTGCTACTGGGTGAAAGGCCCAACAAGACACCTCGGATGAACCCGTACTTAACCCTCTGTCGGGAAGGGCTTGGCCCAACTCGCCCGATAAACGAGCTACATGAGGTGATCCGAGCAGTTACTGCCATGCGAGGGCACTTCCTCATACCCCATGAGTAGCTATCCTCCTCGAATGTGATTGAAAATTCAACACCTTCACTTAGGATTGTCTCTCTAAATATTACGGAGTCATCGTGCCCCGAAAATATCCCGTCTTCCGATTCCTAGGTATTTTTGAGCAATTGAACCAGGTTAGAGACCACGTGCTGACCTCCACTACACACGTAGACCCTGACAGTCTCCATTTTAGGCCTGCACATCCAGCTCAATATGGAGACCTTGGCCAGCGTTGGGGGCTAGCATTTCAACAAAATATAAAATGGAAGAAAAATTATTTTATGAAAATGCTTGAATCAAAAAACTAAATAATGCATTTGACCGAGACAAAAATCTATTGTCAACAAATTATTTAACACGGTGATAAATTTTTTTGACGGTTCTCATCATGCCCTTAACTTAAGTTACTCTTAAAGCATATTAAATAAAAAAAATAATTTTTATAAAAATTAATATTTTCAATTTTTAATATATTTTTAATTCACTAAATACACGTATTTTTAAAATAACTTGTCATTTTAATTACTTAAAGCGCCCATTCTCTTTCATTAATTATTTTTTATATGCAAAATTGTAAAAATATAAATTTAATTTCAATCTATTCCCTCTTATCTCTCGTCTACAGCACCGCCGACAACGACGCTCGCTGCCGGAATCCAAACTTCTGCCGTCTCTTCTTCTTCTTCACCAGTATGCTCTCTTCTTCCCATTTACCTTTTCGAATTTTCTCAACTTGACTTTCAAAAACCCTAGATTTATGAATGAATCCCAATATGTTTCTTTTTCCCCCAAAGTTCATGCATTTTTAGGTTTTACAATGATAAATACTTTTTAACGTTTTGTTTGGATGTGAAATTGAGCGAATCACTTAACAATTCAGCGATTTTTGAAGTTTTTTTTTTCTTCCACTAACTTAATTGGGAAGTGTATTGTAGCTATGGTGGGTAAGAGGCCAAACATTTTGGTGACTGGTACACCAGGAACAGGAAAGACAACCACGGCAACTGCTCTGGCTGAAGCCACTCAGCTCCGCCACATCAATATTGGAGAACTGGTTAAAGAGAAGAACTTGCATGATGGTTGGGATGACGAGCTTGATTCTTACATTCTTAATGAAGATTTGGTAAGCTACCAATTTATATACTTGAGTTGAGATCATTCTTTTGTGTGTATGTTTGGAGAGTTGATTATGGATGTGTAAAATTGATTCTGACATGTTTGGTTTTTGTTGTTCTGTAGAATTGATTATGCTTTCCAAAATTGGTTCTACTTGAAGTTAGTATTTGTAGCTTTTGGGTCTAAATGTCTGAAACTTGTTGTTCAATTCACTTTTGCAGAAATTTATTCAAATATAAGTCCCTTTACCTTCAACTTACTTTTACCCATAATCAATTTTACAGAATCAATTCACTTAAAATCAATTTTCTTCATCGTATAATATCCATTTTATTTTACAGAACTTCAAGTTGATCCTTTGAATTGCTGTTTTAATATCTATTGCTTGACCTTGCATTTGAGGTCCAGTGGTTTGTCCCTACTTGATAGTCCTTAGATTCACATTCCTTGTTGGTCAATGGTAACGGTCTGTCTTCTTTTACAGCGTCATGCTGCCCCCTTGCTCTTGAAGATGTGATAATCTGTCCAGATTTTATGAAATTGCATGTGATTCTTCCTCGAACTATGTATCAACATTTTGTTGTAATTTTGTTCTTGTTTGTGGTTCCATGATGCCTTGCCTTTGAGTCTCGTCCTTGGTCTGCAGTGATTTCTTCGGAATATGATTTGTCTCATGCTGTCCTTGAGAAATATCCTGATTATTGTGATTTGCATTGTATTCTGTCTGAGTTATGTGTATATTCTGATTATCCCGAACTGTCTTCGTTTGATAGTCCTCCTCCTTAGGATTGACTAAGTGTTGACTGAGAATTGGATGTATTGATTGCATTATTACCTGTTCCTTAGAACTGTCAGGACATTGGGCCAAGCTAGCTTTATTTCCAACAAAGTCCTTGTTTGTCTTCTTGAATTATGTCCATGTTTTCCTCTGATGCGTGCTGTAGTTTCCTAGATAGTAACATTTGATTTTCTCCAATTTCCTGATTATTTTGTATTTGATGTGGAGCTAAGACTGGAGAACCCAATTCCTGTTTTTCCCGTTTCAAGTTATTTGCCTTAGCCTTGAACCAATGATGATCTATGTTCTGCGGCTCTGTAGTTGAGTTATAATCTTTCTGCAATACCTGGATATTGTGATTACTAGTTTGTGTGTTCCTTTGAACTTTAAGCTCCTTAGAACTGTGTGAGTATGGCTCCAAAATGTTGTACCTGCTTTTTTTTCTTCTGTTCCTGCTGTGATGCTCCTCCAATTCTAAATTCTTGCTGACCTGTGCATTCCCTGAAGCTATATTTAAACCTGTATGATTTCTCATGTCTGGTCTCCCAGAGTGTACCGGTTGATGTCTATCCATAGTGCCTATAAAACCTGAATCTACCTGCTCCTGCTCTATAATAGATTCTGCTCTATAAGAGGGTAATCTTTCATAGTGGAATTTGAACAATCTGCTATTGTTTTGCGATACGCTAATTAGTACAAAATGTTGTCTAATAACAACTAAAGTGGCGCCATAGCACTCTCGCACAGCTCAATTTTAGCAATCCTCTATTTTCTGCTATTCACGATTGACAGCATTAATGAGATATCTTTCATGGTTTTTGTAGGTATGTGATGAACTCGAGGATGTTATGGAAGAGGGAGGGAACATCGTGGACTATCATGGCTGTGATTTTTTTCCCGAGCGATGGTTTAATTATGTGGTTGTACTTCAAACTGATAACACCATTTTGTATGACCGTTTGACCAAAAGGTATGGGAGTACGTGTTTCCGTTGTTGAATGTTGATTTTGTGATTCTGTTGTATGTTTCAGCTTTTTAGAGCATTAACTTTAATTTCTTCATCTCCGTGACAGAGGGTACAAAGAATCGAAGCTTTCCAACAATGTCGAATCTGAAATCTTTCAAGTTTTACTTGAGGAGGCTAAAGAAAGTTACGCAGAGGATAAAGTTATTGCATTGAAAAGCAACACTATTGAAGACATTGATAGTAATATTGCAACTCTGACAGATTGGGTCAGAAACTGGTCTGTATAGGATATAATGAAAAGTATTAAGTCAGGGTTTCACATGTTTGAATCTGCAATATTTTTGACATTAATGCTATGGGTTTTGAATTAGACATCTCAAAAGTGCATTCAAATTTTACCTGGTTTTTCATTTACGAAGTGAATTGTGGTGGGTAGGAAGGTTTAAACATACTGATATCGAATATGGCATGAAAGATATCTTTTCCTAACCTCTAAGAGACTCTTAGAATTGATAAAAATGCCCTCTAGATTCTAGAATCCGGAGCTTCAAAAACACACTATGGATTCTAGAATCCGAACAACTACAAGACAAGAAACTTTCCTCTTTCACTCACTTTTTTTCTCCCTTATGTTAATAATTTTTGGATTCTACAATCTAAATCGCTCAGATTAAATTTAGATTCTCTATAATTCAAAGGAAAAAAAACCCTTTATTAACATTAGCTGTGAGTAAATGCGGCATTAGTGACATTTAGTAACTATGAAGGATCATTGTTAAATTTATCACTAAAGGAAATAGAAGCCCTCAGTAAGAATGGTTTTCCATGTATATGTTTGACCATGATCCAGTGCAATTAAAAATTGGTGTAGTCACTGCAGTAAAAGGTTCACCAACTATTTGAACTGCCATCCTTCCATTCTTCACCATAATATAGTTTTGGTGATAGTTGTGTTGTCCCAAAAGATATTTAAAAAACACTTTTAGAGAGAGATCTTAAGTTGGAGTATAAACTCATTATGTGTCTAAAATGTGTCTTGGATTTCAGTTAGAACTTATAAGGGAGAAATAATAACCAAATTTGCTAATTTAGCTTAATAGAGAAGAGCAAAAGAAGTAAAATTTACTCATCAGAATACCGAATGCACCAAGTGCATGTGGTGTTAGTATTGGTAAGTTGCTGTTTGCGGTGATGGCAAGTGCGAGTTGTTTTTTGTGACAAATATGTTGGCAGACTAATAATCCTGAGCAAGTAGAGTCTCTGGATAAAATTTGTGACTGGGAGGTGTTGATTAGATTCCAAGTCATATATGATGATGAATGATTGACATTAAGCATGTTTTTTGGTTTTCTTAGTTTATATGGCTGAAGTTTTTTTTATATAACTTGGTGTATGGTGGCTGAACCGAATGTTGACTTAGGCTTACTTCAGCATTACCCCTCATTGCTACGAAAAATGAATTTTTTCCAACAATAATTTTCACGAGTCTTTGTTTCTTCAACAGCATCAGAATTTTTTTTGTTTGAATGCCTCTTTCTTTGGTTACCATTTTGGGCATCAAACTAGCTCGAGACAACAATCTCTAGTATGACCATATTAGACACAATGAGTACCCTTAAGGGTGGACTTGGAGGGACCCCTTGAAGTAATTTTTCCTCATTTGATCTTGCAACATTCTGATTTGTTTTGTTCCTATTCACCATGGCTGAAGCTTCAGACTTTTCAAGTTCTGCGCTTATTGTTGTTTGTCAAACATACTCACGGCATATCATTGATATATTTGGAGTCATAGACATCAACAACCATTGTTTAACTTTCTGATTGCCTTGTCGTATCTATCATCTTTTTCTGTCGGCGGTATCCAAAATCTTACTAATATATAATACTTTTTGACTGAATGTATCACCATATTAATCGGTCATATCAATACCCTAAGTACTTATTAATATTAAACACGACTTGTTTTTCTTATATACTTTGCAAGATTTTGGATATGATAGACACAGTTTCAATGTGTTAGAGGTGAACCAGACAAGCTATGAGAAATGCATAGATACAGGATTCATCAACAACATATCAAGAGGTGCTGGACGAGACGTTTTCGAGCTGACGGAGGCCAAAACCTATTACTTCTTAAGTGGAGGAGGTTGCTGTTGATGTTTCTGATCATCTTCCACCAGCTCCTGCGCCTGCTCCCAAAGAAAATGGGGCTTCTTCAAATTCTTCTACATTTTAGATTGTACACTTCGTATCATTTGATTCATAGTTATAATAATCAAGTATGAATAGATCAAAACATGAATAGATCAACATTAAAAGAAGTGAGACATTGCAAAAAATGAATAGATCAACATTAAATAATCAAGTATGAGTCATTATCAATTGCATCAGAATCAGAAAGAGCTAAAACTTTTTGGTGGCAGCTATTTATCTTTTAAAACTTTTTCAAAAACTTTTTCTGATTACCTAGAAAAACAGTTTTACAAATATGTAACCAATTCAATATTTTTCTAGGTAATGCCTATGGAAACCAATTCAAAATAAAATTAAAACCTAAAGAATGGCGCCAAAGAAAAACGAATAGCAGAACATAATAGTATTCACATTTTTAAAACTAGCTGCTAAGAATACAATTATACAATACAACACATGTGAAAGCATGTGTCAACAAGTGTTTGCAAGCTTTTTGTTCAGCAAAACTTAATATCCACATTCATTCAAACAAAAAACATGGAATTGCAGACATCCTCTTGTAACTTTGGAAGCTCTGGGACAGGAGAAGCGTTTGCTCCACCGCGAATGGATGATGTTTCAGATCTATCCTCAAACTTCATGAACTGTCCAACTTGTGCAGCAGCCAAGTGCGCATAGCAGATTGGAGCAACTGCATACAACATTTTACTAATTAGAACCTATTTTTCAAAAATAAAATACAAGATGAACAAATGAACAAAACTCCGATTGAACTTACCTATAGATATCGCAGTGGTGGTCCTCTGACAACTATATTCATAAAACAAATAATATCATAAGATAAATTTCATTGCTTATCATAGTGTCAGAAACATAAAACAGATATATGTCGTTCACTTACACATAGGACAGAGAGTGGACAAGCTCCTGTAGATCATCGGTAGAAAAGCCAATCTCATCCCACAGAACATGATAATGCGTTGGCCTACTCGTCCCCTGAGAACAGATTTTGAAAGCAATCATAAAGGATTACAAATTATAAATACATGACACAATACAATAGTTAACGAACGCTAAAATTTAAGTCTTCTATTCTAGGATTACAAATCATAAAAAATAATGTAAGTCACAGGCCGAGAAACACAACGGTATTGGTGACAATCATGCAACTTCAAACTCAACATAAATGATCACTCAAAAAGAGTTGGAGATACTCACAATGCTTCCTGCATGAGCACACATATAGAAATCATAATTCCTAGGATGACAAATGGTGTTGTCCACAACAGTCCCTGAAAAACCAAAAAGAGGTTGTCAACTATACATGAAACCGATGCTTTACATAAAATAACGGAACCATGACAAATTTCAGAACAAGCAGCTTACCCGCCGGCACATTGTCGGAAGATCTAGGTTGGAAGAACTTTGTATGATGGTTCTTTTGGGCAACAATAACAGTAAACTTGGGTTTCCAACTTTCATCATGAAATTTACAGGCCTAAAATTTAAAAGATACGAATTATTCAAATGAAAAACAACTCATATTTAAGCAGATATTTGATGAATTCAAGAACCTCAATGATTTGGCCGAGTTCAATGTTCAAGACTTGGTTGAACTGAGACTCACTCACACCATCCCTACATTAAACAACAAAAAGAATTCCAGTTCAGTAGATCACAACAGAAGGGTTGCAAAACAACATCAAAAGCAATAAAACACACAAGTACAAATAAACCAACTATAACAAATTATCTTGGCATGAAAACAAAAAAAGTACCATAATTGTAACTAAAATTGAAGAAAATTAATGGTAGAAACTTGGGAAAGCAAGTTAACCTGAAAATGATAATATTTTTTGGTATTTTCCTAGAACTTAAATAGAATTCCATTACAAGTTCCCTGCACATCATAAAACCAAATCTCAATAAACACGGCCAATATCTAAACACGATAGTTGAATGATCTTACAGTGGTGAAAATCTGGAGAAAACTTAGAATAAAAAATAAATAAACCTTATAATTCCTTCATCCTTGGTTGTACCCTTTGGACCAGGCACAGGCTTGAACAAATTGTCAATCATTTCAACCTTAGAACCCTGACTTCGTACACATGCCTTATATTTAGATATCAGTGGCCATTGTCTTGAGCCTACGACCTACATATTTAGGTATTGAAGCACGAAAAATAAATCAAAAATAGATAACTGTAAAATTTAGACCAAGAATATTATTAAGAGTGGACAGAATAACAAAACTTTTACTACCGCAGCGATGGATGGAATGTCTTGACCAGGTGAACCATGAGAAACATCCATGCCCAAAATTAGAGTCGGAACATTAAATATAATATGGTCGGATGGAGAACGTTCAATCCCTAACAGAGAATTCATTCCACCAAGCTACAAAGGAATAAAAACATTCAACGGTTGGACAAAAGGACATGGCTAATGAATGACAAGTTTCAAAAGAAATCAGTGCAAAAATAAATATACCTTAGCATTGATCTTCATTAAAACATTGGTCAGGTATTGGTCGTTTAGCTTAGCAGGCGCTATGCACTGAGTAACAATTCCATGCTCAACAAGATTCTTCTTCTTCCATGGACCTTCACACGTCAGAATAATTTTTCGTTAAGAACATTTGACAATTGCTTTAAATTAATAAGTAAACGAAACGTGGAAATATATCAAAGATCAAACCATAAAGTTCTGAGTTCTTTTTCTCAGGAAGCACACAGAGGAGAAATTGAGGCCGCTCCTTAGGATGTTCGGACCTAACTTGCTTAAGCATTTCCTCAACACGTAAGACGGGTGATGAACTGCTGAACTGATCTTGCTCTTCAAACATACCGAAAGGACTTTCAACTTGCTGCCAATAATAAACAACAAAGAATGAGTTACTCTTTTTAAGAATGTCTATAAGTAAGTTGGAATATAACTTACAATTCCTTTCATTCTTCCGCATTTTTTCAGACCATCCACAAGCCTTTGCAAATCGCAAGAAGCAGAGAAGTTCACCACAGCCCACTTACTTATTTTGACAGGTTCCACAATTATCTGAGAATATTATTGAATCATTAGGGAGAAATGTTTAGGAAAATATCAAAATAATAAAAAATAAAGCCGAGAGTTTACTTGAATACCTTGTCATTCAGATTCCATTTCCCGTTTCTGGGATTGAAATTTTCACCATTTCCGAACTTCAGCTGAAAAATGAATATAGAACAAATTTTATACGACTGTATAGATTAAAAGGATAGATTGCACAACAAGGAACAAAGGCTAATACCCTTGGTGCATCCAAAACTCTCCCATCCACTTGTGTGAACCGAGTAGTTATAGAAATGCCACAGTTCCTTAGCATGGGATCGGAACTGTAGTTACTGGTTCTCTGCGCCTGTAAATCAGCAAATAACACACAGTTAAGTGAAATGTACATTACAGCCAATCGCCCAATATATAGTAATGATACTTACATCGGACAAATCCCTCATCCGTTGTTGAGGATTCTGCCTCGACATCTGAACAAGAGAAGACCGTTGGTGAGTGGATAGGGCTTTTGTGTACCGTTGAAGGGAAACCAGATCAGAAAGCTGAGTAAAAGACATACGGTAGAGAGTCAACAAATAGTGAGGAAAAATCTTAAATCATGAGTTTCAAAAATATTGATTCTATACGGTAAAGAGTTTCATTATTGTAATTTATATATTTATAAAATGACTGATCAAAATATGTTAAGTCGGAATTATCTCGTGATTAGTTGGTTAGCTACAGAAAAATTAGCAGAGCCAAGTAGTTTAGCTAATAGGCTGATACTAAAAAAATATATATAGCACCAAATCTACCTCAATTGGGACATAAGTGGGTCTTTTGGGCTTCCCAACATTAATACACGGAAAGTTAGCAGAACACTTCAGAGCAATATTTCGTCGCTTTACGAAATAATCATAAACAGTGATCTCTTCTGAGTCATCTTCTCCACCCCCTTTCTTCTTCAGAGTAAATCTACAAAACACACACTTCCTTTAATGACATTAACTAAACAGCCAGCATGTACCCAGGAACTTCAAGTAACCTACGGTGACATTAAGAAAGTTAATAAATGGATACCATTGCATCAAAAGGAATCAATATATAGTGAGATAGAAAATTTACGTTTCTTTCTTGCAAGGCAAGTTACTCAGCCCAATAATCTTGTACTCTTGGTTTGAAGGGCTGGTTTTGATCCTTAAATTTTTCAGAGTCCTTTTGGCCTACACAACAAAATATACGATTGAGCATTACAAACGGTTGAAGAACGATTAAACAAACCAAGAAGTCTTTAGGTCACTTGGTTACCTTAGCCCAATCAAGATGGTAAGGATCTGTCACATTTTGATTTGAGAGCAAGAAGTCCAAAACAGGCCCGGGCTGGACAATCGTAGTTGTGGACACATCTAAACAAATAGAATGAAATAAGGAATCACAACAAAATAGTTTAATGCAGATGAAAAGATAGACACTTGAGGCATAAAAAACAAACCTATATTTAGAGAAAGTCCGCTTTGTGTTGTTCTAAAGCTGGAATGCAGCCCTCGGACCCCAAGTACCCCACCGTTCACAGGTTTGAAATTCCTAACATCATTGTGGAAGAAATTTTGGCGCACAAGAAGACAACCTCTGCAATAGAATATTAGAAAACATTATTACTGGTGTAATTAAATAATAAATAAATAAAATATATTAAGTTATGAAAATCACTCACTGTTTAGCGGCATGTTGCCTCAGTATAATATCAAGCACCCTAATGGCTTCTTGATAATTGTCGGTTTCATTCCCTCTTAAGGCATTGGCAATAGCCCGCAGAGGAATTTTGGAGGCATAGTTGATTTCAACTTTATATTTCTTGGAACGGAAGGATCTTCTGACCCTCTTCCTATCAACATCATTAGAACTTCCACACGCATCCGGGCTCAAGTTACGAGTATTCCTATACAAAAAAAAGTTAAATATCATAAACATAAATAACCAAGAAAAACACAAAAAATTGAAAACCAACATTCAGACATTTCAACCTGCTAGACGTTACGTCTTCAAGAACAACAGTAAACTCAAGCTTGTTCTGAGCTAGAGATCCCATAGTGAACAATGTTTTTTCACCATCGTACGCAAGGTCTTTACCATTCAGCTCAGACTTATAAGTTTCTTGAACTCGGTCCAGTATCTTTCTACCAGAACCCTTCGCCTCAACAGGACGTCCATCTTCATAAAAAAGAGCAACCTGCACAACAAATACAGCGTAATACTAAACACATAACAGAAGAGTAAATGTGAAAATCATAGCAACAAACAAACAAATCAATCATGAAATTCAAAACATACACTGTACTGGTAGAAATATCCATCAGTGTTGGCAACTTCCACTTTAAAGTGATTGGTCAGCAAAGTCAATGCACGACCCTTCGATCCCAGTTCACGCCTCGCTATAGGAACCCTAGGAGGATCCTTGTTCTTAACCAGCTCTGGTTCTATTTTGAGGGGTTTAACATGAGATGGAACAATGGAAGGTGGTGGGGGCAAACATTCCTCATTGTCATGTGAAGCCATGTCCTGAATAGATTCACAGAACTATTACTATTTGCTCTTATGTATATTAATCTATCATGCAACTCATCTAAAACCCTAACATCAAAGAATTTACGTATGCAAAATACACATACATGCAAGTCAAGTAAAATACCTAAAAATAAGTTAACAAAAACAAAGAACTAAAGAGAAAAACTATACACACGTGAAAATATTATTATTGATGAGTATTTCCTCATAAATCAGAGCTAGTGAGACCAAGAGAGTATAGTGTAAGATCAATTAAACAGAATAATTTGAATAAATAAAAAAAATTAAACACAATCATAAATTCCGATGCATGTGTCCGATACTGACACATGACAGACACAGTTTTTTTCAAGAGGTATTAGTGTTACATAGTTAAATAATACTCGGTTGGACGGAACAAAATCAAATCGAGTAAACGTTCATCAGCAAAAATAGAGTGATCAAACAAAATTACAACACATGCAAAATTCATGAAGAAAAAAAAAAGAGCTAAAACAAAGAAAAACTGCATTGACGTAACCACGTTACAGAAAATTCTAACAAAATCAACAAATAGAAAACTGAAAACAGCAAAGCATCACCATACAGACAAAATATACTAAAAATGGAAGAGAAAATGGATTACCTTGGAAATGAGATGAAAATATATAAGTGTTTAGCCTTAAGGCTTTGTTTGAATATGGAATTAGATGAAGCAGAGGGAAATGAAATGAAATGATGTTATGTTGTTTCTTATAGCTACTTTCCAAACTACATTAAAACATGTACTTATGGTTTAACTTTTCAAGTACTAAATATTTATTGGTTTAACTTTTCAAGAACTAAATACTTATGGTTAATTTAACTTTTCAAGTACTAAATATTTATTGGTTTAACTTTTAAAGTACGGAATACTTATTGGAATTTTCTATTATTAGAAGTTTGAATGAATTCTATCAGTCTAAAAGCAAATAACTGATTGTGGCAAAATTTTCTCCAATTATCACTCTCCTCCACTGCATGCAGCAGGCCTATCTATCACTTATTTAAATGTCCAAAATTTTCTATCAACTTTGACTAAGTAAATAATACAAAAAAATCTAAAATAAGAACACCAAATAGTATTCCGCAACAAGCTCTAGTGTCTAGACAGTAGCACGCGAATCACATGTTTTGCCAAATGAGGATCGTAACTATTATTTTATTTTGATAATTTTGATATTGTTATGAAATTAACCAAAACAATATAGAGATGAAGGAAAGATGAATGAGAGAAAGAGAAGAAAAAAGTAATATTGTATTATCATCTTCTTTCAAGTGTGCTTTACATTGTAAAGTGGTCTCTATTTATAGGATATTAGGAAGGTGAAAAATCATAACCTTACTATACCACTTAATAGGGAATAAAAAAACTAGTGAAGGATAAAGAGTACAATATCCTTTGATTGTGAACTGCCTCGTTAAAAACCTTACCAAAAAAACCCAGTGGGACAAAACCATGGTGAAGGGAAAAAGAGTGCAGAAAATATTTATTTCTCCCCCTCATATATACATTTACATGTGAGACGATATTATTTGTAGTAGTTGCTTAAAATGTCTTCTTCAAAGTACTTCATGTAGTGCTAATAGTTATGCGAGAATTTATGAAGTTGTTGTCATGATTGTTTCATAGATCTCCATGAAATGGTTGTACCATCACATGTAAACAAATAACCACTTTCTGATCTACCATTGTGAGAATCTGACAAGTAACCAGCATCTCTTAAGATAACGAAGTATATGTTTGACTCCGTTCAAATGTCTTCATGTATGCGAATAATTGTATCTTGGTAATAGATTGACCACAAACGATATATCGAGACGTGTATAATTAGCAAGATACATTAGTGCTCCAATTGCACTAAGATATGGTACTTCAGGACCAAACAATTTTTGTAATCATTTTCTTGAGACCTAAAAAGATCTTTCTCCACATCTAATGATCTAACATTTTCATCTAAAGATCATTGTCCATATAGAATCATTTCAACACTTTTCTATATAGCCTTCTTGATGTACAAATATTCTTTTGTCCACATGCTCAATTTGCAAACCTAGACATATTTTATCTTTTCTAAGTCATTCATCTCAAACTCTTTATTTAAGCAATTTATAGCTTTTGGAAGCTCTTCAGGAGTTCCAATAATACTTATGTCATCCACATAGACAACTATTATTGCAAATACTTTTCCATATCATTTTATGAAAATACAAGGACAAATTGAGTTATTTGTATATCCATCATTTAGTAAATATTCACTGTGGTGATTATACCACATGCATCCAGATTATTTCAACCCATAGAGAAACTTGTTCAATTTGATAGAGTAGTTTTCTCGAGATCCAAAATTACGTGCCTCTAGTATATTGAACTCTTCAGGGAGTTTCATGTAAATGTCACTATTAAGTGAACCATATAAATAAGATGTCATTACATCCATCATGTTCAAATTAAGCCCTTCATGTGTTACAAGGCTAATTAATTATCAAAAATCAATTGAATCCACTACAGGTGAATATGTTTTATCAAAATCAATCTTAGGTCTTTGTGAAAATCATTAAGCTATAAATCAAACTTTATATCATTCTTATTTTTCTTTTTCACAAAAACTCATTTATATCCAATTAGTTTCACACCATGAGGTGTTCGAACTACAAGTCCAAAAGTGAGTCACTTGTAAAGTGAGTTTAATTCTTATTCAATTGAATATATTTATTTTGGCCAATTCTCACTTAGTCTCTAATCTTTAATAGACTTTGAATCATGATCCTCGTTATCATTGATCACTTTTAGCGTTATATTGTATACAAAGACATTGTCAATATTGACTTTATTTGGTTATCTCAATTTCGGTTCCATTCCATTTCATCCATGACATAATTTATCGAGATCTCTTTATTTCATATTTCAAGTACTTGATTTGTTCTTCTGGAACTGAAAATTAAATCAAGTCAAAGTGCTCTTAGCATTTTCATATCCTCAGTTGGGTCATCTTTAGTTTCTTTTCTTAGTAGAGAACTTTTAACATTGGAACCCACTTTCATACCACGCTTCAGGCGCGACAACAACTCATTTGCAATATTATATTATCCAATAGGAGAATTCACTTTGAGTGGAGTATTATCAGCTGATAACTTATTTCATAGACTTTGCAAATGAATAATATTTTGAACTTTTGGTTCATATTGATTTGTACGAGGATCAAGACAACAATTTATTTTAAATTGTTCATTTGAACTTCTTGTTCATAATTTCATCTGTTCATTTGAACTTCTTGTTCATGATTTCAGCTGTTCATTTCCCTCCCCCTAATATTGGGAAAATTAATTTATCAAGTGATAATCAGCCTACTGGGCTGCAATCAAGTATTTGATTATTTTCTCAAATTATATCCTCAAAATTGAGAGTCATATTAATTATATTTTTCCAATATTCTTTCATGACTCATCTTAATGTATTATATTGGAGCAATTGAAATATACACAACACATCCAAATGTTCACTAAGATGAGAAATATTAGAATAAATTAGGGAGGACTAAGATATAGTATCTTGTTGGCTTAATGTGAATAAATATCTTAATATTATACTTTGGGTGTTTCAAATATTTAATTTAAAATTGATGATCTCATAAGTATCAACCATATAATTAACTTTAGACGTCTAAAGAATGGATTTTCGGGTCCATTTTCTTTTTATGAACATATATTATATGATATTCAATATCAATTTTAATAATATATGTGATACTTATACATAAAATTCTAAAAAATCCAGAAAACAAGATCTTAGTCTAATTAGTTGAGAAAATAATTTCACGAACTTCGGGGTGTGAGTAGAGACATATGCATGATATTTTAGTCGATGCAACAATTAATGTCATAAAAACGCCATTTCTCAAATTTTTATTTTCCTTTAGAAACTCACAAAAATTGACTAGATTGAAGAAACTTTTGGTTCTTCAATACAAATTATTCGCATCATATTATATCCGAGATGACCCAACTGGTTTTACCAACGACACATTTAAGTGTAATTTGTAAACTACTGGTTTACAAGGACATGTGCTTCAATTGTACTAATATAAGTGTAGTACAAGCCCGAGGGAAAAGCAACAGCTTTTCTATTATACATTTTATGTCCAAATTCATTTGTGTAATACAAAGATATTCAATACCTCCAATATAATTCATGTGAATTATCTATGACGGAAATATTTGGCAAGACATAAAGAGAACACACAAAAATAAAATATAAAGGATTAAAGTTCATTCGAATCTCAACTCTATCAAAATATGAGCTTACTTTCGTGTGCCTTTAAGATGGACTAACAAATGTCATCCATACACTATACTTGTAAAAAGAAAATAATAGTATAATTAAAATTTATATGAGAAATCTAAGCACTATTATAACAATAAAATATGTAGCAACTTTAGACTATTGATATATTCTTTAATAGATTACAATGTTTTAATTCTCTTGTTAAAATATCAATATTTAGAAATAATGTGAATAAAAAAAATTGTATCCGCAAACAATGATCATCCTAATAATATCTCATGATTTAACATTTTAATCATACACATGCATATGAACATATTATCATATAATTATTAAAATCATACAAAATCATATCACTAAAATTATATATATATATATATATATATATATATATATATATATATATATATATATATATATATATAGATGAAATATATAGATTTATAATTCTAATTATGAAATAATTTATACTCTAACAAATTTAATAAGTTTTTAACATAGCCAAATGCTAGAAAATTACAATAATCCAAAAATATAGTTATCATTCTGGGATGTGCTAGAGTCACTCATGTCATTCTTCTGGAATGACAAACATTTTATGAGTATATTACAAGTTTTTTTTTTTTTTTACATTGAAACACAAAAATTTCTTTGTGAAATTCTTCTGGAATACTTCACTATTATTGATCCAATCCATCTATAACATATGCAATTCTTCTAGGATATGTTATTAGTATAGATGCAATCCTTCTGGGTTTCATTAATATCATGATGAAATTCTTCTAATATTCTAGATACAACATTTTAAGGTGTGAGAAATCCTTATTTTAAAACTTTAACTCTTCGGGAATTATATATCACAAATGATCCTCGTAGTGATAAAAAGAAAAAAAATTATTTGCATAATCCTTCTAGGAAGCTCAAAGAAAACCCTTCAAAGTCATGTCACAAATATTCACATCGATTAAGAAAAATAATTTTTTAAACAATCCTCCTGAGATATCTTAACATTAGTTTAAGAGAGTTTTTTTTTTTTGTGTATAGTTCTTCAGGAACTCAATCACAATCACAATTTTTTTTTATAGTTCTTCAGGAACTCAATCACATTTTGTAGTTCTTCAGGAACTCAATAACAATTCGTTTACTAATAAAAATAATAATATTTATAATTCTTCTGGGATGCACGCTATTCATGCAATTCTTCAGGAATGCATGAAAATTACAATCGTTGTTTTCATAAAAATTGAATAATCATTCTTTAAGCAATCCTTCAGGGATGCTTCAAGAACTTATCGATGATAGACAACTTTAAAATATATAATTGTGTTAATTAAACAAAATTTCCAATGAAATCTTATACAAAAAAATAAATAATAGAATAGCATGCTAAAGTTTAATCTATAAGATGAAGAAAAATCTTAAAAACTTACTCGAAAGAGAAGAAACATGATTATGCAAATTGATCATAAAATCGCTCACACGGTAGAGTTTCGTGCTGATAACGTGTTATGAAATTAACCAAAACAGTATAGAGATGAAGGAGAGATGAATGAGAGAAAGAGAAGAAAAAAGTAATATTGTATTATCATCTTCTTTCAAGTGTGCTTTACATTGTAAAGTGGTCTCTATTTATAGGATATTAGGAAGGTGAAAAATCATAACCTTACTATACCACTTAATAGAAAATATGAAGATGAAAGATAAGAATATATATGGACATCCACAATAATATTTATTCATAACAGATATTAAATTTTTTATGAGAAAACAAAACTATATAGATTAAAATATTCATAATAAAACTATTATTCTTTTAATTTATTATTTGCATTAATTATATTGATTTATTATTAGAGTCTTATTGCATGATATAATAGTTTACTCCTTTATTATGAATTGTTTTATTAGATGACTTTGTAATACTTTAAAAACTATCAACGCTCTAGGACTCTACATACAAAGATGAAAATCGCTTTTTCTTTGAAGTTAGTTGTAATTTTATTTGGTAATTTCTTTGCCCACCTCCCAACCTTCTAGGTCACCTCTGGTGAAAAACCACATATATTCCTGACTTCGGAAATGCATTTTCGAAATGCAAAAAAAGGTGTTTTCGGATATGCATCTCCGAAAGCGCCTTTTTTTTTTCAAAATTTGTCTTATTTCGGAAATGCATTTCCGAAAACAGCATCGGAAGTTCGTTTCCGAAATACTGCGCGTTTTGCAGATTAAGCAAAACAGCCCCCCTCCCCCATTCATTTTACCCTAATCTTCTTCCAAACTCAGCCTCTCTTCAAAATTTCTGCAAAAAGCAAGTGTGAAGTATTAGAGATTGCCAACATCTTCTTCCAATCTCAACCTAAATCATCTCAAACTCTATTAGTGGTAAGTTTATCAATTTTTTTCAATTTTTAGATCCATTATTATATCTCTATTAGGGTTGTTTAGGTTGTTTAGATCCATTACTCAAACTCTAAACTGCTATTTAGGTTGTTTAGAATGAATAAAATTAGTTATGATTTAGGATTTTGGGGTCTGCCATGGAAGTTGCAGAGAACTTCTTCACAGGGTGTTTCAGAAGTTCATTTCCGAAAACACCTCCATTCCCATTTTCGAAAATGAACTTCCGAAGTCTATCAGAATTTCAATTTTTTTTAGTTTTTTCTGTTGTCTCGCATATTAATCGATTTCAATTGTTTTCAGGAACATGTCAGGCAACCAAGCATGCATCAGACAGGGTAGAGAGACCCAGACTACGTCGGCTAGACGCGAGCGGGCGGCGCAGCTGGCGTCGACGCAGGGACGGGGGCAGGGTCGGGGACGTGTGCGAGTTCCCGTGCAGATGGACGAGGGTACCTCTACATCTGGATCGAGGAGTCGTCTGGCTCGGGTATCTTCTTCCCGCCAGCGAGAGGAGGAGGAGGAGGAGGCAGTGCCATACCACGAGGCGGAGGAGGTACCAGATGTTGACCCTCCACTCGGGGAGGAGGATGAGCAGGAGGAGGGCTACCCGGGAGGGCCCATTGACACTTTCGTGCTGCTTACCTACCACGAGCACGTCGCTCGGCGTATCTGGGAGGGAGAGGTATTTTTTATAATTTGCCCGACTATATTATTTAACCGTTTATAATTTAGCCGTTTATTCAATATTTTCTTAACGGTCTATTTAACATACTTTTTATTTGTTTTTTTTGTAACAGGAGAGAGAGCCTTTGAAAATGGTGAACCACTCGCGAAAGGTTTTCAGTCTGTTTAAACCAACTGCTGAGTGGTTTAACGAAGCGGTGAGAGCTTCAGGGCTTAGTGGGCTCTGCATGACGGGGTATACCACCATCAGCCACTGCATGCAGGGGGCCTTTGTGGAGCGGTGGCACAGGGAGACGTCTTCTTTCCACTTACCGGTTGGGGAGATGACGATCACCTTGCATGATGTGCAGTGTCTTCTCCACCTGCCGATCAGGGGGCGCTGTTGACCCACTCCCAGATCCAGAGGGTCGAAGCCAGTCAGTGGATGGCGTTCTATTTGGGTATGGAGCCCGAAGTTGCTGCTGACTATGAGTGCATCACGACATCTAGGCCTCATATCCGGTTCACCATACTGAGCGCCTATTTTGAGCACCACCTGGTGTCGGCGGCCGAATCCGAGGATGCGGGTGACGACCTATTTACACAGTATCACCGTGGCTGCGCTCTCTGGTGCTGGTACATGTTTGTGGTAGGCGGTGTGATCTTTGTGGACAACTACTCTGGCATACCTATACCAGAAGCTGAATGAGGCCTCCAACTGGAGGACGAGGCAGTTGACCGGATCCTGCACACGACTTACTGTACGTTTCATTTTAATTGTTTCGTATTTATTTATGTTTCGTATTTATTTTTAATACATTATCGTGTTTGTGTTTCAGAGCTGGATCATCTCTTACTTCTCCCGCATCCACGGCTTCCACATTGATCTTGAGTACGATGATGCCATGCCCAGTGCCGCCAGATACGTTCTCCAGAGGGGGAACAATGCAGTGGGACCATACCGTGGGTACCTGGACCGCACGATGCATGATGACGTCACTTGGAGGCCATTCAGCGACTACACTCATATTGTCCCCTTTGACGGCATATCTTTATATTCTGGCTGGTTGGCATGCGGGACCAGCACCATGGTCTGGTATCTCTTTGAGCGGTGCATGCGGCAGTGACCCGAGTGCAGCTCACTGGCATATTTGAGGATTGGGAGCGTCATGTGGTACCGGAGGAGTATTGTCGCATTCGGGTCACCCAGGACTGGCAGAGTGTGGAGGGGTATGTCACATGGTTCTACCAGGTGTCACATCCTCTGCTGAGACCCGACGCTCCCGACGCTCCTAGGCCAGCACACAAGGAGATCCTGGAGAACCAGCAGGCCGAGGATGACCACGCCATTGATCTCCTGCCGATCTGCCAGCGGATAGAGATGCTTGGGCGGGACGCGTTGGATCGAGGTGTCGTTCATCAGGGCGGTCCAGAGGCAGTCACCGTGATGGAGATGATCGTCACTGATGCGGGCCGTGCGGCGGCATACAGGCGGCAGAGGAGGTCCCAGGGATAGAGGGTTAGGCATACCCAGTAGGAGTCCGGGTTTATTTTTTTTGTTTTCGGATTGTATCATTCGCACACTATTACTATTTGGGTCGGCTTGTATATATTATTTGGATTTGATTTATCATATTAGTATTTTTTGTTTATATGTCGCTTATTTGGATCGGCTTATTTTATTTGGCGTTTTCCTTTAATTAAAAATACGAGACTGTTTCGAAAAACATAAAAAAAAAAACACAGTTTCTGCATAATTCGGAAGTGCATTTCCGAAACCCTCCAAAATCTGAAAAAAGGTGTTTTCGGAAGTGCATCTCCGAAAACACCCCCCATGAGGTGTTTTCGGAGATGCACTTCCGAAGTCTGAGAAAATTTAAAAAAAAAAAACTTCGGAAATGCATTTCCGAAGCAGGGGTAAAGTGGGGTTTTCGCTGGGGGTGACCCCCTAGGGAGGTGGGTAAAGAAATTTTCTTTTATTTTTCTTTTTGAATATATTGTGACAATTATATAATTTTATACAAGGTGAGATTTCTTAAAAATATTATTCGCTTTCTTTTTTAAAATTAAAATTGGGCAATTATATATAAATTACAACAATATTATCAGAGCTGTCTCAAGTTTTTGGAGTCCCTGTGTAGGCTAGCCACAATTTAGCAAGAATAAAATAAATAGAGGCCCTATATAATCAAGATTTAACCTGACAAATATTTTATGAGGCCCCATTTAACCATAAATAACTTTAAAAATTTTGAGGCCCTGTGCGGTAGGCCGTCTTGCACGCCCTCAAAGACGGCCCTGTTGGTGTTGAAAATATAGTTTCATCTAGTGGTGTGGACAATGAGATATGTAACTTTTAGAAATGTGGTATGAAGTTGACGTAGAGAAAATATTACCTCCAACATATAAGAGAGGACCTTGAATGCTAAAATATTAAGGAGGAAGGAACCAGATGAAGACCCAAATAAGGGGAGCACACAAAGAAGTTATTGTTGCACAACATGTGATGTACATGGCCATAATGCAAGAAGTTGTAAGAGTCAATTGGTTGACCCTGAAGCTCAAAAAAGGAAGATATGTAACATGTCCATATTGTGATAAGTATATCTAACAAGTAATCCTTTTAATGTTTTGGTTTCCAAAAATTGGCAGAGAATGTCAAAGAAAGTTGCAACATGACAACCATCTACAAATACAAGTCAAGCAACTCAAGAACAAACTCAAGCAACTCAAGATTAAATCCAAGCAACTCAAGAACAAAGTCAAGCAACTCATGAACAAACTCAAGCAAGTCATCCAACTGAGGTTGCTGCCAATAAACATCCTGAAGCAAATGCATCTCAAACAGGCATTGATATTGAGTTTGAAATGCTAGCTGCAAATCTTGCAATAACATTTGAGGCTACTCAAACTCTACCAAATCTTGTCGCATCATCTCAGAGTGTCCCTGCTACATCTTCTCAAAGTGTCCCTGGTGCATTAACTCAGAGTGCTTCGGTTCCATCTGGTATAATACTTTATGAACCTGACTATATTTTATCTGCTCATGTTCCAACAACATATGAAGTACCTGTTGCACCTAGTTCTTCTACTCCTACATGTCTTAAACTAGTTGAATACCAAACCTAGAGTTTCAAGGAAATTATTATATTGATTTGTGTTATATGAGCACCTCTAATTATTCTAATTATTGTAGAAGAAGAAGAAGAAGAGTATCAAACCTAAAATTTCAAGAAAATTGGAACTGAGGAGAAGTCTTAAGACAAGGAAGTCATGAAGAAGGTTTTGTTGTCATGAACAAGACATTGTGATTCTCGCATTTGTGCATTTTAGCCTTATGGCATTATGTTATGTTATGTTTATGTAATTATAAGACAAGTTATGTTTTGTTTGTGTAATTCTTAAACAAGTTATGCTTTTGAGACAAGTTATGTTATTTTTATGTAATTCAAAGATAAGTTATGCTTTTGAGTTTATGAAATTATGACACAACTAGGTATGCCTTTTATCATTATGTTCTGTTTTTGCATTTATGTACTAAAGAATTAGGCAAACTACAAATATCACCCACTAACATAAGTAAGAAACAAGAATTAAATATAAATATTTCTTTAAGAATAATGGATGACATAAAAAAAATATGAAATAGGGACGAAATGTGAAACGTCAAAACAATTCAGGGACAAAATTCTTAACTAATTAACCAATACATAGATGAAATTCAACAAATAACCATCTCATAAGGACTAAAACATAGAAAAAATTAAGACGCCATGAACATGGTACTCACTACCATTTCTGATAAGCAAAGAACAAGACCATGACAAAATCAACAATATTGTAAACAAATTGGCCTTCGTCCTTTTGTTTTCCAACTTCAATTTCATCTTTTGTTTTTTCCTAACTTCAACGTCTTTGATTATGCAACCTAATTCGTGCACAACTTCTGAGCAATTGCAACCAATTAAATTTTTTGGTTCAGCTGATATGTTGTGCTCAAGTTCATCATCTCACAAGAATAGCTTGCAACTTGACATTACACCCGAATTTGCATATTTCCATAATCTTTGTTTAGGGTTTTCACTTGAATTTGAGATGAACATTCGTATTGCCCTATTGCCACCACAAACTGAATTTGAGATTGAGAGCAATTACCTACAGATGACGTTACCATGTTACAGAGAAGAAAAACGCAGCAACATGTTATAGAGAAGAGCAGAAAAAGTGCAGAAAAATATTTGAAGAAGAAGAAGAAGATAAAGCAAATGGTATATTTTTGGATTTAGTCCTTCTTTAAATGACCTCCAAAGCATTGATTTTACGTATTGAAAAGAAAAATAAAATGTCATTCCACGTCAGCGTTGTTTATCAAATCAGTGTTTTCTTAGCAGACTATTAACGTTAGAGACGAAATACAACACAAACATGAGATATAATGACTCAGACCTAAAAAAAACTTTATGAACTAAACCTAAAAACTCGTTAGCTTACCAGAAACACAATACTATTTAATAAGTCTTTATTTAATTATAATTTAGTATCATAATGATAATTGTAATAACCCAAAAAAAACTTGAAGAAAACCAAAATCTAGTTTTTTCTTTTTTTTGAAATAAATAAAAAATTATATTTTTATTTACTTGTCGTTTAAAACTGGTTTGTGAAAAAACCCTGAAATAAAATAATAAATAATTAATAAGCTTGATCCAATTTTTTTCTTGAAGTAGTGTGATAAGTTAAACTTGAAGCATCAGGATATTGAAAAAAATCCCAACCGAAGATTGAAAGTTTGAACAAAATCAAGAAAAAGTAACAATCACTTTTCTATTGCTTTGAATCGTTCCCATTTGCCTTCAACTCTTGCCATGCAACTTAACTGTTTGATAAAATGTTTCAACCAATTATACTAATTTATATTACTTAGCTTCATTTTCAGTTATCAGGGTATTGTTTTGTTGAGTTCAGCCTTTGCAAGAATGCTCTTCAGGAGTTTACATTCTAGTAGAAAACTTCTGAGGTGTTTTTCATCTGCAACTCCTCCTCTTGTGCTTAAACCTGGTCATGTTTTGAAAAAATCAAGGGTTTTTACTCAGGAAGATGTTCTTCAATACTCCAAAGTGAGTCATGATTCTAATCCTCTGCATACTGATTTGGCTGCTGCTCGAAATGTGGGATTTGAAGGTCCATTGGTACATGGGATGCTTGTTGCTTCACTTTTTCCGAATATCATCTCATCACATTTTGTAAGTTCCATGCTAAACCTCTCTTTTAATTTTGACAACACTATTAGAAATGATATCATAGTGTAGAAGAATTTGAACAAACCGGTGCTAATACTGTTATTTTTATAATATTATGAACAATTGTGTAGCCTGCAGCTGTATATGTGTCTCAGACCTTAAAATTCAAGTTGCCAGTCTATATTGGAGATCAGATTGTTGGTGAAGTAGAAGCAACTAATCTAAAACAAAATAAAAATCGATATCTGTAAGTATTGAAATTACTGTCTTCTGCATTTTGAATTGATAATTATTTTGCTTCTACTCAAGTGTTTGTCATTGTTATTCAGTGCAAAGTTTAAGACAAGGTGCTTCAAGAATGGAGAAATTCTTGTCATTGAAGGTGAAGCATTGGCTTTGTTACCAACCCTTGATTATAGAGCAGTGGACGTATAAGAAGCTGTAGAAGCTACTCACATCATAATTCCTTTTCTTGGGCGATATTAGCTATACCGGTAATCTGTTTGTAATTGATAATGACTCATGCTTGATTATTTAACGTTGATATGTTCGTGTTTTGTAATATCTCACTTCTTTCTATAACTATGAATCAAATGGGAGAAAGGGTATAATCTATCAGTATGACTATGATCAATTTTTGGCATTTTGTACCCTTTAACACTAATGGTTTTGGAATAAAAGATTACTGTAATAGCGAGTAAGCTTTACCTGTAGTTTCGTGGCAATTTGTTTTTTATTTGTCGTGTTTACAAATACTTGGCATGAAACCAATAATATGTTCTCCAGTCATTATTCTCATTCTTTATTGCATTGTTTTTAAAAAGTAATATTACAATGTGATGGGATATTTAAATATGTTTATACTACTGATACATAGTTATTAATCTCGTCGCAATAACTAATGCAAAGCTGTGGTTTTCTTAGGATTTGGTAGCCTCCTCCCACCTCTTTGGTGGTTTTCTTCCTTCTCCTTTAGGAGTATAAACTCTTCTGGTTTTAAAGTTTTCATTCTTCTTTTAGTCTTGTTCCCCTTTTAATAAAAAACCTCCATCTTTATCCAAAAGCTCATCCTATTTTGCCTCACACTACCTTCTTTTCTCTTCCCCACCCATCGACAAGATCGGATCCCCTTCACCTCAAATCCTCCAATGTTGTTTTTTTCTGCCTCCATAAGTCATAGAGGTGAGTTCCATACAGGGCCGTCTTTGAGGGTGTGCAAGATGGGTTAGAGCACAAGGTCGCAAATTTTCCCTGATAAAATTGTGGTAAATAAGGTCTCATAATAGATCTGCCATGATTAGACCATAACTAAATAGAGCCTCTATTGTTTTGTCATGGTTGAACCATAGCTAATCAACATAGAGGCTCTAAAAACATAAGACCCTGGTTCCATACCATCGAGATATCAGCCTAACCTCTTTGCAGAGTCAAGTACCTTCCAGCTTTGCCTTTAGTGATCATTACTCACTGCCAAAGTTTCATCTCCGATGGAGCGTCTCCCGCCCGTAAAAACGGGCTCCTAGCGATCACCTCTAAAACCATCATGGCATTTGGATGGCTTGATATCTTTACTGCTATCTGGTTCGAAATTTTATAAGTATGTGTTTGTTGGTGGTTTCATTGTTCTGTTTTCTCTTTCATATCTTTTGTTAGTGTTATGTTCATTGTCCTGACTTCTTGAAAATATATTCTAAGTTCTGTGTTGTTGGTGGTGCTGCCAATGTCGACATTTTTGCCACAGTTAGTCATGGGAGTTCCACACTGTCAGAATTATAGCATAACCTCCTGGTGGATTCCACTACCTTCCATCCCCCCAGCCCCGCCTCGAGCAATCATCACTCCTTGCCAGAATTTGTTCTCCAATAGTGTCTCCCATCTGCAGAAACGGGCTTCAAGCGGCCACTTCTAAAGCCATTGTAGCATTTTTGTGGCTTGATTTCTTCACTGCTATCTAGTTTGAAATCACTGTTAGTGTTATGTTTTTTCTTCTTAATGGATGCATTTAGTATAAAATTGTTGATTTACTGGAAAAGTGAAATTTATGATAAATTCATGGAGCATAAACTAACATTCCACCCCTTTTATTTTTTATAACCTATAATAGATGACATTCAAAGACAAAGCTACTAAACAATAATTGTCAACCACCTCATAACAAAGTTTGAATATTTGAATCTACCATTACAAAAGAGAAAATCAACGAAACATCCTCTGATATAACTGAAATTACATCAAAAAATTAGTGAAAATCAAGACTAAGATAGCCCCCACAAGTGAATAATATATCTGAAAGGTGGAAGAAATTGAAGAACTGCCATTGGGAGCAGGCGCAGGAGCCGGTGGAAGATGGTCCAAAACATCAACAGCAAGCTTCACACCTTCCCAACAGTAACCTCCTCCACTTAAGAAGTAATAGGTCTTCGCCTCCGTCAACTGGAAAACGTCTCGTCCGGCACCTGTTGATATGTTCTTGATAAATCCAGTATCTATGCATTTTTCATAGCTTGTCTGGTTCACCTCTAACACATTGAAACTGTGTCTATCATATCCAAAGTCTTGCAAAGTGTATAAGAAAAACAAGTCAATCATGGTGAAAATGAAAAGAAAAGAAAATACTAGTAATGGTGTCACATAGCCTTCATTGGAAACTTGTGTTTGATATATAATTAATTTGAAACTTTGTTGTGAAACTATTCTAACATATTTTTGAATAAGAAAAGAAAACTTACATAGCCATTCACCAACAAGAAAGTGTTCATTCAATGACCATTGTGTCAAGTTACCACCAGGTACCCATCCAAATTTATTTCCTCCAACATCATGACGCAAAGATTTTGCTATGTTCCACATCATAGCCATCATTATCATCATCAACATATTTTTGTTGAAACTTAAAACCTCCATTTTTTTTTTCAGTCACAGGCACAGCCTCTATTTTTTTCTACAGCTATAAGTGCAATATAAAAAATGTTGTATTGTACAATGACTGTAGGGGATTTTATTCCTGATGAGGGTGTTACATTTTTGGAATTAATTAATAAAATAAAGTTGTTTCCGAATTCTTTTGATTTGGCCAGGTTGTGTTTGAAATTATTAATATACATACTAAAATATCCTATTTTTGACTCAATGTATCAATTATATTAATTAATCATATCAATATTTGAGTGAAAAGGAGAAGCATGCCATCAATACCTATTTACAGTAAAGAATATTTGACTATTTCATTTCTATTAAATAAAATTAAATTAAATCTTTGACTACATTTAATAAAATAAATGTTACATTTTAAGATTTTCTATTTATGTGGAAGAAATGATAATAAATAAAATAAATCTATCCACATCGAAAATTCGCGAGTTCAAATTCAGGGGTTATGTTTTACTTAATTATTTCGGCATATTACAATTGAATTTCAACTATCACATTTACAATGTGATAATATGGATGATTGAATAGGTTTGAAATCATGTCTCTTTAATCGAATCTTTTAAACAACTAACAGCTGAATTAATTTAACGCGACATTAATAATCAATATTATTCTAAATTATCTAATTTAATAAAGAGAAAAATGCTCTTAGTGAAGAAAAAAATTACTTCTTCCATTCTCATAATATTCTTGTACGGTTAAAATATTTTGTATTAAAATAAATATTTTCATTTATTTATTTATTTTATTGCCTAGTCAACTTTTTCATTTGTAATACAATATTAATTATTATTTTTAATTATATCATCAATATAATATTATTTTTATACTCTCGAGTCAATATTTTATAAACGGCTATGGAGTGAGAATAGATTGACTCAAATTAACGTTATACATTAATATAATACATTTTAAATAGATGAAGAATTCAAATATCATTTTTAAAGTTAATGGAATAAGATGGACTTCATGTATAAGATACATGATAAAAATTGATATTATATAAAAATTATACAACTGTTTTTAACAAAAATAAAATCCATATTATTTTCTTTTTTTATTGGTTCCTATTATTTTAACAATAAACTTCATCATAATTTTTATTATTATCTTATATATTAATATTTTTAAATTACCTTCAAATTAAATTTTGAAGGTAAAATTAAGGTTAATTTGATAGACTTTATATTCATTTAACTAGCCAAAAAAATACTAACTTTTGTCTCAACTATTTAAATGCACTTTTTCTCCTTTTGTTTATCAATTATCTTTCGGTGAAAATATATAAATGTTTTTTAAGAAAATGAAACTCATTTTTCCTTTTAAAAAAAAAAATTGTTTTCAAGTACTTTTTATGTTTTTATCCTATTTTTTAATTATCATATTTTTATTAAGAAAAAATAATAATAATAAGTTTTTAATAAATTGTAAACCAAAATTTGGTTTTTTATTTTTTCTTAATGATAACTTATATATTTTATTCATAAAAGTTAAGTTACTTTGAAAAAAAGATGGATTTATAAAAGATGTTATGTTATTGATGAAAATTTAGGAGCAAAAATTAAGATTCAATTGGTGACTTTTCTTACTAATTTATTGGGGTATGTTGGGATATTATTAGAATTTTTTGAGATATTATTGGGATTGATATTATTAATATAATATCAAATATAATCTAATATAATAATATCAAATATAATCCAAGTTGTGTAAGTTCAAACCCAATCAGTGTTGTATATAAATAGTCATGGTCTGTATCATTATTTGTACAATTCAATAATATAATATTTATTTCCTTTATTTTCTCTATTCTCTCCTCACTAAAAGTGTCTCACGCACTAACAAATTGGTATCCAGAGCGTCAGAGATCGTGTTTTCAAGGAACGTGAATCAATCGCTGCAAAGATGAATGGTACTAACGGCATTCTGAATTCGCTTTCAATGCTTGACTGCAAGAATTGGATTCGATGGAGAAAACAGATGCAATCTCTTTTTGGCTTTTATGAAACTCTAGAAGTGGTTATCGACGGTGTTCCTGCGCTGGCTACAAATGCATATAATGCACAGAAAACAACTCATAACAAAGCCAAGAAGAAAGATTGCAAGGTTGCGTATTGCATTCAAACAGAGGTTGATTCTGCAAAATTCGACAGAATCTCTCATGCAGAATTGGCGAAAGAGGCACGGGATATTATTGTCAATTATTATGAAGGAGGAGAGAAATTTAAGGTTGTCAAATTGCAGACCTTGCATCGAAAATATGAATTGTAGTCGATGGGAGAAGACGAAAAAGGTTACAGAGTATATGCCGAAGGTGCAGAAACTCATCCATCTCATGAAGGGTTGTGGTGAAACCCTAACTGATAAGATGATAGTTGAGAAGGTAATGCGTATGTTGACCTCTCACTTTGATCATGTTACCGTAGCTAGTCAAGAATCCAATCAACTTGAAACCCTAAAATTGGAAGATTTGGTTGGATCGTTGGAAGCACATGAGATTAGGATTGTCGAAAGGAAAGGAGTTCAAGATTCGATACAAGCTTTGCAGGCTCAGTCATGGAAAAAGACTGGTGGTTTCAACAAATTCCAAGGCAAATTCGACAAGACTCAGGGCAAGAAGCCTTGGTCAAACCCTCATAACAAGCAGGTCAAAGATATAACTTTTGAATCCTCGAAAAGAGGAGGAGGAAACTATCGAAAGGACAGAGAAGATAAGAAAGGTGTTCATACTATCATTGGGAGAAGTTGGCCACTTGTCTAAACATTGTTGGTACGGGAAAGACAATGGATAGACAGAAGGCAAGGGCGAAGGAGCAAACCTTGCACGCCAAGATTCAGATGATTTTGAAGGTATGGTGGTTATGGTTGCAGTTGCAGATAACCATGTCGAATCTAAGATCTGGTTCCTCGACTCAGGTTGTTCGAATCACATGATTGGTCGAGATATTATGGTTGATGAAAATTCTGCCTGGGAATGGGATGTGAGTAATTCAGTCGACAAGCCAATGATGAGCTCTGACTTCGAATAAGAAACTATCAAAGTCGAAGTTGTTGCAATTGTTGAAACTCCAGTCAAAGTCGAAGCAATTGCCAACATTCCGGACATAGTCGAAGTCGAAGAAGGTGTGCTGCTACAAGCCAAAGACCTCAAAGAACTCGAATTCTTCCAACAAGACTTTAAGACTAAGAAGTAGCTGGTGATGATGAAGTCACACCAGATGGAGAATTAGTTCATTTTGCTTTACTTGCAGGTGTTGAACCAATCAACTATAGCGCGGCTTTAAAGATTCAACAGTGAAAGTTAGTTATGGTCGAAGAGTTATAGGCAATCGAAAGAAACAACACATGGGAGTTCTTCGAATTTCTAGTACATAAAAAGCTATCGACGTAAACTGGGTGTTCAAACTGAAACAAAATGCAGATGATTTGATAGCAAGACATAAAGCAATATTAGTAGCTCGATGATTCCTTCAAAGAGCAGGGCTCGACTACTTTGAAGTATCTGCTCTAGTAGCAAGATTGGAGACTGTTCGACTAGTGGTAGTATTAGCATGCAATCAAGGCTGGTTGACATTTCACTTAGATGTGAAGTCAGAATTTCTGAATGGTCCTTTAGACGAAGAGGTCTATGTCATACAATCTTCGGGTTTTATGATTCAAAAGGAAGCGAGTAAAGTATATAAGTTTCACAAAGCAATTTATGGTCTCAAGCAGGCACCTAGGGCATGGAATAAGAAGATCGGCTCATACTTAGTCAAATTAGGATTTTTCAAATGCAAATATGACTATGGTGTCTATGTTCAGGTTGTGACACAAAATATAACAATCATCTGCTTATATGTAGATGACTTGCTGGTAACAAGAAATAGTTTGGAGAACATGTCGAAGTTCAAAGAGCTGATGATGAAGGAATTTGAAATGTCAGATATGGGAAAATTGTCTTATTTCCTAGGCATGGAATTTAAAATGTCAAAGCAAGGTATGGTGCTGCATCAAAGGAAGTATGTCAAAGAGATACTCAAGAGATTCAGAATAGATGATTTGAATCAGGCATTCTCATCTGTCGAAACAAACTAGAAGTTGGAGAGGAAGACAAAGTCGATGTAACTTTGTTCGAGCAAATTATTGGATCTCTGAGATATGTGTGCAACAGTCAACCTGATATAGGTTTCACAGTCGGATTAGTAAGCAGATACATGAGTGAACCAAGAGTGTCACACATGAGGCTGCAAGAAAAATTCTAAGATACCTAAAAGGATCGATAGACTATGGAATTCTATTTCGATGAGACTGTGAAGGCGAAGAAGCAACAGTTACTTACTTTTCAGATGCTGATTGATGTGGAGATAAGGAAGATTGAAGAAGCACAACTGGATATTTCTTTCAAGTATTTGGTGCCCCAATTTCATGGTGTTCGAAGAAACAACTTATGGTGGCATTATCATCGTGTGAAGCTGAATATATAGCAGGATCCTATGTTGCATGTCAAGCAATTTGGGTCAGATCAGTACTTGAAGAAATGGAGGTCGAAGTGAAGAAACCTCTTGTGTTGCAAATCGACAACAAGTCAGCCATAAATCTAGCAAAGAATTGAATCCTACATGAAAGGAGTAAGCATATCGAAACTAGATTTCACTTCCTGAGGAAAAAAGTAAATCGAGGTGAATTTGAAGTTAGGCATAGCTCGAGTGAAGTATAGTTGGCCGACATTTTCACCAAAGGATTAAAGATCGATAGATTCTTAACATACCCCTTATAATCCAAGTTGTCAAACAACTCTAAAAATAGTCAATCTAAACTTGGATTATAAGGGGTATGTTAAGATATTATTGGAATTGATATTATTAATATATATATATATATATATATATATATATATCTATATATATATATATATATATATCTTCTCATTATTTGTACAATTAATTTAATAATATAATCCTTATTACATTTATTCTCTTTATTCTCTTTTCACTAAAAAATGTCTCACTAACAATTTAATTATTTATTAAAAGTAAACATTTTTCTTCAACTATCTAATATATCCAAACTTTTTAAAGCCACATTGTTTATTTTTTACTTATTAATTGTTTTTAAGTAATAATATTTAAAAAATTTAAACAATATAAAGATCTCATTTTTATTGGTTTTTTTAACAATGTATATATATATATATATATATATATATATATATATATATATATATATATATATATATATATATATATATATATATATATATATATATATATATATATATATATATATATCATATTTTAATTAAAATAAATAATATAAAAAAATTTAACAAAATAAACCCTTTTTTCTTTTTTTCATTGATTTTGTTTATTTTATAAAAAGTTGTCTTATATATAAAAATCGTTAAACTATTGAAAAAAATTGAATTTACAAAAGTTGTTAGGTTAATGAAGAAAATTGTGTAGTCAAAAGTAAGGTTGATTAAATAATTTCTCATATTTATTTCATTATTATTTTTAAGTTATTTATCAAAAGCTAAACTTTCTTCCACTAATTGGCTAAAAAATTAATAACATTTTTCCTACTAGCTATTTAAATAAACATTTATTTTTCTTTTTTATTTATTTATTTTAGATAAAAATTATTTAACTGTTTTTGACAAAATGAAGTCTATATTATTTTCTTTTTTATTGGATCTTATTTCTTTTTATCTTATTTTTTAATTATCAATTTTTTATTAACCAAAAACTGTATAAAATTGTTTAACAAAATGTAAGCCACGTTTTTTCTTTTGATTCTCTTTATAGGTGTCTTATATATAAAAGTTGTTAAATTATTGAATAAAAGAATTACATGAAATTATCATTAATTTAGTAACTTTTCTTGTTTTTTTTTTTATTTGGTAAAAACTAAACTTGATCCATTTTCCATCTAAATAGTTAAAAAATTCTAATTTTTCTTACACTAACTATTAAATTCACCTTTTTCCTATTTTTTTATTGATTCCTTATAAGCAAAAATTATAGTTAATAGTCATTTATCCCTGCAATATAGACGTGTTTTGATTTACCCTCTTTAAAAAAAAATTTTAAAACTTTCTTAAAATATTAAAATTCTAAGTCATGACAAAAATTACTCCTGTAAAAGATTTTTTTTTATTTACCACTCTGGTTTTTACACGCTTAGGAGATGCCCCAAAATTATAGGGGTATTTAAATTTTTTTTTAAAGAGGTAAATCAAAACACGCTTATATTGCAGGGGTAAATCACAATTAGCCAAAAATTATATATATGTTCTTTTATTCATTTTATATAGGTTTTTTTTTTTAAATATATCTATAATATAAAAAAAATTGTTGTTCTGGAAATCACAAAAATACTCATTTGTTATCTTAGTCAAAATTAATAATTTGGGGGTAAAAAATATCTTTTGTTAGTTTTTTTCAACTCACTTTTCACTTTTTATTACTTTATTATTATTATTTTTAATAAATTATTAATCAAAATATTTCAATAAATTATTTTTAATTAAAAAGATTATTATGATCATTTTGAATGATTATTAATTTATATTTAAAATAATATTTAATTTTTAAAACTCAACTTTAGAAATTGAATATTAATAACAAAGAAATATAATTTGAAATAGTTTTTATTTTAAGATACAATATTTTTTAACAAAATAATAATTATTTTAGTATAAAAAAGTTATTTTAATTAAAATGAATTTAAAAATATAGTTGAAAAGGTGTGTAATTGGATAAAATACAAAAATGTGTGTCACTTATCATTAACTTTAATTTATATGATTCAAAATATTATATATATATATATATATATATATATATATATATATATATATATATATATATATATATATATATATATATATATTGAAAAAAAGTGTATTACATATTCAATTGTAACATACTACTATTATTTATACTCAAATTCTATTGGTTCAGATATTTTTGTAAATGATACCTAAATAAAAATAATATTTGTATACGGGAAAAAATATATTATTGATCTAAATATTTTTATATATGAAAAATGGTATTTATGATTCAAAAAAAAATTATTCAAAAAAGGTATACGGGAAAAAAATTATTATTGATCTAAATATTTTTATGTAAATGATACCTAAATATAAATAATATTTGAATATGGGGAAAATCTATTAATGATTTAAATATTTTTATATATGAAAAATGGTATTTATGATTTTAAAAAAATTTATTAAAAAAATATATACGAGAAAAAACTATTATTGATCTAATATTTTTATATACAAAAATTTACAATTAATTCAGATATTTTTGTAAACAATACCTAAATATAAATAATATTTGAATATGGGAAAAATCTATTAATGATCTAAATATTTTTATATATAAAAAATGGTATTTGTGATCCAAAAAATTTTGACTTAAAAATGATAAACGGGAAAAAATCTATTATTAATTTAAATATTTTTATATACGAAAATTACGAAAATTTAACATTAATTCAAATATTTTTCTAAATGATACCTAAATATAAATAATATTTGTATATGAAAAAAATTTATTATTGTTCTAAATAGTTTTATATAAAAAAAAAGGTGTTTATGATCAAAAAATATTTATTAAAATATTAATTTTAATTTAAAATAAATATATTATGTAAATAAATACGCGTACCAAATCAAAACTCGTGCGTATGTACTGGTTTGTTACTAGTTTTTATCATATTCTATACTTCATTCTAATTTTAGTCATTCTATTTTAAGTTTAAAGATAGTGCATTGTCCGTGTAAAACAGTTTTACGCATACAACCAATCAAAATGCTTTAATTTTTTATGTAATTTCAGTTTTTTAAAATTAGAAATGGGATTTATCCGTATGCATGTCTCTCATTGGTTGACAGTGTAAAAATATTTTACACTGTCTGTGCATTTCCTTTTTTTTCCTTCTATTTTATCTACTAAAAAAATTAATTTTTTATTTTAAATTCAAATTATTTTAATACTTCAAACTTATTCCGCCTTTACCAAAATCTACAAACGAGTTCATTCCATCTTGAAATGTGTACGTGATTTTCTGCATTGCTTTTGACTAACAATTTATGCGTTCATCCTCAACAATTTATGTGTTCTTCCCAGATTACGAGTTCATTCCATCTTGAAATGTGTACGTGATTTTCTGCATTGCTTTTGACTAACAATTTATGGGTTCATCCTCAACAATTTATGTGTTCTTCCCAGATTTCGGTGTTTTACTTCAAAAATGTTAAACTCAACTTACGTCTCCAAGTATGTCGTTCTCTCTCTCGTACTAGTTTTGCTTAGGTTGTTTCAAAGTTTAGATTATGTCTGTCATGAAGTTTTGGAACATGTTATGTGATGTGTCACTTAATCTCCAAAAGTTTCCTTGTGGTTAATTTATTACTTTGTTGATGATGGTAATGGTGTTGTTTTTTATGATGAAAGTTGTGATTCAGATGAGTTGAATACTCCTCTAAACCCATTAAACCATAGCATTTTAGTGTGACAATAATAATTACATCTAAAATGATTGAGCATTTAAAGTTACAATAAGAAGATCAACACTCTTATTGTTCAAATTTGGCAAAGTAATAGTAATTAGTATAATAAAGTACAAGCCTTTTTCCCTCATTTTTCACCACCATCAAAATTAAAAGACAAAGATCCTAATCCTCCATCTTATGTTTGTAATGTTGACAACATCTTCTAAGTCTATCATCTTATCTTTATGTACACAACAACATTTTGAGACAAGAAAATGTGCCTCTCCAAGTCTCTATATGATCCATCAATGAAAAGGATCAAAGTGTATGTATACACCATATAGAATGATCCATCAAAGAAACTTTGAAAAGACTTGGTAATCATCATCACCAACCAATCTCAATCTATATATAGAACAAACAAAAGGATCTTTCCTCTTTTTTTCCATTCAAACGGAAAAAAAAACGCATGCCGCTACGCAAACTCATATTGTCTAAGTTGTTAGGGTGAATTTCCTTTCAAAATTGTGGATGCCGTCAAAACTCATGTGCCACATGTATTTACTATTTATGGCATATCATCACTCAAACTTATTTGTGACATCTTTGGCCGCATTCTTTTCTTTCGCGCGGAAATCCTCCAAACTTCGATACTCTTCGTTAAGCAACTTATCCAGATCAGGATGTTTTTGCAGTGGTTCTTTTTGGTTGCGCATCTTGCGGTAGTGGTGAAACGCCCTGTCAATGTCATGAATATGAACAAGCGTAAGCCGCGAGAGTTATGATAGTGTAAAATGAAGTGTCAAGAAGCAAGACAAGAGTAAATCGACTTTACCAATATTTTTCCAGGCCATACAGGTTGCCTTTATGATAGTAATCCAGCGTAAGCTGTTCGAAATCTTTGTACAAATCATCTCTAAATTCCTTCTCCAAACCATAACTGAACAAGGAATCATTAAAAAAACAGATGAATTGGAATCATCATAGCTTTAAGGTAAAAAACAGAAGAAAAAAGCAGTTTAATCAGCTTCTTCTAATCGATAAACAATATTTGAATATACATAAAAAGACCTTGACATCAGTGTGGATATGAATATGAAATCTAAATGATGATTCTAGCTTCTCAAGCACATGAGAAGGGTGAAATTTGAAACTGTTACCTGTAGAACCTGAAAAGGCACTCCATGCCATAATAATAATTAGCAGCTGCATCTTCCTTTGCTAATTTCTTAAATTCATCATACATAGAAGGAACAAACATGTCTCGAAGAAAATAGCACCAGAACCTATATAACGTATTCATTTCCTGCATACATTACACGAAAGGAGGTAGGGAACCTACCAGAATAAGCAAGTGTATGATTGAAAGAAAATAAAAGGTGCAAAATAGAAAATGAACAGGCTTAATGCACAATAAAAGGATCTGGAATAGAAAGAAACATTAATTAGTACGGAGATAACGATATTATTAACATTTTTCATAGATAGTTATGAAATAAAGTTTCACCTCACTGCAGCCAATTCCAAGTTTCTTTCTATCATTCAAGCATTTTTTATGATATTTCAGGTACCTGAAAGAAAACAATATTCACATGACGAAACATGAAAATGTAACATATCTAATATCCAGCGAGTGCGCATGTACAGATTCAGTAAGGAAGCATTATCACTTACTTTTGTTGTTTGAAACCATTTTCTTCTAAAAGCTGGTGGCTTGGATGCTGAAAAGGTGGAAAAGACTTTGGCAGTGAACCTACAGGCGGACTACTTCCAGAAAGACCACCATGGCCATGAGGTGAACTACTCAATTTGGAAAACTTGAGACTGCAAAATTAAGATAATTATCGGAAATAGCTTAGCTTTCCAGGAATAGTCAAAATTGTCGCCCTTTCGTTACAGATTATAAACAAAGTGGTTTATTTTGCCTTCAATAATTTAGAGATTTTCTTTAAGAGAATTTGATGAAAATCAAAAGCTAATTTTGTGTTTGTTATTCTTTTTTTTTTTTTTAAAACAACATCAGCCAAAAGTGATTTTTAAGATAAGATACTTAAAATAGTTTCTCATTAGAAAGAGTTTAGTTTTTTTTTCTTCCAAATTTTCATTTCTTAAAGAGTTGTAACAAATGGATGAAAACTCCTAAAAATGTTTTTTCTAATAGTACAGAGCCATTTGCATGATCAAAACAAGCAACTTGAACAACTAACTACTTCATTTTCATGTTATTTTTCTGATATAATAAATTAATAATTTATTGATATTCATGTAAAGGAAAAATGTAGGGAAAAAGGGAAGCAAACCATTATCATAATAGTCCTTAGGAAGAGAAACAATCATTCTGAACTGACCTGTGATTTTCAGGAGGCGTGGAAGAAAAGAAAAAACCAACTGAATTACTAGGCGGGCTTTCAGATATAACTCCATGAGAGTTCCGGCCGGTTCCATGATTTCTAAAATTGGATGAGAAAAACCGCTGTGTAAGAGAAGATTGATACTTGTGAAAGTTTTTTTGTTTCCTTCGAGAATTATTGCCTCCGGGTTCTTCAACACTTCCAACAGCATTCTCGCCTGCGTTTATATTTGATGCTCCTGAAGTATGGCTTTGAGATTTTAAACTCCGCTCTTTGTTGTTAGAGTTACTCTTTCTACGATTCGACCTTCTACTATGTATAAGTTCCTGTTGAAAGTTTGGTGGAGCAACTAAAAGTTTAAGAAAACAAAAAATGATGAAGTACAAATCAAATATAGATAGTAAAAATAAGATAAGAATTGTGTCTCAACCTGCTCGTAAAAGTAAAGTCCGTCATTTATTTGAGAAGCAAGCTCATTGGAAATGGTTTTTGATTCTTTACTACCACTAGTTTCCTTTTTAGGATCACCATTCTGTACATTCAAACAAAAATTAAATAAATTGAATATAATGATTAGTTGTTATGAGGAAAAATTGATCATATTATGAAGTATGAACTTGGGTTATGAACGGCAATACCTGAGTAACGATTACAAGTCTCTGAACATCCTGCTCAATGACAGCCATCTCATCATCTTCATCATCAATCCTATTAGACAACAAATTCCATCAGATGAATGTTCAAACAAATGTTTAATGAAAATGGCATAAAACACCTAACATCATTCTTTAGTGGATGCACATAGGTAAAGGTATTCTAACATTTTAAAGAGAACATGTTAACATAGCATTTTCAAAGAGCACAACATAGTGTAAACAACCAAACAAAGAAATCCATTTGAAGAACCGATTTTGACAGAAACATGTAGTCTTATATTAAGCTTATTCCATATGAACCTTATAACTCAGAACAAGGAACTGTGAAGTAAGTACCTTCCAGCAGAAGAAAGGTCAGTCTTCTTCTGCTCAAGCTCTATCTCTTCATCAAGCAAAAATGTATTGCCAAAATCATCAGCCGAAACATCAATGTTTCTAGTCTTATTGTAGTCAACTACTTTGCTTTTACTCTCAGTTTCTTGTGGGCGGCAAAAGAAATTAATACGAGCTGTGTCAGTTTTGCTTGTAACTGCATGAGATTTATCATTGAATTGATAACTGTCAGAATCGTGTTTTTGGCTCGTATCAGGAACTTGAAATGTATCTTTGTTTAACAGATTCTGCTCTGTGAAAGTTGAATCATGAGCAGCATCTTTAAGAGTTGCTTCAGAAGACTCCTTAGTGTTATCTGCAACAGCATCACTATTCTGACATGAATTCTCAGTAGCCTCTATAAGTTGGTCAAGTTGAACCTCAGTCACAGATGATTCTGAATTTCCTGAGGATGCTTGAATCCATTTTGACCAATTGTTGCGGTTCCTTATCTTGTCACCCTAAAAATGTAAAAAAAATTACAAGAGGAAACTTAGAAAATGATGCAAGACTTTTTTTTTAAGAAAAAATTAAATCGGTAAAATATCTCCAAATTGTTTTGCCCTTTATGCTGCAGAAATGTGACTTAAAGTTGGCTCCAAGAGTATGATAGATATATACTGTGTATATTATATATGGAATATACATATAAGAACAAGTAGTTAGACACAAAACCTAACACTATATCAAAGTCTATCATAGACCCGTTGTTGGGCCACCCGTAATATCCATGCCAGGGCCCAATAGCCCTGGGATTGAAGGGGGTATTAGATAAAAGCCCATGTGAACTTGAAAATTGAAGGTCCCAATACTGGTAGTGGTGTGAGTTAAGCCCAAAATTTTATAGAACTTAAAAACAAACTTTTGGATGCGGAATGCCCCAACAGTCCAACACCTGTCTCTCAGTCCATAAATAAAAGAATCCTAGCCTCTCATTTTGGGCCTCTTAAATAAACCACCTTTTCCACATTCAACCATCATCTCCTCTCAGAAAAACAGCAATTACACCCCTTGCCCCTGCTGCTGTAACCGCTACTTCTGTAATACCTAAAATCTGGAGCACACGATTCCCCCTTCTTTTTCTACACTTCATCATCCTACCTCTCCCCAACACACGACCGCCTCCATTTTTTTGATTGCTTTTGTGTTGTCTTCAACTTTAGGATCCAAGCCACATCAGCAGAAGATCTCACAGCAACCTCTTTCACTTTTCAACAGCTCCATTGATGCCGGACAAAAGTGCTGTTGTTGCTATAGCGGCCGTAACACAACGGCAACGCAAAAGACCTAGGTTGTGGCCACATACATTAGACACCAAACTTTAAAAAGTAAAACAACATGCAAGAATATAACCTGCACTTCCACATTATCGGAACTTTGAAGCACATCAACTATGAAAGGAATGTCCGTGCTCATCCTCTTGACCTACAAGAAAATTCACATGACAACTGTAAACTGGAACAGCACAGATTACATAACTCACCAGAATATATCATACAGCTGTAAAATTATTAAGGAATTGGGAGGTAAAATATGTTTTAGACATACCCTTTTAAAACCAGCAACAGTGGATATGGGAACCCATCCTTGGTCATCCATCACGCCAATAAGATAAGGGTCATCTTTCAAATTTTCATCACTGCCAAATGAAGGCTCAGAAATCAGCAGTTTGACATCAATGGAAGCATCACACTCACATTATAGGTGAGCAGATGTGAGATGAAGATAGACAAGAGGATATTTACTAATCATGTTAGGTATTTAGATCAGATATTTACTCGTAGCCAAAAAAACAATGTCAATGAAGATAATGAAGGTATAGTCAACAATCAAATCACTTACCTAAAATAATACTCAATCTGTTTAAGAATGCGAGCCTCCAAAGATAGAGTTTCTGGAGCCGGTGGTTGAGGTGGAGTCGGTGGTTGAGGTGCTGGGTTAACAGGAGGATATGGAGCAAAGTGCCGCGGAGGGGGGCCTCTGATGGAGCCAGGGGGTGGCATTGAGACACACCACATTGGCGTATGTCCTATGGACAATCAAAAATATGGATTAAAGAATTAAGAAATGTGAATAAGTGATTAATTGCATGAACATGTGCTTAAATAGAAGATTGTGAATTGGAAATTTTACCTGGGAAGCTTGGACCAACCATGTACCCTGGAGGTGGACCATAAAGCGGAGGTCTTATAAATGGCCTTGGGCCCATACCGTGTTGCATAGGAATGTTTGGTCTGGAAGGAAAGGGTCTTTGGTGATGCCAACCATGATTCCCATGTTCACCTTGTTCTTGGATATTCGGTCTTCCATTTGGATAATTAACATACGCATTCGGATCCCCATGCACAGGAGGCTGAACATTTTTAGCATCAACAGCATGAGCAGGTGGAGCAAAACCTTGTCCAGCAGCCGGGGGCACAGGTTTCATCATAGGGTTATCAACATTCTGATAAGGCCCCGAACCAGGTGGATAAGCAAACGCGGGAACAGCCATGTGAGGCGGCGGAGGTGCCATAGGATGAAAAAACGGATGAATAGGCTGCTGATGATAAGGCATCGGCGCCATAGGAAAGTGAGTTGCATCATTGTTGTGATTGTTCCGCTTAGGCCCTGGCTTTTGATAGCGTGGTGACGGCATCTTATTCAACGGATTGAAGTTTCCCGAACCATTCGACTTCTGTCAGTCATAGATCCATACAAACCAAAATCAGACAAACAAGAAAAAAAAAATACAATATGACCTAAGAATTTCCTCAAACATCATGACTCCAATATTCTTTACTCTTAAATTACATACCAACAAATGTTAATGTTAATGCTAATCAATAATCATAATTTGGGCAAAACCATTAAAAATAGAATAAATCAAACATGTTTCTCCAAAACAAACAAACTCAATTAAAACAATATCACATAAACCAACAAGATCTTCTTCATTTAATTCTCAAACCATAATGCTCTTAATTACAACAACAAACAACAAACATCAAACAAACCTGAACAACAGAAGAAGCTCTTGGAGCAACCTCACCAACACTTGTCACAGAAACAGCAGCAGCATCCTCCACCTTAGCAGAAACAGTCTCAACATGACTCTTAGGTTTCTGAGTCTGAGCATCAGAAAGAGCTGGCCAAGACTTAGTCCCAATCACCATAACAGGAACATCAACACTCTTCCCATCAACTCCACTAGGTCTCTTCCATGGAGACTTAGGAGCACTAATTTCCTTCTGATCTTCACTAATCTCACTATCAGCAATCACCATAATTGCTTCTCTCTCACCAATTCCTAAACCCTCACGTGGCAAACTAAACAAAGAATCTAAACTATAAACAAAAAGGGTATTCAGATATTGACTTAAAAAGTTATAAAAATTGAAACTTTATAGAATCAATGGAAGAATCAATGTGTGAAAGGTACCGTTTTTATATGGGAGAGAGAGTTTTGAGGTGAGTGTGGCAAAAGAAGCAAATTAGGGTTTGGGAGTGATGTAGTGATGTTGTTTATGAGACAGTTGCAAAGGTTTAACAGACGCCAAAAAAAACAAAAGTGTGCGGTAACTCTTGAAAGGGTGAACTGTGAAGGACAAAAAGGTAATATACACTGAACTTGTTGCTTCATTCTCGTAGGTTGTTTCTACTTTTTGGGGAATTTTTTTACTTAGAAGACTTTTTTTACTCTTTGAAAGTGTGAAGAAGTAAAAGTTAAAGTTATGATATATTTGAAATTAGAATTTTATTGATTTAGTTTGTGCTTTTAGTAATTAATTTATCTAAATTATAGGGAATTCGTTTTTTTTCTATTTAAAATTTGAATAGAAGATTTAAAATCAAATTTTCCCTTTTAAATTTGATATGTGTATATCTTGAAAAAATATTTAAAAATGATAAATGTTTTAAGGGGAAAAATATGAAGAAAAAAAACAATTTTTTTGGGTTATTAAGTGAAAAGAAAGTTTTGTCAAAAAAAAAAAAATTGAAAAGAAAGTAAAAACAAAAACAAAAACTACATCATACATAAATAAGTTTCTTCAAATGTTGTGGATAGTAGATTCATAGGTTGAATGAGAATTAATATGGATTAAGAGTTCATCACTAAAAGAAACACATTATTTATCTTTAAAAATATATACAGATATTTCTTTCTCGAAGAGTGTGAGAGAGATAAAACGGTTAGAATTTGAAATTATTTGGTTGGTGAAAATGGAGGGTTAGAATGTTGAGAGAGAGAAAAAACTAGAGAGAAAAAGTAGTTGAGGGAGAGAAGATGAGTTTTCATTAACATGAATGAGGATACATTTAAGATACTCATACATGTAGATTGGGACACAAGTTACATAAGTCAAATAACAAAAAAATACTGAATACTCAAACTTGTAACCAAACTGTTACAAAATTAAAATCAATTCAGTGGTAATCGATTACGCAAACGATGAACTTTATGTTTTTCAGCTCATAATTGAATTTCGCCTCGTTGTAATCGATTACCACTGTTTTTCAACTCATAATTGAATTTTGCACAGCTGTAACCGATTACATTCTCGTGGTAATTCATTACAGCGCTTAAATTATCAATTATTTACTTAACACACCACCTTAATTCAAGTGCTCCAAGTCTTCGATGCTCAATGTTCATCTTCAACCTTTTAAACATTTCAATTATGACCCCTTCGTCAACAAATCAACCACTTGATCATCACTTCCACAATATCTCAATCACAGCCTTCCTTCACTAACAAGCTCACTCAAGTAGTGAAACTTCATCTCAATATGTTTGCATTTCTCATGTGCAATTAGGTTCTTAGCGAGATTATTAGCATAAACGTTATCAACCAAGAGTGTTACAGCGTCACTCTCACACTTGCTCAACTCCTTCAATAGATCAATTAGTCACACGGCTTGGCACGTACATAACGAACCGGCAATATACTCGGCCTCACAAGACGAGAGTGCTACTACTTGTTCCTTCTTCGAACATCATAAGATTAGTGTTCCACCGAACATAAAAATGTGCCCAACTGTAGACTTTTGATCATTTTATCTATGCACAAATTGGAATTGTTAAGATCGAGTAAATTACATTTTTTGCTCGTGCCCGCTGCGGGAAATAGAATAGTACAACCAATAGATCCTTTGACGTATCTTAGAATCCTCTTGACTGCTGCCAAGTGAGACATGTTCGGTCTCTCCATAAATATACTCATAATAACGACGCTAAACGCAAAATTCGGTAATGTATTGCACAAGTAACACAAAGTCCCAATCAGCCTCATATGGTGAGTTGGAGTAACATCTTGCTTATCCTCATTATTCGACAATTGTATAATCGGTTCAACTAAAATATGACAGCATTACAATGCTCCATTTTAAACCTCTTCAAAATCTCAAGTGCATACCATCTTTGGTGCATGAGTAATCCTTTCCCGTACTTGTGAAACTCAATACTAAGGAATTATGTCATGAGGCCAAGGTCAGTCATCTCAACCAAGGGGTTGTTCTACATAAACTTCCTTTTCAAGCGGTTCGTTCAAAAATGCAGATTTGACATCCATTTGATAGACTGACTAATTCTTATTATTCACAATACCAACAACTAGTCTTATGGTTTCAATTATGCAACCAGTGCAGATACCTCTTCAAAGTTTATGCATTATCTTTGTAAAAATCCATTTGTAACCAATTGATCTTTATGCTTTATTATTTCACCCTTGGGACATGCCTTCGCCTTATAGACCCTCTTACACCAATCGGTTTCTTTCCTTCTGGTAGATCAACTAACTCTCAAGCAGGGCCGTCTCAATTAATTTGGAGGCCCTGATCTAATATTATAATTGAGCTCTTAATAAAAATAAAAATTTTGTAATATATTTATTTTCTAACTCAATATTATCGTATGCTTAAACATATCTTACACATTAAAGTTCTAACCCTTAAAACTTGTCGAAATTTTCTTGTAATTTATTATAGAATGCTCTATTTACAATTACACATATTTTTAATTTAAATTAGATTTAATAGTGCTTTTCAATTTGATTCTTATTTAATTGATTTGTTCAACATATTTTATAATAATTTAAACTAATTACTAAATCGAACTAAATCATGAAAAAAAAAAATTAAAGTAAAGCATTTTAACCCTACAAAAGAATAATTGGTTGAAAATATTTTAATCATACACTTTTCAAAAAACAAACCACATATATGATGAAGTAATAATTAAAAATTAATAAATAAAACAATAAAATAAAAAGAATTTATGTTACCTATAGTCTTACCATTTTATTTATATTAAAATAAACCATACGATATATTATTATCATAAAAAGATTAGATCAATTTATGTCATTAAAGTACTTATTTATGCCATTAATCCAATTCATATTATTAAATTGAAAAAGGGGAAAAATAGCTTTAGACAGTTATTAGTATATATTTATTCTCTATTTTTAGTATATGGTTCCAAACAGCTAAAGAATTATATAAGGGTAGTAAATTTTTTAAATGTCATCAATACCATAATAAAACTGTTATAAATACTGTAGTTATATTATAACATACCTTTAATAAAAGATACTACAATTATGAGGCCCTATGCATAATGAGGCCCTGTGCAATAGAACTGTTTGCACAGCTCCTCCACCGACCCTGCTCTCAAGTATTGTTTTTCTCAATCGATTTCAACTCCTTCTTCATAGCACAAATCCATTTTGGATCCCTCGAGGCCTTTTATGTCTTGACGGGTTCGACCATAGGTGTGAAATGGACTAAAATCACCATCCTTATTGACTTTGTTGTCTCGAAATATCTCACAATCTTGGAGACTTAAAGGAAAACCTCTTTGACTTGTTGATCTTCTCACATTTTATTCATTTCGAGTTTCGATGGAGGCTGGTTCTCACTCTCAAACTATATATAATATGAATTTTCAATGCTACGATTAATTACAACTTTTAGTTAAAATGTTACAGGTTGTTGCAACTCCTTTATTTTGTCAAATATGATGTCTCGGCTGATCACAACCCTTCTATTTGTTGCATTATACAGCTTGTAACCTCCGGTGGAGTGATACCCAACATGTATCACCAATTCCCCCTTATCATCCATCTTCTTTCTAAGGTGCCCCGGAACATGTTGATACGCTACGGAACCAAAAAACTCTTAAATGGTTCAGATTCGGTTTTAATCCGGACCATGTCTCTTTCGGTGTTATCTTCTCAAGCTTATCTATTTGACACTTGTTCAACAAATAGGCATTTGTGGATATCACTTCTCCCCATAACTCCTTTGACAAGTTATTCCCTTTCAACATGCTTCTCACCATGTTCATAATTGATCGATTCTTCCTTTCGGTAACACTGTTTTTTTGAAGTGTATATGATGCTACTATATCATGTAGTATCATATTTTAATCACAAAACTTCCCAAAGTCATTTGAGACAAATTTGTCTCCATAAGTCGTTTTGAGAAATTTGAGCTTATGACTGCTTTGTCGTTCAACCATGGGCTTGAACTTCTTAAACACTTTGAATACCTCATCTTTTTTCCTAATTACATATGTTCATAGACTTATACTGCAATCATCGATAAATGTGACAGTATTTATTTCCACCAATCGAATCAACTTGCATCAGTCCACATACATCCAAATATGCCACCTCAACGCGATGCTTGGTTCTAAAACTTGCACCCTTGCTGAAGTTACCATTGTGTGTCTTATCTTGCACAAACTCTTCACAAATTTCATCTGGTCTGACAATGGACCTGAATTTCTCTTAACTCAATTCCATGCCTCAAAGGGTATTATCCATCAAAGATCCTGTGTTGAGTCCCCTCAACAAAATGCAAGAGTTGAAAGGAAGCATCAACACTTGCTTAATGTAGGTAAAGCTTTGTTATACCATTCCAATTTACCTAAATCCTAGTGGTCCTATGTTATTAGCTACGGAGCCTTCATTATAAATAGAGTCAATACTCCATTACTCAACAACCAATCCCCTTATCACATACTGCATGATAAACCACCAGATATTAATCAACTTAAAGTCTTTGGCTCTTTGTGTTATGTATCTACCTTGTCCAATCAAAGGACTAAATTAGACACAAGAGCTAGAAAATCATTGTTTCTTGGATATGATGTTGGGTATAAAGGCTCCATTTTACTTGATCTAAATTCATTCAGCATTTTCATTTTAAGAAATGTCACTTATCATGAGCAGATTTTACCTTACCAAAAACAATCTTCATCTACCACACCTCCTTGGGAATATTATAGTACCTCAGTTCCCAATAGCACCTCTGTTACCAATTCAAATTCCTGCCCTGATATACATTCTGCTCAATATGACATTCCTATTAACCAAACTTTATCTACACCTACCACAAATGACTCAAACCAAATTTCCAACTCCCTTGTCAATTCTAATCCACATACCTCTAATACACACCATTCTATTTGTGCCTCGACAAATGTCAGGACTTTACCTTCTTTTTTGAAAGATTATGTTTGTACAACCTTCACTGATCCACAATGCCAATCATCTTTAGGTAATCCTTACTCTCTTTCCAATTTTATTTCATATCATAATTTGTCTCCTGCTCATTATCGTTTTACTCTTTCACTCACTACTAACCATGAACCTAAGACATACACCGAGGCTTGCAAATTTGAATGTTGGAATCAGGCCATGAAAGTTGAACTTCCTGCACTTGAGCAAACTGGAACTTGGAAAGTTATGGATCTTCCACCCCATGTCAAACCTATTGGTTGTCGTTGGGTTTACAAGATCAAGCATAAATCTGACGGAACCATAGAAAGATTTAAAGCTCGTCTTGTTGCTAAAGGTTACAACCAAATTTAAGGACTTGATTATTCAGATACTTTTTTCACTTGTTGCAAAGCTCACCACAATTTGATTGATTCTAGCCTTAGCTTCAATTCATAACTGGCATCTTCATCTATTTGATGTGAATAATGCATTTCTTCATGGTGATCTAAATGAAGATGTTTACATGCTGATCCCAATAGGTGTCCACACTTCCAAACCTAATCAGGTCTGCAAACTTATTAAGTCACTTTATGGACTAAAGCAGGTAAGCAGACAATGGTTTGAAAAATTAACTTCAATCCTCACTGCTCATGGCTACTCTCAAGCACCTTCTGACCACTCATTATTTGTTAAACAAACATCATCCACCTTTAGCATATATATTACAAAAACTTATGTTAATATCTACGGCTTCAAAAGTCTGCAAAAAAAAAAACGAAGCGATGCGGAACATGCATATTAAATAGTAGAAGGTTAAAACTTTTGTCCGCTCCACAAAAAAGTGCGGATAAAACAAACATGTCTAACATGTTGAATCCGTTTTGTCCTCTTACTTATAGCTTCCTTATATAGGAAAGTTGGATGTGAACTGTAAATAAGCCCGAGTTTAAATTAAAACAATATGTAACAAACTCGAACTAAATTTCGAGTTGATTAAATTTTTATCAAGTTGGGCCAATTTTATCTAAATTCAACTCAAGTCATCTTATTTTCATTCTTAATTTCCATAAAACAAGGCTCGTAAATTTTGCAACCTTTTCTAAGTATAAAATTGACAATTTCTTTATGGACCCCATGGCTTCTTAAGAACCCGTGGTGAAATTCCATAAATGCCTCTATATTTTGAAAGTGCATCTCCGAATGCACCTTTTTCTGGGGAAAAAATGATTCCGGATGTGCACATTCGAAAAAAACCATTTTTTAAGAAAAAAATATGCATTTGGAGATGCACTTTCGAAATCATCCCTTAAGATATTTCGGAAATGCACTTCCGAAATATGATCAATGCATAAACAACTCCCTTTTTGCTCTGAATACCTGGTGATTTCACAAACATAAACAACAAACACCAATTCACAATATCATCATCACTGCATATCATAACTTTTTCAACCTATTCGCACATATTAGAACCTCCATGCCCACCCAACAAACTGAAATCCATCAATTTGTGGATCCACCTCTTCGTTGGTAACTTTTTTGCATTTTAGATGTTTGCTACCACAAAATTCAATATTCTTGCTTCTATGTTTGATTTAGACTGTCTTTGAAATTTGGGGTTCATTTTTGGATCATTGAATTTGAGGTTGTTGTTTGTTGATTTTGAGAATTTTGGTGGTTGGTTCAGGGTTTGAAAGAAGAAGAAGCCATGGCCATGGAGGGTTTTTGTTTTCAGAGATGCATCTCCAAAATAATTGAAAATATGAAAATGAGTGATTTCGGAGATACTTCTCCAACATTTAAGGGTATTTTAGAATTTTCAAAAGAGGTCTTCACTCCATAGGATCTATATAGAAATTGTCATAAAATTAGTTTAAAGTTCCAACTTTTACATACCTATGGTACATTCCGCTCAGTTTGATATTTTTCTCTCTATATTTTATTGAGAATTTCTTCACCCACCTCCTAACCTTCTTGCCCACCCCTGGTGAATTTACAACATTACCCCTTGTTTCGGAAGTTCATTTCCGAAACGGTACTTTTTTTTGAAAAAAAGGTGTTTTCGGAAATGAACTTCCGAAAACGTGTTTTTTTTAATATAAAATATTGATTTCGGAGATGCATCTCCGAAATAAAGTTACATTTTCAGAAAATGTCGTGTTTCGAAAGTTCATCTCCGAACGCACCCCCCTTGAGGGAATTCGGAAATGAACTTCCGAATTTATGTCTGGACAGAAGAAAAATGAAAAACAACAACGATTCGCTTTATTTAATCGGGTGAAGATTACAACGATAATATTACTGAAAATTAAAGTTACATATTGTTGAACACGGGTAGGTGGGGATGAGTCAACATTTTGATAACGTCGTCCGCCGATCTTTGAAGTTTGGCGTCCAACTCGATCGGGCCTTTCGAAGAAAATCGGTCGAACGTTGTCCACATAACCGCTAAATCTTCGTCGTTCTTGATCTCAAAAGGTGTGATCATCAACCCTCCCTCGTCGTTAAGCGATGGCGAGCGGTACTCGAGCTGACAGTTTGAAGAAACTACCTACGGCATCAGGAAATAATGATATACTTCTGGCCGATAAGGAAGATGTTTTTATTCCAGATAACCTTCATATGAAGAAGCTTTTTGAGAGCGAGAAAGTTTTTGTATGGTATCCTAAGCATAACATGACACCATTGTTCAAGAGTAAACTATCTGATATTTACAGAAAAGTTGGTGCTAGAAATATCTCTGAGTCACTATCTAAAGAAGAATCATCTGTTGTGAATGATGATGTTGAACTCGAGCATGTTGATCCAAATAATATTCTCAACTTAAGGGGGTTGGTTAAGCTTATTCTTGGTTTTCTTGCATGTTGTAGCCTGAAAATGGAACAAAGTAAGAGACATGAATCTGTTCAAAGTCTTGTCAACTTGAGTTTCCGCGAGACAAAGGAGCCAATCAATGTAAGCTATAGTTTATCATTATCATCAGGGGACGTCATTACAAAAAAATCAAACAAAGGGGTGCGCTGGGAAAGTCAAAGTTCTATGTTTATAATCCAGAAGATGGATAGTGTTCGCGGCGATGAAATGAAACATGCTTCAAATTTCTCTGAAGCAATATCTGAAGGCGTTTTACGCGAGAATCATGATCATGTTCCTGCACTCGCTGAACTAATCACATTCAGTTTCTTTCTGAAATTTAAAAGCGAAGAAATTGATTTTCTAATGGAATCCAAGAATCTACATATTGAGCATGAAGATGAGATGTTCCTCAACTCTGCCTTCTCTTCTGGCTAACTCTATTGCCGCTGCTTACTGGTTTTTCTGTTTGAATATGCTTTTCGGAAGTTCATCTCCGAAGACACCCCCCATGAGGTGTTTTCGGAGATGCACTTCCGAATTATGGAATTTTTTTTTTAAAAAAAGCGCTTCGGAAGTTCATTTCTGAAGCAGGGGTATTTTGGGATTTTTGCTGGAGGTGACCCCCATAGGGAGGTGGCTAAAGAAATTTTCATTTTATTTTAGGTGATTTCGACAAATTGAGGAATTATTTGATCCCTACAAGCAGGCAACTTGTAACTTAGAGATAAGATTAAAATATAACTAAATGTCTTTGAAGAATTGAATATCCCAAAATTGATTTAAATTAAACATTTAATACATCTCTAATGTCTATTATTTTTTCAAATAGAATATTAGAGTCAAACTCTTTATAGTTTAATCAATCCCAAAATTAGTCTTATCTACATTGTAATGTCCTACACTTTCTCAATCAAATTTTAATAGTGTCTAAGTTAGAAAGATGATTGAGAAATTTGCACGTACCAAGTGGTGGCCAACAGAGTTAAGTAAACACATAAGGAAAATGAGAACAATGATGGGCAAAACAGGGAACTGTCTCGTATGATATTGATGGCTTCTATAACTTCAATGACGAGTATGGGTAGAAAGCATTTTCATGTTTGTCGTTGTAATTGGAGATTGATGTTCATAACATTAAATAGTACAAAACTATTTTTAAACATCCAATCAATAACCATGATGTTTAAAAATGTTGTTCGTCAAAAGACAAGTTGATTTAGTCAACACTGCTCATTCTTCTCTAATTCAATGGAATCAAAACAAATAAACCTTCTTTAGCTAAATTAGTGCAATTTCAACTGAACGCCATGACTTTAATCAATAAATAAAGTTAACTCTTGTTTGATGTTATGAAATATCCACATTAAATCTCACTTCTTAATCAATTTTTTACCAATATAAGTATCTGAGATTTGTATAGCAAAGTTTTATTGTCTAAGGTGAAATGTTTTCGGTAAATAAAGAACAAAAGGGGAAGAAAACAATTAACTTGGTAGTATAATAGTTTTAGTTGTAACCTATGCATATTAACGCAATAAATATATTAACTATTCTATATATACCATCCCTACTTGTTTGGGTACCTCCCCCTTAACCATACATATCAAAACAAACTAACTTGCAATGTTGCTTCCAAATATTATGTATAGATCTTCATCAGCAGCATATCTGTGTTAGAGCTGGGGATTAATCAGATGTGAAAAACTTGACGAGTATGGTTTATTTCTTGCTGACCATCAGCCCCTTCAATAATAGGTGAATCTTTCCCAAGCAGTATGATCATCGCCTCTAGAGTATAAAAAGGTAAGCAGCATACTAAATATATCCTTATATATGGTGACAAATAAGGCACCCCAAAATATGAATACTTGAATAAAATAGCAAGCCTTCTTAAAATACAGCTTTATTAATAAATAAAATACAGTTTTGTTAAAAATAATACAGCTTAAAATCTGTCAAAAAATGCAGCTAAAATCCAACTTGAAATTGCATAAAAATAGTACTTTTATGTTAAAACTAGTAATTTTTTATTCAGTTTTAGAAAACACCAACATGTTTTGAAGTTTATCAAGCGCTCAAAATATTATAAATAAAAAAGAGTGAAAATTTTGAAGCTTAAATGTTTAATAGTAGAAAAATATTTTTAAAAATCAATTGAGATTACATTTCAGAAGAAGGCAAGTTCCCAAACTTTCCAACACAATCAATAGTGTAAAAGAAAGGATCATACCCATTGTGAACTGGAACCACTTGTAAGCATAGAGAGCATCCCACACCAAAGAGTGGCCTACTTTTACCTTTGGAAGGAATAGCATGATGCAATCTCCAATGGATGCAAATGAAATATTGTAGTAGTAATATTTATATCAACCCTTAGAACATGTTAGGATATCCTAACACTAGCTATACAAAGTTAGATAGAAAATGAATCTACTTGTTAAAACAAAGCAAGAAATAAGAACTGTGTATAAAGTGATTAAAAAAAAGCTTGATAAAGATTCATTTAAACAACACTTCAACCCTTCATTGAGGAAGGAGAGAGAATAAGGGTTTTTTAAAACGTCATTTTTTATATACAAATTGCTTTGAACATGAAAAAAAGAAGAAAGAATAGTGTTTTATAAAACATCTTTACTGAAACATGAAAGTTGGAGAAAAGAATAAACTTTTCTTAGTAAATGAAAAGAGATTCGCGTAAAAGGTCGGGAGGAAATAAATTGTATACGAGACAAAATAAATAACGCTCAATGAATCAAAGACTGACAAGTAAATAAATCTCGACCATAAGCATATAAAAAATTAACATAAAAATCCCATGACATTATCTTTTCTAAGATAAGATCTTTATAACCCAGAAAAGCTAGTAATCCTCATAAATCATAGTAAAATGAAAGAGACATTAAAATTCAGAGCTTACACTTTTCCCAGTCATGCTTCATGAAGATAAACACTAATGATAAAACAGAATTAGAAATCCAAAAAAATGCAAAACCTACAGCACACATAGAAGTTATTGCAACAAAGTTTTCTCTGCCCCAAAATTCAACACATGCCTCAAATTCCATAAAGTGACAAGAGGTACTGCATGATTTTCAAAAAAGTCTTGGCAAAAATCTTCTACGATAGAAAGAAAATACAGGTTTCAGAATCTGGTTCTTTAGTAATTAATAAAAGTTACAAGTTTAAAAGATGCATTTGAATAGGGCTTGGTACTTCAGAAGAATCGGCAGAGTCCAAAACTAAATGTTTGATGCATCTATGAGGGTATCTGCACAGTGAATACATAAAGTATAAAAAGACTAATTTCAAAAAGTTATTTCGAGAAAAAAACATAAATACAAATACCATATTTCAAATGTACCTCTGATGCTGCAAAATAAATTTTTAAGAGCAGTAATTGTTTCAAACCACAATGCAATTAAAACACAGGACAGGGGAGTGCATTAAAATTAAAACAAAGGTATGACAATAGATGGTAAAAAGAACGGGAATGGATTTAATACAAAGGTATGGCAACAGATAGTAAAAGGATTGTAGGCACCTAAGAAATCACTCTCCAAGAATTTGATTAGATACATAAACTCAGTGAGAATATAGCCCAAAAGAAAAAAAAATTACCTGTTGTAAAGCTTAAGTTCATTCTATAACTCCAACATAAAAGCAATAATTACATTAAAAAAATTATGACAATTTGATAAGTGTGTGAATGTAGTATTAATATGAAGAACAACTACAGCCAAGAAAAGTCCAAAAAAAATGGCATATCAAGCATAAACTGAACACTGGTACAAGACATCCAAAAAGAGCACATCACTATCAAGTAAAATAAATGCAGGCAAATACACACAAAGTGTGAGTGGGAGCAAGGTTGCTTCAAATTGTCATGAAGTGCAACTGTGCAAATCTTGACAATTTAAGATTTTCAATACAAGTCGGTTATATAAAAACCCAAAACCAACTGCCTTGAAGTTCAACAATCTTATGCAACAGCAACCAACTCTCCCACGCACAATTCTTTAAATTAACTGAATTAGTATAAACTTAGAATCAGCAGCAAATAAACGAAGAATAAGAAAAATACCAGCAACTCACCTAGTGACCCATGTAAGGAGCGCCACCCGGACCAGGATGAGGTCTAGCACCACCACTCTGCCCCAACTGAGGATTCTGGTACTGTGGTTGCAACCCAGGCTGGTTTCCATATCCCATAGCAGCCTGGTTACCATACGCAGCAGGAGGTGGCCCGGCCTGGTTCACAGGTGCACCACCAAGACCTCCAAGCAAATTCCCAAGCCCCAACCCAGCTCCTTGATTAGCAAGCAAAGCTGATAAAGCCTGACCAAGTGCCGGATTCAATCCTTGAGCCGGGACTCCAGGATTGTAACCCCCAACAGGCCCAGGAGGCGCCATCAAGTGACCACCACCACCACCATGTGATGGTCCACCACCAGAGGAATACTTGTTCTTCTCTTTCCTCGAATTGTAGTGAGGTTGATGATGGTGATGGTGGGAATGATGCTGTTGATGATGATGTTGTGGCTGCTGATGATGACCCTTGTACCCCTTAGGACCATCAACAGCCTTCTGACAATACAAAGTATGCCCCTCAAAAACCTTATTTGGCTCTTCCAAAGCCTTCTTAGAACTCTCAACAGACTTGTAAACAAACAAAGCAAATCCCTTTGGCCTTCCAGTATTCTTATCAAGACCCAAAGGACCATCTTCAACTTCCCCAAACTGTCTAAAAAACTCAAGCAACTTCTGAGGATCAATATCAGAACTCACATTGCTTACAAAAATCTTCCTCTGTGTATACTCCGAAACCGGCGGTCCATTAGGCGGAGGCGCCGGAACAGGCCCCGCAGACGCCAACTGACAAGATGTCGTCCTGTTACCAATCTGCTTCTGTGGCTGCTTCAGCGCCCTGCGACAACCACTCCTATGCTTAAACAAAATAAAAGCATAACCCTTCGATTTTCCAGATACCTTATCAGTAACCGCCTTACAATCCTCAATTTCACCGTATTTCTGAAACACACTGGTTAGGGTTTCCGCAGTCGCATCCCATCCAAGTCCATGGACGAAAATTTTCCGGTGAGCGGGGTCCACATCAGCAAGCTGGCGAACATTCTCCGACAGATCTGGATACTTCTCAATGGCTTGCTTCACGAGAACGTGTAATTGCTCTTTCGTGAACGGTTCTAGAAGCTTCTCAACAGGCTCGTCTTCCAAATCGAGATCTTCCTCTTCTTCGTCGTTGTTTGTTTCCTCAGCACCGTTAGCTTCGGTCGAAACGGTCGAAGCGGCGGCTGGATTTGAAACTTCCGCGGCGTCTTGTTGCTGGTTTTGATTTCCTAGGGTTTCGTCTTCTCCTTGTTCCTCTTCCTCTTCTTCTTCTTCTGCTAATTGCTCTGGTTCTTGTTCTTCTTCTTCTTCTGGGTCTGCTTCCACTTCTTGTTTCGGTGTGATTAGTTCATCGACGGCCATGTTTTCATGGGTTGGTTCTTGGTCTGCTGTTGTTTCGGGTTGTGGTTCGGGTACTTCTTGTTTAATTTCGGTTTCGAGTGGCTTGGTGGGTTCGGGGTCGGAAGATCGAAGCTTTCGTTTTTTGGCCATGGTGGTGGTGGAATCGGAATTAGGGTTAGGGTTTGGGAAGGGGGGGAAATTAGTGGCTGTGATGTGATGAGAGAGAGAAGAAAGTGATTGTAATGACAGATTCTGAGAGAAGCTATTTTGATAACACCTGTCGGGTTATCAATGTATGTCGTTGGGCTGGGCCTGGGCAAATTTTACCATATGCACCACAATTATTTCACTCCTACATTTTACACAAGAAAGTCAATCTCCCGTTTACCATTAAACATCCTATTCATCCCATAACCCGTGAGCCAACTCATGTTCACATAGAAGAAGTTAATGAGTTCAAAGCAACCATCATGAGGCTTGAAAAACAGAAAGAGGAGTTGCAGCTGACTCTAAATCGAGTTTTCATTGATATAAATGACTTGAAACGGAACCTTGACCAAAAAGGGAAACAACTCGACGAAAGTGTGGATATGGTAAGGGTTGAAAGGAGACAAAGAAAGCGAGTAGAAGGATGCTTAGCAGGATATGGTCTTGATCTTGACTTTCGCAAGCAACAGCTACACGAAGATTAAGGCAATACACACTGACCCATACAACGTAGTTAATAAAAAATTAGATCCCATAAAATGCATCTTTGAGAAGCTAACTCTTAATAGAAAGATTGATCGTTGGCATGTGCTTTTATTAGAATATGACATCCAATATGTTACTCATAAAGCTATAAAGGGGGTGTTGTTTGAATACCTCGCTAACCAACCAGTGGAAGATTATTAACCCACGCAGTTTGATTTTCCTGGTAAGAACATCATGGTCCTAAATGACGATGAAGGGCTCGGACCAGGAGCTCGATGGGAGCTCGAGTTTGATGGCGCCTTAAATTCCATGAGGCATGGAATTTGTGCTATCTTAATCTCTCAAAAGAATGGCTATACTCTCTTCACTAAAATGTTGTGTTTTGATTGCATGAATAACATGGCAGAGTGTGAATCATTCATCATGCGCATTGAAGCTACCATTGACCTAAGAATCGATTTTTTGAAGGTATATGGAGACTCAATACTAGTTATTTACCAAGTAAAAGGAGAATGGAAAATCCGACAACCAAAGTTAATCGTATATCATGCTCATGTCATAGAGCTAATAAAACACTTTGATGAAATCACTTTTCATCACATTCCTAAAGAGGAAAATCAAGTGGAAAATGTCTATTATCATCAATGTATAAAGTAAATTTTCACAATGAAGAACTAATCATAATAATGAATCATAAAGATGAGTCGACATATTGTCTATCAGCAAAAGAAGAATCTGATGACAAGTCGTTGTTTTATGACAGAGAAAATTACCTTGAAAAGCAAGAGTATAAAATGAATGCCTTGGAAATATTTCCTTTCAACGTCTTGTGTAATCCTAATTGTATTAGAACATCTTTGACTTGAATTTTCCATAAGTCAAAATCGATTCTTCCATCAAATTTCTCTAAGGCAATCTTCACTGCACTTGAAAAACTTGACATTGCAACCAAAACATTTCCTGTAGCAAAACTAACTTTTTCCAACCAACACAAAGTATAGAGTTTATTTTCTGAAGTGGAAGATCATACAAAACTCCAACCACAGAGCATACTAAAATGTATACTCCACCAAACTAGGGCTCTTGATACCACTTGTTGGGAAAAAAACAAATCACAGAGAAAAAAAGGAACAAAATAACAACACAATAGATTAACGTGGAAACTCTAAAACCGGAGAAAAAACCACGACTGTTGTCAAATGACAACCAGAGAATAACAATATATGAAAATTGTTATTACACACAGACTATCCTTAACCATCCCAAGGCCCCGATACACACACACACACACACACACACACACACACTCCAATCTAAATATTTAACTACCTCCCACAATACTCTAAAAAAAGTATAAGAGAAAATATAAAAAGTCAAACACAAGCTTAAAATGCTTTTGACTGGTATATCTTGTAAAGAAAAACTTGAATCTCATATATAGCCTTGGACTTCATTTTTCTTCACAAAACTAAGCGATGCAGGACTTTGCCAACATGTATATTTCAACCAACCCCAACAAGCACTTGATCCATCTCGACCCAATACTTTCCACTCGCAGAACACAGTGAGCCATATTTAATGAGGGTAATTAAAGTTATCCAAATCCTTACAAGCTAACTACATTCTCTGTTATTAAATATAACTCACTAAATTCATCCCATTACTAGGTGAAAGCCAAGGGGTGTATAGCCAACTTTATAGGCACCAAAATCGATACTTTCAATCACACTTTGGCCAAATAACCATGTCTATAAATACCTTAGACAAATGGGTAATGGATTAACTCTTTAACATATCATAACACAAAAGCCCTCTTTCACATCTCATCACATGCAATCTAACATATATTGTACTCACCACAAGTACAAATAGTATCTTTTCATTTGTAAGTATTAAGACTTCACTTTTAATCTCTAATTTATTAATCCATTTCTTTTCCACCTTGATTTTTTCTTCCAAATTTTGAGTGGATTTTTTGTGGCATTCTTTTTTACTCCCGTTGATCCTTTTGAACTTTTCTTTTAACAAATATATTCTAAAATTCTGGTATTAGATATGTGATGTCGAATGAGACGTCATGACACAAATATATGTTGATGAAGCTATTTGAGAAAGATGGCAGCAATAAAGAAAAATAGTGCTCAAAGGTAAAGAACGCGGGGAATTGATCACCCAGTTCGTAACAACCTTCCTACTATGGGGGCATACCAAGCCAGAGACGAAACTAATATATGATAGTATCAATTCAGATCTAAACTTCCCCGTTTGCAACTCCTCACTTAATCACTACCCTTCCTATGACTTCTACCTAAGACTCACCTAGGTATGAGGCTCTCCTCAAATTCCTTCAATCACAACACCCTATGACAAACAACACAAATAAAAACCGTAGAGGACACTCTTCTAAAATACACAATTCTCAATGATTAAAAGCCTATGAGAACGACACTACTCTCCTTGCTTAATAGCTTTGAAGATCACACAACATTCAACATCTACAGGTTTGTGAATGCACACATATTACAACTCCAATAGAAAAACATTCCACCTCTAGTATCGACTCAACACAAGAGTGGTTTATAAGCAACACAATAAAGGACTCGACAACCTAGAGATAGGTAAGCACAAAACACAGAGACCTTAACAAAAGCCCCACCATATAATTAGGATTAACTGGTCTTATATAGAACAGCAGCAACGCGCAGACATGGGCTCGGGCCATTCTCCAAATAGGGTTCTAGAGCTACTCATAAACCCTCCAAGAAATCAGATCATAATTACTCTAATATTGTTGGAGTAGCTCGAGTAAATTCTTCAGGAGATTGAGCAAACAAAACAACAAACAAGTACCTGAAAAACTCAAACCCTAAGATAGAAACTGATACTCAGTGCAGTTCCAGAAAATGATGTTAAGACATTTGCTTTGATATCTTACAGGACATCCTAATCCTAACAATATGTTTTACCAAAATTGTTGCCAACACAGAACCAACATATTCCTTACCCTTACATCTTCATGTCTCATCAATCATTAATAACAAACTTATGATAAGCTTGCACGTTCTTCCAATAATTTAGCAAATAAAATGGTTTTTCTCCATAATCTTGATCAGATTCACATAACATGATCAAACAATTGTCTATAGTTTTTTGTATAAGCACGACTACGTACATGACGACCAAGTTTTGAACCATCTATCTGATAAACCAAACTTGTCCACCAAATCACCTGTGAACCTTCATATCTCGACCAAGTAAACCTTCTGCCATGGATCGAGAGATCAACCAACTTTGACTATGTGATAAATTAATCAAAATCTTATTATTTATCCCTTATAATATTCTCACTAGTCCCAATTTTTTTTTCCATTTCTTCCATGATAATATTAAAGTCCCCGCATCAAGCATTGTCTTTCTTCTTTCTCTGCCTTAAATCTTGTTGTTAATTCCATCCATAAATATTGCTTTCTTCTTCCATCACAAAGTGTTGCACAATGACAAGATTAACTATTTTTTATGGCCACCCATTCTTCTTCAAACCACAAAATAAACTCCATAGCTTGTTTTCTCTATATCTACATGATATTTTTGTCCTAAATTGCTAGAATTTTTCATAATCTCCCGTATGATGTCTTGAAAGCAAAGTCAAATTAATCGAATCTCTGTATTAAATTACATAAAACACATGTTATTAGATTTCTGTTTTTGGATTAATTTTTGCTCATCTTTTTTCCTAGCCACCCTCGAATCCTCAAATATAATAATCAATCAACTTCATTTATAACTGGTAAATTGACCTTCTCTCAGCTCATTGTCCTTCTACCATATTAAACTGCTCCATTTCCCTTAACCACTCCCACCTTAACTTGTTGTAAAATATCATCTCCATGTCTTTTATGGATTAGACAAAAATCTTTGCCTAAATCCTACACATCTTTTGCAATTTCCTTGCTTTCTCATATAGTAGTATAAAAAATTCCTCTCAAACCACTTCTCACGAGATTGAAATCAAAGTTATCTATTACCTAATTTTTTAGATGATTTCTCAATGCACCGCATAGATCTCTTACACACTGCACGAAATTTCATTTTTGCCCCTAACTTCTATAGATGTAACTCCGGAGGCACCCCATTTATCCAAAAAAAATTGATTGGTTCCGTAGATACATCTACGGAAGTATAATAAACTATTATATATGGGGAAAAATACAGATAAATTAAGTTCAAGGATAGTTATGTAGGTTCATCTACTAAATGTCTTAGCGCCATATTATTCCGTATATGTACATACAGAAGCATCTGATATAGTTTGAACCAGCATGATCACTCCCCCATTGTCACATTTCTTCTTCAACGCTCGCTCTCACCACCTTAAAAAACCCTACTTCGTCAATATGATTTTCTACTCAAAAGTTTCAACTTTTTGGTGCAACATATCAAAGGGAGGTTCAACCACTATATTATTCACATTATGCAACTAATTTTCTGCAAAAAAGTTATGCTACTTCCGTAGATGCATCTACATAACGTGTTGAGGAGGAACACTTTCGTAGGTGCATCTACGGAACAATCCATGAGTTGTTTTTTTCAGCAGTTATGTTATTCTGTGTTATTTTGGAAATTGTTTGCAAATAGGTATGGTGCACCCCGATAGTATTGTGAGAAAATTAGCTCCTTTAGTCGATGTTTGTACGAGTGTTGATGGGTAGTCGCAAATATGGTAGATGTCGGAGGTGACTTTAGTAGCAAGGAAGACTTTGATGACCGTCAAAGCACGCTGACATGGATCCGTAGGAATGCAACCAACCTAGGTTTTGGTGTGGTAATAGGAAGATCGAATAATGGTACGACAAGAAGAAACCCGTTTGTAACAATGATGTGCAAAAGAAGCTAGAAATACCATCCTCCTCTAAGGAATTTTAAAAGAGACAACACGGGTACCAGAAAATGCGAGCGTCCATTTAAGATCCTTTGTTACATGTTGGCTAGCAAGAAGTGAATATGCTCTGTTATTTGTGGTTGGGCATTGGAGGTGTGTCACTCACTTTTGAAGAAACAAGTCGAGATTCCTAAGACGATTGTTACGAACCGCGACCCCGCTTTGATGAACGTCGTTGCAAAGATATTTCCTTCTTCCGATGCATTAATTTGTCGATATCACATATCATGTAATGCGAGAAGTAAGGTTAAACCCGTTGTGGGGACAAAATAAGTAGAGACCGAAGGTGGGAAACCGGTGAAGCCCGGAGTGGTTGTTGGCCAAATAATGGATGCATGGGCTCGTATTGCAAGTTCGTTGACAAAAGAATTATATGTCGATGCCGTATTGCAATTTCGGAAAATATGTGAAAAATATTCCGATTTGAAAGCACCATTCTCGACAAGGTGAAGGAGAAGTTTGTTTGTGCATGGACTGATAAGGTCCGACACCTTGGGAATACCACCACCAATAGAGTTGAGTCGGCACATGCTACTTTGAAAAATTGGTTGTGTATTATCAAGGGTGATTTTTGTCGAGGTTGGGACACCATAAATCTCATGATTTCGAACTAACATAATGAGATACAAACCTCATTCGATCGGAGCATTACGACGTTGGATCATCGATTTAAGGACAACATCCTTTACTTTCAATTGATCGACAATATGTCTCGGGCCGAATTGAATTATATCTTTCACGATGCAAAACACGGTGAAACTTTTTGTGGCGATAGCGCAAAGTGTGGTTGCACTATTACTAACACGTATGGTCTTTCGTGTGCTTGTGTTATTGCTAAAAAGGTGAGATTAGGTAAGCCAATAAGAATGATTGAAGTCACTCCTCGTGGGAAGAAACTTAGTTTTTATGATGATGTTTGCATCGAAAAAGAATCGAATATCTCAATTACTTCCGAATTAGAGGCGATACAAGAGAGGTTTTTGAAGGCCGATGACAACATGAAACTATACATCAAATAACAATTGCGGACGATTGGATTTCCAGAAACAACCGATATGAAACCGTCGTCTCAACCAATTAAAACAAAGGGTGCTCCGAAGAAAATAAAGTTTACGCGAAATGACAACTCGACTACACGGGATCCTTCATATTCTGAGCACGTCGACAAACTCTTTCCCGACTAATCTACTCCTAAATCTTAAAAAGTTCAAACAAAGGAGCTCGCATTAGCAAACTGCCTCCTACACCTATTGCTCTGAAAGTTTCGACTCCGACACCTATTGCCACACAAATTCCATCAATTGAAGAGGTACATATTGCTCCAAAAATCCCCGAAGAGGTGCATATTGCTCCAAAAATCCCATTCATAGATGAGATGCTCGTTTTTATGCACAAATACATCGATCGGATCGTCAATATGGTGAGGGACGGTAATTGCAGATTCTAGGTCGTATCGACTTTGCTTGGTAAGGAGATGATGACCATAAGCTTGTCCATCATGAACTTATTGAAGATTTGATGAACCATAAAGACTCGTACACTCAGGTATTTGGAGATGAAACCACATTTGAATCGGTCAACGAAACTCTTATTCCTTGGTTGAGCGCTTACGCACCGACTTCAAAATGGATGAGATTCCTGGAAATGGGACATCTTATTTTATGCGCATATGACATGGTATGCATTATGTGTGTTGGATGGCTCGCAAAATTAAAATATTTTGTGGAAGTTTACTTGAAACCGGGATGCTCCATACCACCTACATCACCGGAATGGGCACTTCATCATACCAAAGTTGCCGATACGTGGCCGAATCATTTTGTGGATAGGATGCACGATTTCGAAAGGTTGAACAACATCGAAAAGGAATCAAATGCCAAAAAGTCAAGATTATAACCTCCAATAGATTTTGGCGACGATAATTATTTTGATGTATTTATCTAATTTTAAAGTGTAATATATGCACTCTATAATATTGCAATATAATCCCTTTTTGTGTTTCTGTGTACGTGTTTGTTTCTATGTGTTTCAAAGTGTTTATGTTTTTGTGTTTATGCTGCTACTGCATTGACTTCTGCTAAAAAAACTAACAGGGAAAGTTCTGTAGATGTATCTACGGAACGGAGAAATCTATGACCATTCTGTAAATATATCTACGAAACGTTCTGTGGCTGAAACTGTGTGGTCCATAATCACCAAAGGCTTCTTTAAATTTGGGGTTTCTAGGGTTAAAGTATTACACACAAACACAAACCCTAAACACAAACACAAAAATGACATATATAAGGCCATGTTCACCGCATCGAACATCATCCATGCCTCTCGATCCCGAACGGGTTTATCTCAGAAGGGGTTGACATGTTATTTTCTTTTCTGTCAAATCCCCTATGCCAGTTAAATTTTGGAACATCCATTCCTTCGACCAACTCAAGAGGACTTTGGTGTATTTTTTAGAGGGGAGTACAAACCCGACGAAGTCATCAAAAGGATTCAGAGGTTTAGAACAAGAACCTCTTCTTGGGCCGGAGAAAAGGAACGTTGGTGGGATGAAGTGAAAGACGACATTGATTCCGTTCTAATGATGCATGGATCAGATGACATTGTTTTAACTGTTGTAATTTCTTAGATCTCTTTGTTTTCTTAATTTTCTGTTGGAAAATTCAACGTATCTTTTAATCAATGTTGATTTTAATCAATGAATGAATATTTTATCGTAACAAATGTTGTTTTTTTGAGTCTTGTTTAATCCCGTAGATGCATTTACGGAAGTCTTTCGTATGTGTATCTACGGAAAAAATCAACGTTAAACAAAAAAAAGTGTTTTCAGAGATGCATCTACGGAAGAACGAGAATAATTTAGTCAATTCGATAATACATAAGAGAATCATAGGACGAGACGAGAAATTGTCATTTTTTATTTTTTCTTTGAGTGCATATACATGTTCATTTCTCTCTTTTACCTTTTCTTAACAATAAAATTAAAAGAAAAAAAAAAGATATGTACTGATTTTTAATGTATACTTAAAATTTTAAAATATCTCAAATGAGTGACAATTTTTATCAAATGTCAATGTATATCCATTGCATTATAAAATTAAATTTAAAAATTAATTTCAAAGTTAAAATTTATAATTTAAATTATTATAAATTCAGAAAAAAATCAATTATTTTTAAAAAAAATTCAAAATATTAAAATCAATTATAAACTCGTTTTTTTTTATATCTAAAAAAGTGAAAAATCAATTTCTTCAATGCATACAATTCCATTTCAACTAGAACTAGGCAAACACTGTCGCTTTCAACATTGTCCAACCCATTCCAAATCCAACACTAATCTCATTTCTGATCAGACACAACAAACAATCATCAAACTCCAACGTTCCTGTCCAATTTCAACATACTACTAACTTTTTGCTTCAAACAATCACTTGATTTGGTCGAATTCCAGTTTGATTTAAAAAAAATGCATACTTTGATGGGTTTCTTCCTTTAACTTGTTCAGATTTTGGGGATTTCTTACCTTTTACTCGTCTCAGATCCTATTTTTCTCCTTCAGGTAATTAATCAATTAACCTTTTTCTCTTTTCTGTTGATGAATTTCTGTGATTTTTGCCTCATGAGGAGTTTGATTAATGGGGTTGATCATGATTTGTGATATTTCCCAAAAAGGTTAAAACTTGGTGTGAAAAAAAATGAAAAGTTTGAGTTAAATTGTTCAATGTGAGTGATTTTTGTTTTTTTTGCAATTTATGTTTCAGGAGTTCTATAAGGTTGGATTGGAGTGTTAGGTTTATTGGAAAAAGTATGGAAATTTGTTTTATGAGTGAAGAATTTAGTCAATGATTTGGTGATTTTTAGGGAAAGTAAGTTCTAGGGTTTTTGATTCTATGGTCAGTGATTTTGATTAAGCAATGATTATGACAGGTTTTGGGTTGAAAGAGTGTTGAATGGGGATTCAAACAATGGGTTCTCAAAGTAATGGGCAACAGTCTTGTTTACCGGCTAATCAGTTAGTTAAACAAAATTCATGGTATGGTCTTACTCTTGATGAGGTTAACAATTTACTCGGAGATTTGGGGAAGCCGTTAGGGAGCATGAATCTCGACGAGCTTCTTCAGAATGTATGGACTGCGGAAGGGAATAATGTTGTAGGGATAGAGAGGGAGCACGTTTCTTCTTCGTCATGTTCTCTTCAACGTCAGGCTAGTATGACGTTGGCTCGGGCTTTGAGTGGGAAGACGGTGGATGATGTATGGAGAGAAATCCAGCATGGTCAGAAGAAACAGTATGGCGACGACGAGAAGATTGTGGATAGAGAAATGACTCTTGGTGATACGACATTGGAAGATTTTTTAGTGCAAGCGGGGCTTTTCGCGGGAGCTTCTGATAGTTCGACAGCGGGGTTGGATTCAATGGATGCAGTTATTCCTCAGAGTTTTCAACAGAAAACAGGCTTGTTATCGTCTTCTTCTATTAGTAGTATGTCAGACGCGAAACCAGGTCGCAGAAGGGATACCTCGGATGCATATGAGAAGGCTCTCGAAAGGAGGCTGAAAAGGAAAATCAAGAATAGGGAATCTGCCGCGCGATCACGGGCGAGAAAACAGGTTTAACCTTTACGCGTTATGTTAAGTAATAAGCTTTAAAGAAATTGATTGTATTGGTCCCTTCTTCATTTGCGTAGCCGAAATATCATTTGTTTTGTAGCTTATAAATGTTTGATTGTTCAGGCTTACCATAATGAACTGGTTACCAAGGTTACTCGACTAGAAGAAGTAAATATACAGCTCAAGAAAGAGAAGGTTACTCGACTATAAGATTTAGCATCCTTAATTATTGCAACGATTTTTGAGCCATTTCACGACGCAACCACAAATTTCTGATTATACTGTAATGAATTCTTTCCCTCATGCAGGAGTTCGAGCAGGGGCTACCACCAGAACCATCACAGGAACCAAGATATCGTCTTCGAAGAATAAGTTCCGCCCTTTTCTGACAAGCGACCAACAATGAAGTTTCCTAGCTCCTTATGTTCACGGCTTTATGTTGAATTGTTCGTGATAAATAGAGCATAACTTCATTGCAAAGTGTTGCTGCCCCTGGCGTGCTTTCGTTCAATCGACGTCTATATTTAACTAACTAAAGGGTACATATTAGCTAAGGTTGGATGTTCATAGAGTTTCTTGGCGGAAGTGTTGCCTGTTTGTGTGAGAATGAAGATTGTCTTTGTAAGCTGCGGGGATTATTAGGGAATCTAGTTCTTGAAAAAGGTGATTAACTTCCAAAGCAAGTGAAACTAAGTAGGTGTTATTAGAGTATTTTAAAACTGCAGGTTTGTAATAGGTTTGATCTTAGTTATACTATATGGTTCAGTTGTGGAAAAGTTGTGTGCTGTGTAGAGAAAGAAACTTTATGGAAAAATGAAATAGCAAAAGAAGAATTAGTTTATGATATGGATGTTTTTACAAAATTATGTCACTATTGAGACATGATTTTTTACAGTGTTTTTTTTCTTCAGCCAGCATAAATATAAAAGTATAAAAAAGAATAATTTTATGTTGCGTCAAACACGATTGATATCTTTATCTCGAAAGGCTGCACTAACAACTTTGACACGATGAAACTTAAACTGATATAAGAGGCCAAATCAATTACTCTCGGATACATGGTTGATAAACTTAAATTGACATAAGGTTGATATTTCTATCTCGAAAGGCCATAAGAGGCCAAATCAATTACTCTCGAATACATGGTTGATATTTCTATTTTGAAAGGCCGCCCTAACAACTTATACATGGTTGATATTTCTATCTTGAAAGGCCGCCCTAACAACTTATTCATGATATCATGCACAAATGTTGAGAGCAACTTAACATTTTGAAAATTTGAAAATATTAATAATTACGCTGACGGTGTATCAAAATTAAATTTATATGAATGCATGCACGTGATTGTGAATAAAATTATTCTTCGTTAAATATCTTTTTTGTTTTCTTTCTTTAATCGGTGTATAAATGTAAAAGAGAGAATAATTTTATATATCAATTGTATGCATTTTGATCTTTTCCCAATTACTTTCACATTAATAAAAACTTGAGGTGATGAAGAACTTCTACATATATGTTGAACAAAATCAATAGAGAAAAGTGTCACAATCCAAAAAAATCTTTATTGGTCTCAATTGCTTTGCTTTACCATACAGTATAGCAACCTCTAGTACATGAATTTTCATCCGTTGGAACTTTGTAATGTCGGATATCTGCGGTTCGACTAAAAACCAAGAATGTGGTTCGACTAAATCTGCTCACATACAGGCAGTCAGATAGTGCAATTCCACACTAAAAAATATAGCATCCTTAATCTTGTAAAAGGCTCTAAGAATTAGAGAAGCTAGTATTGCTCTAAGATAGCACTGCCCTGCTTAGAAGCGAGTATGCTAACTTTCTACCATGAAAAACAGACACATAACAAATTCTTTACAGCAGCTTAATAAGTATGAGTGTGTTTGTGTTGTAAGTTCAGATAGTGGAAGATATGCACTGATAGATGCATGTTGTCCCTTTCTACAAACAAGAATTTGAAACAATGAAATTATTGGTTCATTGAAGAGTGAAACTCTTACTTTTCCACCATATGCTATGCTAACCATAATAATAAATGCCTGCATTTCAAGGGTAACTAAAAAGTCTATAGATATTTTGGTAAGCTTAGATGAGTACATTAATATGTAAAAGCAAACATTTATAAAAATTTAAGCAGCAGAGAGTTTGATACCTGTCATGTCAGTTGCAGTATAATAAAAGAAAATGATGAGGGAACATTGTGATAAACACCTAAAATGGCAGTAATATCATCCTTTGCGGTAAAAGAGGGCAAAGAATAGACGTCCTGATCTTTCAACTTCTCAAGACCAAAGCACATGTACACCATGGTCACAAGACCCATAAACAACCATGGTCCATCCAAAAAATACAACAAACCCTCTGATGAAGAATAAAGTGAACAGAACTTTAGATAAAACTTGGAACCTATCTTAACTTGCATATAAAACAGTCTTAGATCCCCTTAGTCAACTTAAATTAAAAGCATTGCTGTGAGGATTGTTTGTCCTTTCAGTTTTGGTCCATCAGCTATCAATGTCATTCTTGAATGCTCCCTGCAACCATTCCCCAGAATCAATAAGGTTATTTCTTACACAAACAAACACATTAAAATTTGCAATCGGCTATAGGGAAACAGAATTGAAACAAATTACTATAAATTGTGCTATATGCTAATGTCATCATATTGTGGCAGGCTGTTGAAACATTATAGCATACCAAATTTACTTTTTACTATCCGCTATTCACAACATTGGTTATCATTTGATGTTCTCCACAACAGCAATACATCCCAAAGGGAGATTCAAACAAATATACACAAGATGTGAAAACTCACTAAACCATATATATAATATGCTATAGTCCCAATAGCAAAGGACATCACTGCTACAAAAGTTTCTCCAGTGTATCGACAAGTTGCTCGGTATCAAATGCATCTAACAAAAGAGTAAATTCATGTAAGTATTAATTAAATTTGGAAGCTGTTTCAAGGAAGCTTATCATTCATTCTCCATCCATCTCTCTCTATTTCTCATGGAAGCTGTGTCAAGCACAAGGACCATTAATTGGATTCAATAGAAGTGATTGTGATGATGATGATGTTTGAGACATAAGAATGTAGCAGCAACTCTGTTATAAATCCCACATCGGAAATAGTATCAAGAAACATTGAGTTTATAAACACCAGACATAGAAGACGAATCGCCGAGTTGAGTAACTACAACTTGTGACCCAAGTGGGGGCAATAATGTGATGGAACATGGCTTTGGCCCAGCGTGCTGGATTGAGTTGTGCACTATAATGGCTGCCCGCTCCAAGTTGAGAGTTGGGCCTTGGGGTTTGGGCGAAGGCCCAGATCTCCTGGTCACTAGAACGGAGGGAACCGCATGAGGCTGGCTTCACAGAGCAGTGAACACCTCCTGCTCTTGATAGTGGAGGGATTACAGGCTGCTGTACTCTCTGTCCAAATAGCTAGTTGGGCCTGGCACATTGAACCATCACTTTTTCTATGGGCCTTTAACAACAAATTACTTTTGTTTTTTTAAAAAATCATTTTCTAAATTATTTTACATTTAAAAGAAAATAAAAAATAATCTGTTTACTAATTTAATTTTTTTAAATTGTTTTTCTTCCATTACAAAAAACCCATTTCATTTTAAAAAGAAATTCTTTTCATAAAAAAAAAATAGAATTAGAATTGTTAGATTTAAATTGTTAGCTAATTTAATTTTTTAACATTGTTTTTCTTCCATCACAAAAGGCCCATTTCATTTTAAAAAGAATCTTTTTTCATTAAAATTAGCATAAATTTATTTGCTAATTTAATTTTTTTAAATTGTTTTTGAAAACATGCTAATTCTGTCATAAAATATAACATAACAAGCATGGGGTTTGGGCGAAGCCCCATATCTCTTGGTCACTAGAATGGAGGGAATCACATGAGGCTGGCATTACAGAGCAGTGAACACGCTGTTGTGCGCTCTGTCTAAATAGCTAATTAGGCCTGACACAATTTTAAGAATATGTGACAATTTTTTGATGATGTGAGTTGTGACATTAAACATATTAATTTTTTATTATCCACGTCATTTTTATAAATAAATTATTAATTAATATTTTGTATTTTGTGATGTGCTCTGGTTCCAAGCGGGAATCGATCTTATATTGGGGATCTTTAGAGGAAGATGACTTTGTTATAAGTGTTGATGAATTGGTACCACATGCATGAATATATTGATGTTGCATCTCATTAATTGTGGCATTGCATAATCCTTGATGTGATTCTTGAGTTGGAGTGTTTGATGTGAAAAATTAGAGATTATTGATTTGCTATAAATGTAATAGATGATACCGTGTTGTTGTTGTCCTTATGCTATGACTGCTATATCTATTACTTATGCTTTCTATAATGATTATGATTTACTCATCCTTTTTGTTTGAATGTTACCTCCAGGTGGATAATGCGTGGGTGATCAGGACTAGCTTATTAAGTAGTAAGGATAGCTCCATAGTTGTTTACTTTTTCTGTTGAATAAAGGATCTTGCTCTGATATGTAACATCAGGTTGAGATCATATGGTTTGAATACTTTAATTGTTTGAGAACAAGATTCTATGAGTTACCCTTTAATGGTTTGAAGTCGATTTTGAGATGTAAATCACGAGTAATAAAACGTGAATTGATAATTGGTATTTTATTTTAATGATGAGATTTCGCTGCATGATATTTGATCTTATGTCGATGTTTCAAAAGAAAGTTAATTGTTATTATATGGAGAACCCGTGTTACGGAGCAGGATGATTTAGATATGATGTTTCATGACGATGTGACACTCTTGTTGATGCTTGTATTTTAGTAAAATGATTTAAAATTACTCGCAATGTATATATTGGGTAGAAGGGTGTTACAGAGATAGTCACCACATTAAGACATTATCATGCATCAATCATGTTGTTTCGCTCGTGCATGTCATATCATCTAGCATAGCATAAAAATCAACTTGTATTATGTATGGGTGGTAAAACGAAAACGCCTCATAATTTTTTGCGGGATAGACTAAAATTTTATGCCCGTTTCCTCTATTATAAGTGTCAGACATTAATGAGATGAACATGATTTTTTTCAAGCTTACCTAATGTTTTTTTATATATATATATATATATATATATATATATATATATATATATATATATATATATATATATATATATATATATAAATTCGCGTCTTTTAATATGGTTACTAATGTGAAAGAAAATCGTCTAATGTAATTTTGTATTTTAAAGCTTGTGGAGTGATGTTTCGAAGTGCACAACACTTCACTTAGAATTGCAAACCTTGTAGAATCGTCCACAACAAGTTTGAGAGTATTTAAGATATCACTCTATGAGTTGTATATGACATTTCTCATTTTTGCTTGATTTTCAAATTGACCATGAAGAAATTTGAGGGGTGACAAAAACGAAATTTTCGATATAAATTTTTTTTTAAAAATTTAATACTATTAGAAATTTCGGTAAATTTTGAAAAATGTTGTAATTTACATGAAAATTCAAAAAATTTCAATAATTTTAAAAAAATTTATCGAAAATGAAAAAATCCAATTTTTTTAAAAAATTTCCGATAAACACGAAAATAAATTCCAAAATAATTTAATAAGAACATAAAAGTAATATCATCCATCATTAGGAGGTGCGAGATATAATTTTGGAGATGACATGTTAAATCCTCAAAGTTTGACAACAAATCCATTAACCTTACAAAGGATCAATTTATTTGCCCCTTTTTAAAATAATTTTGGTGATTTTTTATTCTACCCCTTACTTTTCCAGCGTACCACGCGATATTCCAAAAATGCCCCTAAAAACCGGAAATATATTTCCAGTTCGCACCCCTCACACATATTTCATTCATTTTTGAGATTCGCCCTTATTTTACGTTAAAATTTAAACAGGAAATGCACTTCCGATATAAAATCGAAAATGTATTTCCGATTTCTATGCATTTAAAGTGTGAAAATTTGTTTGTTTCCTCATAAGCCACCCCGTGTTCATAACCAGAAATATATAAAGGGCTCACAACCACGCCAACAAGTCATCAAAATCTCCTACCTACATCTTTCAACTTTCATCTCATTCATTCTCAATCCTTGATGGGTATGGTATTTAGAAAAATTGGTATTGAGACACCAAAATATGAAGTAATCAAAACCACACCAAACTACGAAATCCATCACTGTTCAAAGGCAACAAATATGGTGGTTTCATGATTCTAGCAAACTATATTGTAGCATTAGGGAACCCTCAGAACACAAAACCAGGAAAATCATCATGATTGCACCTGTCATAACAAAGGATTCTGCAGAAAAGATAGCTATGACAACACTAGCGGTGACAAATACGCACCTTTTGGATGGTTAAGAACACGTGGTGGCTTATGAGAAAACAAACAAATTTTCACACATGCATAGAAACTGGAAATACATTTCTGCTTTATACCGGAAGTGCATTTCTGATTTTACGTAAATGCAACTTAAAAAAGGTGCGCATCGGAATATACTTCCGATTTTAGGGGACAAAATCGGAATTTCAAAAGGTATTTCTTTGGACAATGGGGAAATAAGAATTCCCCCATAATTTTTGGTTTTTTCTTTGGCCACCTCCCTATGGGGGTCACCCCCAGCGAAAATCCCAAAATACCCCTGCTTCGGAAATGAACTTCCGAAGCGCTTTTTTATTTTAAAAAATTTCCTTAATTCGGAAGTGCATCTCCGAAAACACCCCATGGGGGGTGCCTTCGGAGATGAACTTCCGAAAACACCTCATGGGGGGTGTCTTCGGAAATGAACTTCCGAATTATGCAGAAACTGTGTTTTTTTTTAATGTTTTTTCATAACAGTCTCGCATTTTAATTAAACGCAAACGCCAAATAAAATAAGCAATAGATAAACTGAAAATACTAATATGATAAATAAACAAAAAAAAATACTAATCCGATGAAAATAATATATACAAACCGAAAAAAATAAAAATAGTGTGCTAAAGATACAATCCGATAACAAAAAATATATAAACCCGACCACTACTGGGTGTGCCTAAACCTCTCCCCCTGAGACCTCCTCTGCCGCCTGTATGTCGCCGCACGGTCCGCATCAGTGACGATCATCTCCATCACGGCGACTGCCTCTGGACCGCCCCGCTCCACGGATAGCTATCCACCTCCTGCTCCTCCTCCTCCCCGACTGGAGGGTCAACATCCGGTATGACCTCCTCCTCCTCCTCATCCTCATCCTCCTCCTCTCGCTGGCGGGAAGAAGATACCCGAGCCAGCCTACTCCTAGAGCCTGAAGCAGATGAACTCTCCACCAAGTCCTGTGGAACGTGCACACGGCGTCCCCGGCCCCGCCCGCTTGTCGACGCCAGCTGCGCCGCCGCCCGCTCGCGTCTTGCCGACGCAGTCTGGGACTCCCTGCCCTGTCTGATGCGTGCTGGTTGGTTGCCTGACATGCGAGACAAATGAAAAAACAAAAAAAAAAATGCACTTCTGATACAGTTCGGAAGTTCATTTCCGAAACTGGGATGGAGGTGTTTTCGGAAATGAACTTCCGAAACACCCCTGCGCAGAGCTTTTCTGCAACCTACAATGGCAGACCCCAAAATCAAACTTTAAACCTATGTCTACACATTCTAAACATCCTAAATACCAGTACCAACCTAACCTAATACATATTTTCCTATTTGTAAACACCCTAATATCAATTTTAAGCATAGATCTAACACTCATAATGCTTACCGATTGAAGAGGTTGGAGTGCTTTTTAATGTAGTATAGGAAGCTTGTTGGAGCCTTTGATGTTGCCTTGGAAGTCTTTTAACAAAATTTCGCCTTTGGTGTTGTTTGATGTTGGATTAGGGTAAATGAATGGGGGAGGGGGAGTGTTCTGCTTAATCTGCAGAACGCGCATTGTTTCGGAAGTTCATTTCCGAAATGCTGTTTTCGGAAATGAACTTCCGAAATGAGACAATTTTTTTTTAAAAAAAAGGCGCTTTCGGAGATGAACTTCCGAAAACACCTTTTTTATGCAGTTCGGAAGTTCATTTCCGAAGTCAGGGGTAGTTTGGGTTTTTCACCAGAGGTTAACTAGAAGGTTGGGAGGTTGGCAAAGAAATTTTCTAATTTTTAGTGTTACATAATCTTTGATTAGAAGAATTTACAAAAAAAAAATCTTTTTCAAAAATTTCAAATAAAAATTTAGTTTAAACAATTATTCTTAAAATATTATTTTATTAATTTATTAAAAAAAATTAGATATCAAAATCTAAAAAAAAAAATTACTTAATTTTTATGTTATTTAAAATAATTTTTGAAATAACTTTTTGGAAAAATTGTGATTTCGACTTTATTTTGATCTTCAATAATATATGTTTATTTTAGAGTGCCAAAATTAATATTTCAATTTTAACAAAAAAACTAATAAAAAAACTTATAATATTTTAAAAAACAATGTTAGAAAATCCATTTTTAAAAATACAAATAAAAATTTATTTTTTTAAAACTAAAACACTAAAATAAACATGCCTGCAATATTAATGAGATTTGTTGCCACAGTTCATTTGTGAAAAAAATTGATCACTCAAATTAGATGAGTTAAACAATGCAATTCAGTTTAGGCCACTAGGACAATGATATTGATTTTTTTTAAGCTTGCATATTAAGTATGTGGGTTACAGAGCTAAATAACGAATCTGATGCAAACAACTTGAGATTGTAGTTGACACTAAACATGGCTATTAAGACTTGAGAGCCAATCTTAGGTATTATAATGATTTAATCTAAGTGTGTTACCAAAAATTATTAATAGAAGAAAGAAACAACTGATTGTAACAGAAAGAGTATGCATACATTAGTGAAAATTCAAAACTGCCTGTACATTACTATTGAGTACAAGGTAAAATGCCAAAAATCCTTTCCAACTCTGAATCAGATAATTAATTGCTGGTAGCAGCTAATTCTAAACTTCAGAGAAGATCTATAGACCACTTCAGCTGGTGCTAACATCAACTCCTCTTTGCTTCAAATATTCCTTGGCCTCAACAACATCCTGAAAAGAAGTAACAAAATAAGCAACATTCTTTGGCATTCTTCGACAGACAAAAGGCTTTTCAGAATTTGAAATATATTTTTGCAGGATACAATAAAAAGGATTTGAATCATAAACTAGGTCCACAAACGAAAATTTATTGAAACCCAAAGTTCCTTACGCATTGCATTTGCAAGAGTAGTCATATGTCAAGTCCAGATTTTGCAATAAAATTATCTGATCGAAATGTTCAGTATGAGGGAAGGGGGAAAGGATATTGGAGACAAAACACTATCAATTCTGGACCTCAAGGAGTTGCCTGCTACCAGGGATTACCTAGTTTATGCAACATGATTTGAAAACATGTGTTATTTTTTCCACCACAACATTTATGTACCCCTTCTATTCCTATCCCATTGTCAATACAAACAAGTCAACATAACAGTCAGTTTTCCTTAATGAGAGGTCTAACATTTCAATCCTGAAACTATTTTAAACAATTGTAGAAGAGTAAACTCTACGTGCTCACATCTACAAACATACATATTCCATATGAATTATAAATAGCACAGCATTTAATTAAGTATATAACAATGCAATCACTAATGCAGAGGTAGAAATACCTTTTGCAACAACAGAGCTTCCTGAGGACATGTAGGAAAATTCATCAGACCAACTCCAACCATTAATAGACCGTAACATCCTAAAGACACGACAAAATAGATTGGTAGCTGCATACAAGAATGGTTGTTAGCAATATGAGGTTTATAGTTCTATCAAAACATAAAAAAGCATTGAAAGGTTTGGTTAGGCTGCAAATGATCAAAAAACTTTTCCTGTACGGCTTAAGTTAGAATCCATCTCCCAGCAACCCCCTTTTAAAGTCCTCATTGAGGTGTATTGCGTAATAGCTTAGGAAACAGAAAAGATTTCCCTCCCAAAAACAATATCGTACTAAAAATCAATTAAAAAGTAAAGTACGTGTGTGACATGAAACCTACCAACCAAGTATGACTTTGTGGAATGATAGAAGTTTGTAGAAGGCCAATCCATAAAGCAGTGATGGCAATTACCAACGTCAAAATCTTAACAATATGCTTCATTTATGAATCTGAAATCAAATGAATAAACTCATATTTATCAACTGATCAAATGCAAAGTATAAGACTCACTACAGATCAAAGACGCTGAAGAATTTAAATCTTAACAAGCTCTTAAATTCGTTTCTACAAAGAAACTTATATTGTACAAGCTTGACCCAAAAGACACAGGCTCCTAAAAATCAGGAGCATGAAGGTAGGTATTATGAAAAAGAAAATAAATGTAAAAGAAAAAATAGAAACCCGTTAAATTCGATCATGGAATCCAACTCATAACATACATCTATCACATCACATAGCAAATGCATCAATCAAAAGGATTATAATTATATTGCCTTGAAGTTAAAATGGGTTAACAACTGGTACATCACAGCGTCTCCAATCTCTATAAATAATCAATTGAAACATCACTCATTATACATGCAAACTGAAGTAAATAAACTATTTTGTACTTCCATCAGGAGGGGTCACCATTAAATTCATTTCACAGCTCGACAGAACTCAAAACCCTTGCGCAATTTCCCAACATCACTTGGAAGTTTCTGGAACAAACCCTATCACCTAAAATCACACGTTTCTGGAACTAGGCAATTGCTAACAGAAATATTATGTATATATATGAAAGGCCTTAAGAAAAGAGCATTCCATCAAATTCAGAATCACAAGGATACATTGATACATCTAGGGTTTTGTTAAAAGCTATGAGATGTGTGATACCTGGGTGGCGCAAAGCAAGTTGCTACCAGGAAGAAATGAGAGAACTGAGAGTTGTATGTTGTTGGAGAGCGGGTGTGGTGATGGTAAGTCGGAGCCAGGAGGTGGTCGCGATGGAGTCGGATTGGTGTGAAGTTAAGAGAGGGGAGGGGCGATCTGGTTCTGGGACGAGGCAGGAGATGGATGTACGAGCAGTGGCGGAGATGAGAGGGCGGCGTAATATTGACAATTTCTTATGGCTGCAAAATTTATAAATCAGACGCTGCAGTTTATCTTATTACATTTGTATCAGAGCAACCAAATCACGAAATCAGAGTCTCAACAATGGTATGTTGACTATGTTCACAATCACTTTCATCAACTATGGTATTCACGAAATCGAGTAACAGTTTTTTCGGGCTGACGGGCTACCCATAGCCCAAACCCAAACGTGCTGGCCCATATCTTTTGGGGATTTTTCGGACCAGGCTAAAAAAAGTCCGGAAATAAATACGTTCAAAAAATAAGGCCCAAGCTCTAACTTTTTTTGGGTTCGATGGGTCTCTCCATGGACTTCGACCAATTTTGACAACTCTACTATTATGTGTAAGAGAGAAACGGACTTATGGAGAAACGGATCCCATGCTTTTCTTTTTACTGCCATTTCTTTAGTGTCATAATTGATAAGTGACCATTGGATATAATCTAACCAACGTTTCCTTCGATTATTTAAGGCTTATTTAGTCCTGAAGTCCCATAACTTAATTTCTGTTTACACTTTGGTCCCTTATGTAATAAACGTTACAATTAAGGCCTTTAAGAAAACTTTTGTTACCAATGTTGATCCATTCCGTTAATTTTTGTGTGAAAACGTTATGTTTGATGATCTGGCATTGCCAACAAGGATTTTTTAATTTGTGACTCGGCATAGTGCATTATAGTATTACCATGTTACCACTTATCAGACTCCATTTTCACGTTTTAGGGCAAAGTTGTGCTTCTTCTCCTTCGACATTCATCTCCTTCATCTCTTATTCTTCTTCCTTTCTCCAGTGTCCACGAAATCGAGTGTGTGAAGATGTCCATGAACTCCAATAACTACTCAAAATCAAACACACAGAGTTGTGGGTCATCTGGGTTTGTTGTGATAAGAAACAAAAGGATCGATTGTTGGTGCCAAGAAGAGTGTGTGATGCGCACGGTTACAGATCTGAATAGTGTTAATGTAGAGAAAAAGTTCTGGGGCTGTAGGAATTATAGGAATCACATGGAGAAGGGATGCAATTTTTTCAAGTGCGTAGGTGATGAAGTTGTTGATGGAAGAGATTTGAAGATTAAGGAGCAAAGGAAGAAGATATTAAAGTTGAAGAATGAAGTTCTGAGCATGGAAAGACTTCAGTTGGAGAACGTCACTCCAAATGTTATCAAGTTTGTCATCCAAACTATATATACTATTTCCTCATGTAATAGAGAATTGAGTATATGTATATCTTTTGGGAACTCCGTGAGGTTAGGACGTCAAAAGTCTATCTCTCGCCATAGCTTTTGAAAATTGTTGTAGTATTTTTCAATTGATCCTCCATTTTGTCGCATCCGAGTTACCTTACTTCAAAGGTCGTAAACATGAGACGTATCATATCCATCAAAATACATTGTAGCAATGGCGTCGCAAACCTCTTTGGTTGTTGGAAAGCGAATGAAATTCTCCACCAGCGAGAGATCCATTGAGTTGAGTAATCATCTTTTGGGAAAAATCGACATAGAGAAAATAAAAGAACATAATAACAACACAAGAGATTAACATGGAAACTCTAAAATCGGAGAAAAAACAACGGTCATTGTCGAATGACAACCAGAGAATAACACTACGTGAAAATTGTTACAACACATAATATATCCTTAACTACTCCAAACCCCAGTACACTCATAACCCCCAAAACAAATATTTAACTACATCTCACAACACTCTAATACAAGAGTATAAGAGAACAAAGAAAGTCAAATACAAGCTTAAAGTGCTTTTGACTTGTGAGTTTATGAATGAAGAACTTGAATCCTATATATAGCCTTGGACTCTCTCTTCCTTTAGAAAACTAAGCGACGTGAGAATTATAAGAACTTTAATCCTATGTATAGCCTTGGACTCCTTTTTCTTTTAAAAAATTAAGCGGTGTGAGACTTCTTCAACATGTATATTTTCAACCAATTCCAACAATATCCACCTTGACTAAAAATAATACATTAATTTTTTTGTCTTCACCGACAATCATACTCCACCATAAAGAGTATTGATTAACATTCATATTTTCAATCAAACTCATCACCATCCTTTCACTACGCCATTCTAAGTCCTTCATTTACGAAGTGTTAGATCACTCGCTGACGATTAAGGAAAGGTTCAACCAATATATCCCAGTTTATCCTTGTCTGAGATGTACATCTCAATAACTTGTGACCAAAAGGGATAGTTGGATCCGTCCAACTTAATGTTGATTACAACATTAGAAGAATCAGATATTTGTAATTGTGATGTATATTGAGTTTTTGATAGAACCTTCGTCATTTTGGTAGCAAGATCCTCCAAAATGAAATTAGCAGAAGTGTTCTTTTCTGTCAACTCAGTCATTTTTTCTAAACAGTTTGAGTTCCAAAATTATGCTCTTGATACCCTGTCAAATATAAAGTTTTTTCTTATATAATTCTGTTGAATCATTTACAAAGTATAAATAGATACCAAGAGGAAAAAGATCATGAGATGTGCTAGCCTATACAATAATATACAACAAGACACATGTTAAAAATAAAGGATTTTCTATGGCTTGATTTTGCAACAAGACACGTGCCCAAGTAATTTTGTTGAAGTGCTTATTTTTGTTTTAACTTAACTTAAATTTTTTTATTAAAACTTGTGTAAATATATAGTTACAAATCTTTCAAGTTCTTCAATAACTTAACATAAATTTTTTAACAGTCACAATACACTAAAATTAAACTTCAATTTGAAGTGCAAACATAAACAATTGAAACATTCTTAAAATATGTCTTCATCCAGCTGAATCTGATTGTAGTTGATAATAATTTATATATGGAATTCTTTTCATAAGGCCTACATAGTATTTAAATGGTAAACAATTTGGTGAGGGGTCAATTTTAGCATTGTGGTCTCTCATTTCAGAACTTTGTTGATTTTAAGTAGTCCAATATGTGATAGTGATTGATTTGGAGTTATCTTTAACCTCTTGATTGAATCATTTGAATGCGCACCATCTTCATCTTCAAGTTATTTCATAGTTGCTTTAATAATAATAAAAAAATGTTGCTTACAAGATACAGCTTCATGATGAAGCTGTAAATTGTGATTTAGTGATTGCATGATATCAAGAGTACTTTCAGAATTAGATTTGCACGAAAACAATTTTAAAATATGAATTGAATTTGTTTTATTTTTAAAAAAAGGGGTGATGTGTAAAATAATTTTACTCTATCAACCAATCACAACCATATATCTAATTACACCACATTTTTATTTTAATCTTTTTTAATAACATAACAGACTGTTTGTTTCTATTGGATGACAGTGTAAAACTTACATTATCAGTGCATATCCAAACTCTTTATATTTTAGAATGCAAACAATTTCAAAATATAAATTGCATTTGTTTTATTTTTTTAGAACAAAAACAATTTTAAAATATAAATTGAATTTGTTTTATTTTTTAGAAAGTTGAGGATGCATTGCATTGCATTGTCAATATAAAATAATTGTACATCGGTGACTGTCGTGTATTTTTATATAATATAATAGAGTAGTGATTTTTTATTAGATGATGATCAAAAACTTTTTTATAAGTACATGTTTATTAAAACATATTTTATTTTGTTAAATATGTAATTCTCAATTTTTTTTGGATGACGTGAAAACTTCGTCATAAAAACTATTATTTGTTGTAGTGAAAGTTGATTTCTTTATTTGTCTCTTCCACACAATTGACTTTCACATTTGGCTCTTCTGCACAATTGACTTCTTCATCTTTATCATTAAGCCCTATAATATTTTATTTAAGGGAAATGATTAGCTCTTCAATGATACCAGGTTGTGATAGTGGATAGCGAATGTATAAATGCACAATTTCAATGCTCTCTACAATTGGGTACCCTAAATCCTTTACACCACTCAACTTTAAAATAACTCCAAAAATCTGGGTCACATTGCCAAACACACTATAACCCGTTGCAACCTATTTTTTAAACTCATTAAACTCTCCCTAAGATACACGATACACTCAAACCACTCATCCATGGCCTATTCAAGATAAACAAGGTAGAAGGATAAGTGACGAAAATGCATAAACAAAAAAGTTTACATTTTTATTAAGTTCAGAAGTGAGTATTCATATCATACCTTTTCAAGAATGAAAATGAATAATGGAGGTTAGTGTTCGTCTTTGTTTTCGTCTCTTCTTCATATTATGGGAAACTCAAGTTTGTCTTTGTCTTCTCTTATTCTCCTCTTCGTGTTTAAACTTTGTTTAATCAAATGAAATGACATTGAAACTATGCTTGGGATGTATCAAACATTTCATCACAAAAACTACTAAATTCAAACTATTCAAAAAAGCCATGTTAGATAATACAATACCACATAAACTGACACATATACAAAAGTTAACATTTTTCTCAATATTTAACTGAAAGGATTAAGCTGGCTAATGAAACTTGTTGTGAAATCGACGCAAAGAATAAAGTATAATAGATTTATTTTTTTGTAATGATGAGAGACTAGTATACTATTTATAAGAAAGTTAACACACTAAACTAATGGATTTTTTCACACATACCCATTACACAAGCTAACTTAGGGAACCAACTAACTTAAATAATTGAGCTTAACAAATAGACTCAATTCAACATGCTAACAATTTTAGCATTTAGACTACAACATACTTGAGCATACTTCGACTACAACATGTGAACAGACTTTGATATCATGCTAAGATCTTATAGAATTATCAAACCAAAAAGCTACCCTTCAACCATATTAGAGTTCGATCTAATATCTCACAAATCTCCACCTTGAAACAAACTCTATAACATCAAGGGAACAAACTAGCTTTCTTTCTGCAGCTTTATCAACTGCAAACCCTTCAACGCCTCTAACCAGCCCTGCTGAACCAGTAGGCTTTCATCTTCAAGCGCCACAGACCGAAATCGTTCACTCCGGTGTACTTTTCAATCTCATACTTTGTTGACGACATTCTTCTCCATGCTCACCGCACCAATTTGTTAAGAAATCAATGCCAAGAACAAAGTATAATAGATTTATTTTACTCTAAAGAAATCCACAAGGGTAGGAAAGAGGGAAGCAAAAAAACACAATGAAATTGGTTATAAACTTCTATTATTTACTTTCTCTTTAAAACAAGATTACAAGTGTTACAAAATAACAAATAACCTCTCTCACCCTAATTAGGATTTGCAGTGTGCAATGATGAAGGACTAGTATGCTATTTACAAAAAAACTAACAAACTAAACTAATGGGTTTTTCACACAGACCCATTACACAAACTAACATAGGGAACAAGCTAACTTAAACAATTAGGCTTAACAAACAGACCAAATTCGACATGCTAATAATCCTAACATTTCGACTACTACATACTTGAACATACTTCGACTACAACATTGTAGGGCTTCGACTATAACATATGAACAAACTTCGATGACATGCTAAGATCTTATCGGATTGTCAAACCAAGAAGCTACCGTTTGACCATACTAGAGTTCGATCCAATATCTCACAAAACTGTTTTGAAGGGACTAATATGTAAAAATTATTAGATCAGAGCTAATGTAAAACCTTAAATTGGTTAAGAGACCAAAAGATACATTAATTATATTTTAAAACACTCATAAATTCTTCAATTATAATATTAACTGTAACTAATGGCTCCTTATACATGTATTTAGTATTTTGATAGTTTATTCTTTTGTCTTTGAGTAAGGGTGTTCGCGGTGCTGTTTGAGTGATTTTTGAGATAAAAATCACCTGAACCACAAGAGAAAAAAAATATGTTGTTCAATTTGGTTTGGTTAACATTTAGAAATAAAACCAAACCAAATCTAAACCAATGCGGTTTTGGTTGGTTCGATTTTTACAAGATTTTTATTGAGCTATACATACACGTATAGAGTACAACATAACATTATGTTTAATCGTTCATACATTATCAAATAATAAATAACAATGTTAATGAGTACAAGTTACAACCAAATAACAAAAGAACTCAAACAAAATAACAATGTGTATTACAAATATTTATGGCAAAGTACCACATCACCTAGACCAAAACTAGGTTACCCATCACACGGGACAACCGAGAAAAACTCAATCCTATACTAGACCTTAAACACACAACACTTTCTCACAAGACAACAAGAAAACACTTCCTATTACGAGAAAACTCAATAATAACAACATCAAACTATTCCATTAAAATCATGATATACATGTATTCTCCATTAGAGCTCCTTACATATCGTATCGAAGAGGTTAATACTTAAAAACAAATGAAAAGATTTAAAAACATACCATTTCATTTTCAAACACATCTCCTAATCATATTCAATATTAGAAAGTCTCTCGTTAAGTTGTGGGAACGGAGTTATTTCTAAAAAATGTATCAAATATAATATCAAATATATTAATATAATGCAGTTTGGTTCAATTTATAAAATACAAACTGCAAATCAAATCAAACGTTCAGTTTTGTGAAAACACGATTCAAACAAATTCGAATCAAATACCATTTTTGCAATTTTCAATTTAATTTTGATCAATTAACAGTTTTCTATTAGTTCGGTTTTGAACATCCAATATTTGAGTGTTAAAGTACAAACTGTTCATTTTTATTTTTATAATATAAAAAGAGCCAGAAAGTTTGTGCAAATCCTTTGATATGCTGCTTAAAAAATTGACTTGTCAGTCATATTTCTCCATGCGAATCTTGCATTTTGTCAGCTAGACATCTAACCCATTAGAAAACTCATAATAAACATACTTTCCATTTGTGTTAGTTCAAGGCTCAAGCCTTTATATATATATATATATATATATATATATATATATATATATATATATATATATATATATATATATATATATATATATATATGATATTGCTTTTAAAGTATAGAGTAATTTTTGTTAATAAAATATTTAATTACAATTAATTAATTAGAAATCAAATCAAATTATAGTAGAAATTAGGTGCGAGTGTGACGATAAGCGCGAGTTCCGTTAAAAGACAAAAGAGCGTGGAAGAAAAAAACACTCATTTGTGTAGTACAGAAAAGTTAAAAAAAATGAAAAAGTTTATTTTAAAAAATAAACCCTTTTCTTCTTTTCTCTCTGGTTTTATTTTTAATTTTTATTGTAATCTAAATTTCTCGCTCCAAAGTCCAAGACATCACAGCGTCAGATCAGACTCATACACAAGTTGATAAGAATAAAACGACGAATAACGGAACCGTTTTCTTCTTCTTCTTCGCGGCACTTTCACTTCTTCATACTCTCATAATTTGTCGTTTACTTCCCCTTCGCCTGCATTGCGATTCTTCTCTCCTTTTCAGTAAACGACAATAACATCACACATATATAATATATTTCCTGCGTTTTGTATTTTCCCCGAATTTCAATCTCTCATGGGAAACGCTAATGGCAGAGAAGATGGAGCCATTTCCGACGGTGCTGATCTCGCTGGTCGTGAACCTCACGCGCCTGATTCTCGCCCTCCGGTTCGCGCTTTTTCTTCCGATTCAATGGCGAATAGTCCGCCTCAGAGTCCTCGCCGGTCCAGATCGCCGATCCTCTTCGGTCCTCAGGTTTTCTATTTCTCTCTCTCAATAATAACAATCTATTTCGTTCTTCGTTTTTTTATTCAATGATTTTATGCTTTTCAGCTTTTCTGCATCTTTGATATGCGATAATGTTAGTCATTACGTTTTTTCTTCCGTTACTGTTGAATTGAATTTGATTTGCTTGGGTTGAATTTCGATTACGTTAGGTTAAATATGTGATTTGTTTATGTTGCTATTTGTTCTGTGTTTAGTGTATTTAATTCTAACAATCATTTGTGAATTGAATTAAATGCTTATAGGTTAAATTTTGTTAAAACAGTGGATTATTACCAAGTTTAAGCTGTGGATTATTTGCTGTGTTAAATTGAATAGATCTGCGAATTCTGTTATTGAAAATTGATTCGCTGACGCTTGCATGGATCATGTATACTTGATGAATGTGATTTGGATTGAATTAGCGTGATGAGTGTCCAAAAGAAACTAATGTGGCCATTTTTCATCTACTTGCATGCAATTTGTATGTCCAAAACTAGATTAGATAGGCGTGAGTGGCGAAGCGGAATGGTGCAAATCTATGGAGTTAATTAGTTGCTTTAAGCTGTTTGAAGTTTTATGAGAACACTTGTGCGTGATATTCTAACTGTTTTTGTAGTTAGTTTATCATTTTGCAGATTCCTTGCAATCTATGACACATAGGTACGGGTACGGTACCCGGTGCGGGTATGGTACGCACCGAAGCCGCACCAATTTTTTAAATTTTTTCTTAAGTTGGTACGCATTTGGTTTTGTAACCAATACATCGCGATTCAGGATGTCCACACATTATTCTACTTGGCTATATATTTAGGGTTTTGAGGAATCTTGGAAGGGGAATTTCTCATTGAATAATATAACGTGACTTTTAAAAAATTGAATGGACAACTTTTAAGACATAATTTCTACATTTGGCTCTTACTTGTGCCCTAAGGGCACAAATTAGCATCAGCCATATTTTTAAGTTGTTAAGCTTATATAATATCAAAAGTTTTACACAAGATTATAAGGACATAGAAATCAATACTTGCATATACTTTTCTTTTCTCCTGACCCTTGTATATTGATCCCATTCATTTGGAAATTGCCCAAGGTCATCTTTATTCCTGATCAATGTTTGGAATTCTATATTTTTTTTTGTTCATGAGTTTTGTTTGGAAGTTATCCCCCCACACTCCTGGGGATCTCTCTTGTGAAGTTGATAGATGCTTAGATGATTTTGTATTTTCTTTCCCAAGGCTTAATCAAAACAATTTGTTTTTTAGTTCTGTTTAGAAAAAATCGAAAGTGGCTTAGGTGGTTTAGGCATATCGAGAGAAAACTGTAGATTTTGCAGTAAGGAGAGTAGATTAGAAGGAGAGGAGTCAAACAACTAGACGTAGAGGAAGATCTTTAAAAACCATAAGGGAGTCTTTTAAGAAAGATCTCGAGATTAATGAATTGGATAGAAACATGGTCTTGGATTGAACATTAGCGCGTAATTTGATCCATGTAGCCGATCCCACTTAGTGGGTTGAAGCTTGGTTGTTGTTGTTTAGAAACAAGTGATCATCCCTCAGTTGGATGTGCATAATTTCTTTTAACATGGACAGATACTTTTTTTTAATCTTTCATATACAGGCAGGTTTTTCCTAGGTGTGCTGCTAATGCATTTATTTATTTGTGTCTCACATATGAAGGTTATCACTCATGTTAAATAGAGTATATTCTGCACATTTTCAGGTTTATGGGCCTATGTTAAGCCAAAAATAATTTCCTAGTCTGTTAAAAGAACCTGTCAATATGTGCAAAATGACTTTCTATCTTCCATTGTGGAAATTGTTATCCAAAACAGTATCTTAAAGGAGCAGTGGTGCTCCTCATAGCATTTTCTTATTCTTACTATACTGCATCTTCCAACAACCTTGTGTTAGGCCCTTATCACTACACATCTAAATCCATTTAATTCCACCTGATTCAATTCAATTGGCATGATCACTATAGTTTGACTATTTGATTCCAAATTTGGAAATATGATATATGCCCTCCTAAAACAGTTAGATTTGATGAGATATCTTGCACCATGTTAACTAGGCAAAACCCCAAACATTGGCAGATCTTAGCTATGACAGGGGATGCAATGGCCACCAATTTTTTTATTGGTACATATACACTTTATAGCATCAATGTATATTTATATATACGCTATGCGTGTTTATTTACCTAATATGCATGGCTAAAATGCTGAACGCAAGGTTTGAACTCAATCCACTAAGCTCAAAATCACAGCAAAGTTACCCACTATACCTGTCAACTAGTTCGGTAAATTTAAAGCAATATTGTTATATATATTATTTACATACTTGGCCTCCTCTAAAATACCGATCAAGCTCCGCCACTGATCCAATGATTGGTGTCAATTTGCACCATAGCTACTTGTCCTTGCTAACAATTCCAGGTTATATTTTCATATGAAGGTGGGAAAAATTCTGACAATTTCCTATTTAGTGACTAATAAATGTTGTAACCTAAATATATTTTAGAGCTATTCACTAGGCTGTGAATAATATCAAGACATACACGTGCGTCAAAGATAAAAACAAGTCCCACTTTCTTTGTTTCCTTTCTCTCTGTAAGAAGTTTTGAAATCATAGTCTTTCCTCGTCTTTGAACAGAGTTTTGGAAGAGAGAATCTGCTATGTGCTATTAAATTACATGATTGTGAATGCATTTTTATTCAAGAATACTTATTTGCTTTAGAATTTGATCTGATAATGCATTGTATGAAATTATGATATGCTTGTTGATAGGTTGGCTTTAATTGATAGATTTCCTGGGAAGGGAATTCTCTTTTTTTCTTGGTTTTAACCAGTGAGACAGATTCTCTCTCTTAGATCTCTCAAGATTTTCTTCTTGTTGTTCTGTAACATTAATTGAGACTAAAATTAGTTTTGGTTGCCTTCTGCGATCTTAGATGTTAAAACACCATGTACATGTAGTTTAGACTTGTAGACTCAAATTTTTTGTTTTTAAGGGATGCAGTAGTTCCAAAGTGTGTATTGTTGTTCTTGCTCACATTTTTTTTTAATTCATTCCTTGAAGTTTAAATTTCTTTAGTTAGGGTCTTTCCTTTTTGCTTAGAAAATAAATATGCAGGTCATATTGGTGGCAACATAACATTACCAAAAACATAAACATAGGATTTCTTTTATACTTTTCAGGTTCCTCTAGCTCCATTACAAAGAGGTAACGGCCCTCCTTTTCTCAATCAAATGTGGCAGAATGAGCCTCATGGTATTGTTCATCAACCTCCTGAGCAAGGAATCCCTGTTATGATCACTTGGAATTATGGAGGTAACAGTGTGGCCGTGGAGGGATCTTGGGATAACTGGACATCCAGGTCAGACTTGATGACTCTTTTGTTAGTATTGGTGGCTTGATTGTATTTGACATGAAAAGTTACCACAATTGTGATTATTCTATGAAGTATTAGTATCAGTAACTTTTAATTACTTGCAGGAAGGCAATGCAGCGAGGTGGCAAGGATCACTCAATTCTTATAGTCCTTCCATCAGGTATATATCATTACAGGTTCATTGTTGATGGTGAACAGAGATATATTCCAGATCTTCCTTATGTAGCTGATGAGATGGGGAATGTCTGCAATCTTCTTGATGTTAACGTATGCATCTTTTTTTTTCTGTGAACATCTTATTGTTATGTGAAGAGCATCTTTTTCATCATGAAATTCATCTTCCTAGATACCTAATTGTGCTTTTGCACTCTTCTAGAGGATCTTCTCCTTTTGGTGTAAGATTGTGTGTA